>NC_046312.1:100184738-100491399 GCF_009819535.1 Lacerta agilis
TCATGCATATCGGTTAATATCTTGCCCCTCCTCCACCAAAATAGCTGTTTACTTGGCTGTTTTCCTATGTCATGAAGGCTGAAATTTCAGTTCAGTGGAGCACTTACTGTTCCCAACCCTAACCCTGTGGAAAGCTACCTAATTAGACTTCAATTGGATTTTGAGATGTTTTTAGGAGGTAATTTGATTATTGTTTGATTTTATACCAATGTTATGTACCTGATGTTAGCCACCCTGAGCCCGACTTCGGCCGGGAGGGCGGGATATAAATAAAAGTTTTTTTTTATTATTATTACTTGTTTTTATTCCTTTGTAAGAAAATATGAAATAACGTAAAAACATTTTTGCAGGGGGGTGGGAATCAGTGGGGGGGGGACAAGAAATTTTCCGCGCCGGGTACCACCTGACCTTCCTACGCCTCTGCTTTTGCTTCTTTAATTATAATGCTGGTGATATTTCCATGCATCACAACTCTATGCAGGTTTTTCTCTTGCACCTAGTTTTGGTGGCATTCCCCTTGGAGTTGCCAGGATGATGGAGGTTTCCCAGATGGTACTCATTAGCACAGCTTTGCTAGAGCTGTATCCCCAATAATGGCTGTGTTGTGCTATATCCATGTCATGTTAACGACGAGAGTGAAGTAAATCTGGTGATCAGCTTATGTCAGATGAGCCCTGCCTAGTGTGCTGATCCTTGGAACGCTTCTGATTATTTCAATCCTCCCCCAAGGGACCAGATGCCATAAGGGTTATTGCTATTGTTGCTTTCAGGAATTTGTAAAAGAAAGCTGTGTTAAAAGAATGAAAGGTGGCACCCCTCCTTGCAGGCCAGCCCCTTGCCTCCATGCCATGGCAAAAAAAGCCGCTGGGGGTATTTTCGGCACTGCTGGGGAGTAGTCGCCAGGGCGGCCAGGGAGGGGGGTGAAACCCCCCCTCGCTGGCCTCCCCTGCAGCTCCACCCCGGCAGTGCCGAAAATAGCCTTAAAAAACAAAAGCCCAGAGGGGGGCCACCGCCCAAAATGTCACCCCCAGCAGGGCGCTGCCCGGGGCAGACTGCCCCCCTTGCTACGCCCCTGCCTGTCATCCCTAGCAAGCATGGCCAGGGGTGTTGGGAGTTGTAGTTCTGGAGGGACAGAGGTTCCCCATACTTGCTGTGCAGGCAGTGCATAGGACTGCTTCTTCCTTTCTGTGTATTTCAGATGACTACTATTTAATCAAGATACACATTTAAAAATCAAGCAAGATGCCATGTGCATGTTATTCGATGCCACAATTACAAGAGGCCAACTGAAACACTCAAATATTGTCAATGTTTAAAGCATGGGTAGGCAAACAAGGTCCACGGGCCAGATCAGGCCCAATTGCCTTCTGGATCCGGCCTGTGGATGGTCTGGGAATCACTGTATGGATCGCCAGCACACACGTTCTTTCCCTCTCGCCCCCTCTCCCTCACACGACGCCGGCGCCTACTCCCTCCCACCTCCTGGCTTCTCCCTGCCCTGCCTAGAGAAGGAAGGGGCCTGGGCTTTATTGGTGCCAGCAGCAGCAGTGCTTGAGCGGCCGCCATTTTAAGCAGCCCCTCTCTGGAGCTCTTTCGCGCACCGCTCATCATCCTGCTGCTGCTGCTGCTGCCAGCCCCTGCCGCTCGCAAAACACAGGTAAGCAGCTACCGGGGCTCTTGGTGCTCTTGCATCACCCCCCCCCCAAATATAGTCCAGCCCCCCCCCAAGGTCTGAGGGACAGTGAACTGGCCCCCTGCTGAAAAAGTTTGCTGACCCCTGGTTTAAAGCTTTCTTGCTTATGAGGCACATTTTAGCTTGTGGATTGGCTTCTTACAAAACTGTCTTTCACCTAACAAACAGTGTTGTCACTGAGTGTGTAGAGGCAGCCTTGGCTCATGATTTCTGCTTGGCAGCATCTCTGGACAAAATTGCCTATGAAGGTGATGCTTGGCTTAGCCAAAACTATTAAAGTCTGATCATTCTTATAAAATAGCCAAGTAATATATAGAAGGTAAATAGTGACTGTTTGCAGTAACTTTGATTTTAATTGGCTTGGCTATGGTGGAGCCATATGGTCTTGACTGTGATACTCATGACCTCTGTGTTATACTTCCAATGAAGCATTGTATTGTGTAGAAGAAACCCTGATATAAAGAGGTGGCCACATTATTTTTTTAAGAAATCATTATAACTAAGGGTATCATCTTCATGAAAATTACTCTGGAAAAAAAATATTATTGCCTGAAGGTGTTTTTGGCCTGTACAACTTGGAACAAGAATGAAAAAGTTTATATTTTTAATCAAATGATATTCTAAGGCTGCAGCCCTCTGCACCATTCTTTTTAAGTCCTCAGTGAATCTAAGGGTCCGATACTTAAATTATATTGTAAAGTTGTACATGTGCTGTCTTACACCTTAAAATACTGTGTGAAAAGTACAGACCCAGGTTTGCAAATGTCTACCATATGGCTCAAGGCGTTGTGATGGGCTGCCATTTCTTACTGGATGCTTGCTTGGTGGCAAACTCTGGCTTGCCTCTGGGTAAGATGTGAAATGTGCCTCATTTTAAAAATAAACATGAAAAGAATTGGATGCAAGAAAATTCTCTTTAAAGCCTTCCGTGTACTCCCTGTGCGCACACATATACATAACATATTTGGTTCACTTCTAAATTAGTCTGAAAATTGAAACCCATTGTAGGAGCAATACACCTTTGCTTTTATCCAGGGTTTTAATATAATGGTTTACCTACAATTGCTGTAATTGGTAAGCCTGTCATAAAAACATAATAGAGAGTGCCTCTGTAAATTAGGATTAATGTTGTTCAGTTCTTTTGTGGTGGATTAACAGTGATTGACATCAGGTGAGAGCCTGGATTCGGTTAATAGTGTCATGCCAAGAGTAATCAGCGATGTTCTGTGCGTTTGTCTTACCTTTAAGTCCCCTGAAAGCTTACTTTGGAGGCAAGGAACTGTAATGTTTATTTAGAAAATGTGTGGCCCTTGGAAATGTTGCAACATTTTTCCTGTAGCAGACCACACAGAGGACTACGGTCTTGAACCTGCCTTGGGAAGTAGCTAGTTCAGAGCAGACTGCTAATTCTACACCAACCAGTATAGATGAAGGATATGAATACTGTACCTTTATCAGTCTCATGGACATAGAAGTATGTTCTGAAATGTAGTAAAAAGAGTATGATTATCAGATGTAAACTTTATGAAGGGCAAATTATCCAGACACCTAGCTCTTTTAATGCAACTGCTATTGTAGCTTTTGATTTGACAGCTTCAATTTTTAAATTTGTTGCATTCATTTATTAAATTTCTACACCACTCGAAGATCACAGGGCACTCACTTTACAGTACAATATAAAAACACAAAAGTACACCTGCAGTGGCAGGAGTTACCTAAAGCATTTCCTGCAGGGCATGCTCCTGTGGTTTGTCCGCCAAGCTCATCTTAGTATGTACACATAAAAACTAGTAATTCCAAAAGCTTTAAGTTTAAGAGCTTCTTAAACAGAGCATCAGTACATACAGATTAATGCTTTGTTTGCATAAAGTAAGGCTGCATTTGCATGGCAGTTTCCCTGTTTGTTTCCACGTTATATTTGAGCTTTCACATAACATTAAGTCATGTGGAATCTTGTGGAAGTTTAGTGCTCATTTCCATGTTCATTGCTTCCGGGGTGGGGTGGGGTGTGGGGATCCCCATTCTCAGTGCTGTTAACCTAGAAAACCACTGGAGTAAAGAGATGAAATTTGGGGTATTATACTGACATGCAGTTTTTCCCTGCAGTTTTCATGGGGGAGTGTACATGTGCAGGAATGTCGTTACACAATGACATTCATTGTTGTGTAAAACTGTGTGTGTAAAACACACACACATTACATTAGTGTGAATGAAATTTTGCATGACTTGATCAGTAAAAAAAGTCACAGTACCATAATGCAACAGGTAAAGGTAAAGGTAAATGGACCCCTGACAATTAAGTCCAGTTGCGGATGACTCTGGGGTTGTGGCGCTCATCTCGCTTTAAAGGCCGAGGAAGCTGGCGTTTGTTTGCTTCCAAAGACAGTTTTTCCAGGTCATATGGCCAGCATGACTAAGCCGCTTCTGGCGAAAACAGAGCAACACACGGAAACGCCGTTTACCTTCCTGCCAGATCAGTAACTATTTATCTACTTGCACTGCATGCTTTCAAACTGCTAGGTTGGCAGGAGCTGGGACTGAACAATGGGAGCTCACCCTGCTGCGGGGCCTCGAACCGCCGGCCTTCCGATTGGCAAGTCCAAGTGGCACAGTGGTTTAAACCACAGTGCCACCCGCGTCCCAATGCAACAGGTACTGCAGTGCAAAAAGAACATTAGAAAACAGCACAGAAGCACTTGCATTATAGTCAAGAAAACTAATGTAATATTCTCCACATCTGAATGCACCCTAAAAGAGTTTCCTTCAAAATGAAGTCTAGGTGGGGAACCAAGAAGCAAATGTTTGTTGTGAAGCAGAAAAGAATAAATGAGGAGGACAGAGCCACCCAACACCTGAGTGAACAATTACTCCCTTTTAGACAAATGGGTGTTATCTGAATTCATCTGCCAACTGACAAGCAGTTCTTAAGGTAACCTAGTAAGAAGCTACTGGAAGTTCAAAACTAAAGTGGTTGTTAACAACTGTATGCCTGAATGCAGAGTATAATCTTTCTGGAGGATGCCTAAATTCTGCTGTCAAGGACTAAAAGGTTTGTGATAAAAGATAATAAAAAATATATCTGTAGCAATAACTTCCCCAGGCAATGTTGGTAAAGCATGAGCCACAGAGCTTCACTGGAAAGAATGAAGGGCTTACTTTAAAACAGGTGCAGAATGTTTTTCTACTCCTTTGCAGATTTATTGCAATCTGGAATCAAGCAGATGACAAAAGTTACTGTTAGGAATATAGGAAACTGTCTTATATCTATATAAGAGTCAGGCCATTGGTCCATGTAGCTTAGTGTTTGTCCATACTGACTGTAGAGAAGCTGCTCTGCAGGTTTTCAGATAGGATACTCTCCCAGGCATACCTGGAGATGCCAAAGATTGAACTTTCCTCATGCAAAGTGTGTGCTCTGCTCTCCCACTGAGCTACAGCCTTTTCCCTTAATTGCTTCCCAACTTCAAAGGTGATGGTGAAAGTTACCATTATGGTAAACCCTAAGAAAGACTTTGCAACCATTTACAGCCACGCCTGGAAAGCCTCACAAAGGATCTGAGAGTACATTATTCTAAAGCTCAAAAGAATCTGGTTGTTTGTCTGATGCTATCATTTCCTAACATGCCTAAAAAAATTTCTCAGCTCGGTTATAGACATAGCTTAAGACATAGCTCACTTGCTGTTTAGCACCCCATGTTCTTTGGACGATCATGAAGTGCAAGCCATGTAACTCTGTACCAATTTGCAGAGATGCCCCAGTGTTGTTTGTGCCAGTATAACAGTGGATAAGTGGGAAAGTTTCTCAAGCAACAACTGGGTGCAGATTTGTTTTGATTTTGGGTAATTACCTCCTCTTTTTCTTCTTCCATGAGTGTGTCTGTAATGTTGCATCCACCTGTAATGCTTTCTGGAGTTCTGGAATTCCAGAAGGAGGGCATGTCCTTCTGAACTGTGGGTCTGAAAGTATGATGTGAAACTTGCCAAGACCTCCCAGCCCCTCTATTAGCCTGTTCTTATCAGAATTGATGATAGTGCTTTGGTTGGAAGTGGACTCTCCACTTCTCCCTACCCAGTCTCTGCAGCTTTGTTTGCTGCATAGATTGTCCATTGAGGGCCAATGTGCAATCTTCATTGTGGGTAGCAGGTTCTGTGTGCTCTGGTATCCGGGACTAGGAGACTGTGCCCCTTTCTTCAGGTGATGAGGTTGAGGACTCTTAACCAGAAGAGGAAGCACAAACAAGACTAGCTGCAGAAGCACTTCTACCATATGACTTCATTGCAGAAGACCTAGTGTGAAACTAGAGGCTGTCCTACTCCTTCATGATAGGATTATTATTATTATTATTATTATTATTATTATTATTAAAATTTGTATACCGCCCTATACCCTTAGATCTCAGGGCAGTTCACAACATAAATGGGCATTTCTCATTAGGCTCATCTGGTGGAAGTGCTGGAGAGGTCTGGGACCCTTTAATCAAATAAATACCTTCCAGAGCAGATGGGGCTAACAATTGGAAAGCAACTGCTGCTACTATATAGGGCTCCATCTAAGTTTGGTTTGTTGGTTTGTTTTTTTGTTTTTTGTTTTTGCAAAGAGTTCTGTTGTTTTAGAGCTCAGCTGGAACCTTGCACCCAGTCTGAGCACTGCAGCCAGCATAGACTCTTCATTGTTTTTGCATCTAGCCTGAAGCTCACCCTGCCTTTCATCTGAGCGGGATAATAGCAGCAAATATTTTTCATTTAGCGCAGGGTGAGGAATACTTACATTTTGTCCTGAGGACCACATTCACCCATGAACAGCTTTCTAGGGGCTATAAGCCCATGATGGGCATGGGCCACTGTGAGTGGGGCCACCCACATTCTTACAAGCCCACGAAACCTCTCCATCCGACCCATCACCATGACAGGGATGAAATCACTCCTTCCTCACTTGTGCCTGCATGCTTTTTATTTCAGTGAAGGCACCACTATACCAGGCCACTTGGTAAAATTTGGCAGGCCAGTCCAAGCCTTTGGGTTTGCTGTTCTTTGCATCCAATTTAGGGTTTTTACCAGTGCATGAAAATGTGGTAGTAATTTCAGGCAGAGCACTGTGTGGCTTTGATTTTATGCTGGATCCGGTGACATTTTGCTGATTGCTGGCCTCAACCCCCATCTCAATCATTATATTTATTTGGCAAAATGTATATAAAGTTTTATAATAAACAACACAGTATTGTGATTATTCTAAATTGCTGAAATTGCCATGGCTGTTCCTGTGCTGTTGAGGTGAAGTACCGGTATTTTCAGAGGAGAAGTAGGAAAATGCAAAAGCATTGTGATGTCTCAGAACCACTTGTGAGAAGTCTCACAATAATTCCTAGAAGTATATATCTGGGGTAGAGACAGTGGTCCTATGCAGTGATCCAACGCAATAGTTTTTAACCTGGTAGGCTAGAATAAACAAACTTCTGTATATTTCAGAGAAGATTCCCAAACTGCCTTTTCTAGATGACTCATACGTTCCACTTGTTTTCTGTTCCCAGGAATCCTTCTCATCATTTGGATTAGTTGCCCTGTCTACCTACAGGAGAATACCATTCCTATTTGTAATAACTTGCTTGGGGCAGGGAGAACTTGGAGGGAGGAGTATCTGCTGGTACTGATGAAACTACTTTTTCATCTCCACCCACTGAATTAAGGAAAACTTATCCATGTGGCATTCCATGGAGCATATATTTAGGTTAATTATTATTTTGCTGGTATGGAGAACAGCTTTAGCAGAGACAATATCCTAAATTAGAAGCCTGATCCAGTAAATGTTACTGTAGACCAGGCTTCCTCAACCTCGGCCTTCCAGATGCTTTTGGCCTACAACTCCCATGATCCCTAGCTAGCAGGAGCAGTGGTCAGGGATGCTGGGAATTGTATTCTCAAAACATCTGAAGGGCCGAGGTTGAGGAAGCCTGCTGTAGACGTTAAGAACCAAACATCATGTTGCATTGAAGCTCCTGATGTAGGCTTCATTTTTTTTTTCTCAGTCCATTTTTGGAGAGAGGAGCTGCAAATCTAATCTGCACTGTGAAGTTGATAATCCCAGAAGCAGTGAAATGGTATGAAAACAAGTTCTGGTCAAGAAAACCTGAGGTTATGGTTTGAGTTAGCCTGAATGTTGGCTTTAAAGACAGAAAAGTCTCTTGTCTGCCTGGGCCCCTTGCTGGAACACAAGACACAGAAGGCTGGACAATGCTTTAGTCAAGCTAAATTCATGTGGAAAGAAGATATAAGGTATGATGCTCCCTATGGACTGCAGTGACCCGTTGTCTGTTTTGGTGTTGATGTAAGCTGCCCTGGGAGGGATTTGCTCTGAAACAGGTGGCTTATAAATCTTTGATATTAAATAAAGAAATAATAAACATTGTTCTTTCTTGAATAAGACGATTGAAATTTTAAAACTCCAGATATGACTATTGACCCTCACGGTTTTCTAAATGCTGGCAAAGACAAATGGATCCCCCACCCACCCCAATTGCTTGAAAACATAGGGAATTTAGAATGGCATGAGCTTGACATCTCATACCCTTGAGGTGGAGGTGACATGACCTTCCAGTTCCTCTATGAAAGAACCAGGTTGGATGGCTAATAATTATTGTGCAGCCGGATACCGGGGTGGGGGTGGGGTTGGGGTTGGTGGAAGTGTCAAGTGAGCCAGGTTTTCTGCTTCATTAGTTTGACAAAATGAATGAGCTGGTATGTCGAGGTGAGAGACGTGACTCGTTGGCCAAAACTGGGAGCAAGGTTGGGGCAGAAATTTGATCGGGCCATACAATGGATGCTTTCCAGTTTACCTCGTCGGCTCCTGTAACGGGTAATTTCATGTTTGATTGTAAATTCCTCTGAGGTAAAAGAAACATGCGCCTTCTGGTAAGCCATTTTAAGCAAAGCCTGTTGTCACCATAGTTACAAATGTCAAAACAGTCGTGCAGAAGTCAAAAGGCATCAAACGCAGCCCCCAATCCGCTGATGGGGGGGGGGGGGGAGGGAAGACGCTGGGAGATGTGTGACTGCAAACAGAGTGAGGAGGTCACTACAGAGAAGCCTCAGTTTTGCCACGGAGGGGAGCATAGTAAGACTCGTTCCTGGACTGTGGGTGGTGCTTCTGTCATAGAAGGCACCTGCTCCTACTACTCCAAAAAGAAAATGTGACTCATGGAACAACTGCATCCTTGCAGGCTCTATTCAGCTGTGTGAGAGAACAGTTGCAGGATCCACTGCCTTAGTTCAGGCCCTATCAGAGGCCCAGAGAGCCCTGGACTGCTTCAAGTTTTTGAGACTCCCTAGCCATAATAAGAATAGCCAGATTTTTTTTTTTTTTTTTGGCCACTGGTGAAGCCTCCAGAGGGGTGCCATTGAGGCTCCCAGCCTGTGTGTGTGTGCGCGCACGCCAAACCAGATCTTTGACCTGGGTGAAACAATGCCTAGTTCTGCCCTTGGCTTGCAGGAGCAGTAGGGTTCGTAGCACTTCAAACAAAAACTGTCTACAGTAGGCCCTATGAAACCATTAAGAATTACTTGAAGGGTAGGCGAGCCCTTTGATTGTCACATTGAATGTATTCCTGCTTCAACTTGCATAGGCAAACCAGAATGAGTCTTGCCTGTGATACTAATAAGAGGGAGCATGAAAATAGTCTCCTTGTTAACTTTTGAGGTGTTCCACAAAAAAAAAAATCTGTTGAATGAGACCAAACAACCAAATCAAAGCATCCTTCTACTTGCTTGTATCTTGCCCTGTGTGGCGATTGGCTCTAACAGGGGTGGCCTATATTTATGGCCCTGAGGGCTGCATCTCCACCAGTTTGTGGGCTTCATGCCAGTGTGCTCAGAAAGTGGACGTGGCCAACCCATCCCTGGCAGGTGCAGGCGCATACCACACGTATTGCAAACACACTAGGATAAATGCACACATCACATGGGCATGCAATACACACAGAGATAAAACATTGCCCCATTCCTCTGTTTTTTTAGATTGATCATCTGATGAGAGGATAATGGAGTGGTTTTCATCCTCATCATGGAATGTTTGGATGGTATACCTGCTCTTTACCTGTGACACACAATACCAGGAGCGGTGAAATTATGTCTCTCCAGATGCTATGGACAGCCAAATTTCCTGGCAGACCACGTTTTATCCTTGTCCTGGGCTTAGAGCCAAGTGCCACCATTGGGCACTTGATACCACACCCAAGGGAACGTCCCAAAGGCCTTGCCGCCATGTAATTTTTAGTTTGTAAACTTGAGGAAAGGAACTCTCTTATCCACTGAGATTTGCAAACAGCCCTGGGAGCCTTATTTGGCTACAGACAGAGGGGGGTCCCTAGCCCCTTGGCTACCCGGGCCGGGAAGCCAAGAGGCACCCCTGGGGGCGGGGGCATTGCGGCACGTGCATGCGTCATGACGCACGAACACGCTGCGACGCCCCGCCCCCGGGGGATGCTGGGCGGGGGGCTTCGGGACTATCTGCAGCTCGCAGAGGCTCCCGAAGCAGCGGCCCGGCATCCCCGGAGACGGGGCATCGCGGCGTGTGCGTCATGACGCACGCACACGCGGTGACGCCCCGCCCCAGAGAGTCCCGAAGCCGCTGCTGTAGCACAAAGGGGTGCCAGGCTGCGGCTTCGGGACTCTGCAGCCTGCCGAGACTCCCAAAGCCGCCGCCCGGGCCCCCTCGGGGGAGCGCAAGTGGGGCAGAGAGAGGGACGGGCCAGCAAAGAGGGGTGAAACCCCTCTTCGCTGACCCGCCCCTCTCCTTGCCCCAGCTCCGCAAGCCAGCCAGCGGCGCGAAAAGCCGCTGGAGGGTGGGGGCTATTTTCAGCGCTGCCGGGGCAATGCCGCAGGGGCGGCCAGCGAGGGAGGTGACACCCCGACTCGCTGGCGGCCCCTGCGGCTCTACCCCGGCAGTGCCGAAAATAGCCGAAAAAGAATTTTTAAAAAAGTAATTTAAAAAAGCCCAGTGGGCGGGGCCGCCCCCGATGTGTCACCCCCAGTAGGGGTGCTGCCCAGGGCCCCCGCCCCCTCCGCCCCCCCTGTGACGCCCCTGGCTACAGAGCAGCATAAAAATACTCCAGATAAATAAATACGATTCAGCTGCGTGATGAATTATTTTTATCTGATGTTTAGTTTGTCTTGGTGCTTGCCCATTGGAACAGTCACTCAAAGCAGGTGTAATGTGGTTCTTTTTCTTAGATAGGTTTCTAATAGTGGGGGTGCACAACACTTCCAAGTCTTTGCATATCCATTACTTTGCTTTTAACAACAGCATCTGCCTCAATATCTCTGGAAATGACTATCTAAAAATTTAGTTTTAAATTCTAAGCATATTCATATCCAGCGTTTGATGTGGTTAACCACTTTTTAAAGATAAGATCCCAACCTCATTTTAATTAGATCCTGTTTCTGTGCTTTGTTTGTGTTGACTGCAGCCTTGTCCTTTTCTTTCCTCTCTTATTTTCCACATGTCTGTGGTGAATTCTTTATTAGGATTTACAGCTTGTTGCGGCTGAAAAGCAGGTAGCAAGATGTATTCAGCAACTGATATGCTGTAATCTTGCATTATAAAAATGGGCTCTTGGCTCACTATCATTTCAGCTATATGAAGCACTCTTGCTATTACTGCAGGAAGGATAGAACGAGCCGAAGTAAATGGCATGTCTGGATTCATGCTTAATATTTAATGTATCTTGACAGTTACTGTTTAAAACAAACAGATTGTGATGGTAACACATCTTTCTTAATTCCTTGTCCAAATACCATGCAAACAGTAAAGCGCTGGTCAGGATTCAATTGTTTGTCCTGCTAGCGTAAGCCTGTAGGAGGATTTCTGCTAGTCCATTGGGACTTCCTTCCCTCTCCTTAACCCAAGCCCCCTAGAATTGGGTGGAGGTTGAGGAAAACCCCAGAACAGGGCACAAGAGATGAAGAGGAGGAGGGATTGAAATCTGGCAAGCCAAAAAGCTTGCACTGATTGAAAGATTGCCACAGTGCTATGTTGAAGTCCTCCTGCTATATTTTGCCATTCTGCTTTAAGAATAGAATGCACTGACGCACTGTTGTTTCTTGTATATTTACATAAAAGATAATATATTGCAATCTCACATTTTTAGGACTTTCCATTTGACCGTATATCATGTGGGCAGCTGTGGCCCACTGTGATGATCTGTTTTCCACCGTAGCACAGCTTGCAGGCTTGCTGGAGCAAAAACTACTAAACGTCTTATAGCACCTTAGACCAGGTCAGCTGAAGGATAACACCTCTTGCATCTGATGAAGTACACTTCAGTCTAGTCCACGAAAGCTTATGCCACAATAATTATGTTTTGTTGTTTGTACTGTTGTATTTTTGTGGTGCCAGATGCATGCCTAGGTTAGCCACATTCTGAAAAAACCATGCTGCTGAGATAATTTTTGTTTTTTTATAACCTTTTAATTGTTTTTGGATGTTTTAAATTGCATTATTTCATGGCTGACGTGTTTGCTGCCCTGGGCTCCTTTGGGAGGAAGTGTGGAATATAAATTTAATACACAAATAAGAATTTCACATTAATTGGAGTTTTGTCTTTGACCCTGCAATCGTACCTAACAGCAGGGGAAGGGTGGTTTTTCAGAAGAGAAGCGATGGGTGGGTTGAGGAGTGCAATGAGAATGGAAAGTGGAGATGGCTGGGGGAGAGGAAGAGATGGGTAGAAAAGGGGTTCAGCCGCCTCGACCTATCGTCTGGTTTTCCACTAGAACTTGCTTATCCAGTCCACTGCTGTTCTGCAGTGACCTGGGTTTGCAGATGTGGCTCAACTGCTGTCACATGTACCTTTGGATAATTCTGCACTCCCCACATGAGCACTGTTGTGGCTAGCTACTTCTGAAATTACGAGTTCTTTGAAAACTAATTTGCAATGCTCCTTCGAATGCATGCCTGTACATGCATGTATGTGCACGTTGATGTTCAGAGAGCAAAACTCAAAAGCTACCAGGCACGCACAAAGCCCTTCAACATTCCTGAAATAGCTATCTCTGTATGCATTATACGATTGCTTCCTGCCGCTGTACTTGTTGTGTGGTCATTTGCTGCTTCTGTTTTCAACATACAGCTCCTGCTGTCCCCTGTGATTCTGTGATGTCAATGAGAGCTGGATGGCACTACATTTCACAAATGTATTGCTGCCACAATAAAAAAAAAATCAGTGTGAAAATATCTGCTAAGGCAGCCTGGCCCTAGGGGTGGTAAGGATTTTGATGGGTCAAATTTAAAGTTGACAGGAATTTGTATACAAAAATTAAGCTGCTGCTATATAAAGACACAGTTTAGCTGACTGTGCTGTGTATAACTTAACTACTGCATTTTGAGAATGGTTTGACACCCACAGGTATATATATATTCCTGCCAGCTTATGGCAACACCTCACGCATCTAATCAACTGGACTCAAGTCCACAAAAAAGGAGTCACCTTTTTGGCTTCACCAGAATGCACCCGTTTCTCAGCTTCTCCTACCTCTTCATTTATTTAATTTAAAAGGCTTTTCGTTATAACATATCTGTTTAACTAAGGTGGCCCACCTGTGTTAGGGAACTGGTTGTGGATCTTGCTTCATTTCCCACCTGTTTACCTTTTCACTTATCTTCACTTATCTTTTCTTTCATCCTTTCAGCTTCCATTTCAATTGTTCTATTCAGTGCTTTTTTCTACAAAAAATGTTTAGGGGTGCTCTCCTTTTGACTCACCATTTTATAGTTCAAATCTGGAAAAAATAAATACAGTAAATGGACAAAAGTACAGATAACATGCATTACCTCATATTACACAGCTGACAGATCACAGTAACTTCCACATTGGCATGAGGTTGTGTGCACTAACATCTTCCCGATTCCTCTGCTTGCTGTTGGTGTCCATCGCCAGATGTTGTGCTTTCAAAAACCATGAATTTACATACACCGACTCCTACTTCACACATTAAACACTCGCTTCTGTCTGAGACTCAGGAAACACTGTGACAGGAAATGAGGCCGCCATTGGTGGTAGCAACGGAACTGACAATTCACCATGCTAGAGAAGAAACTAAAAATTATAAAATCCTCTCCTGTTAGATTCACAAAATGTTTGGGGTACACGTCCCCCTGCATCCCCCCAGGAAAAAAGCACTGGTTTTATTCCTTTTGTCAACAGTCCTGAGAATCAAACTGAACAACTGCGGTGTGTAGACGTAGTTTATGCCATAATTGTGCCAGTCTCTTGTTCTGTTTTGACAGGAAAATAACAAATGTTTATCAAGTATAAACAAAATAAAAGTACAGAATAAAGATGGGCAAACTGCCACCTAACAAAACATTATCAGCAATATTCATGCAGTGCATTTGTTAGTCTTTAAAGCGGTACAGGACTTTGTTGTTTTTGCTAAAACAGACTTGCGTGACTACTCGTTTGGAAGCTGACTTTTTGTTTGTGAATCTCATTGTTAGTGTGTTTCTGTTCGTATCCTTTGGCTTCGTGCCAACTCAAGTATGCTCCAGGGGGGAAAATCATTCATTTTCATACAGGGGAAATTTGGCATGTAACCAGCATTACCATGAATGGGCCTTGTCTGTCCAAATCCCAACAGAAGAGATTTTAGTACTCAGCATGATGGTGGGTGTGGCAGAGAGTAACAACAGTAGCAACAAGAGGATAAAAAGCAAGGATTGCCTCTCAAAATGGCAGCTAGTCAAAGAGCTAGGATCTGACACACAAAGAGCAGGGAAAACCCCTACCAAACAAGCCTGTAAAACCATAATGTCTACCTGAGTTAATTTATTACTCAAGAAAAAGCCGAGTCATATGTTCTCAGTCCAATACGTATTTTTATTGGGTGTAGATACAGAAGCATCTTCAAAGGGTTATGGAGGAAATCCTTTCAGAAACGTTTGTAATATATGTAATTTGTGTGAATAGGCCTACAGCAAAAATAGCTCAAACTAAACACACAACTAAATTTATGTACCAGGATAAATATTTATATGTAAATCTAAGTGTGATTGTGTAAGATGCAGAAAAGACCTCCAGTAGATAGAGATGGAAGTTCTTGTGCAGCATAATTACATACAGGTATGGTTTGGATCTGATAGCATTTCTGAAGCCTTTGGCTCATGTTGGGGAGCCCTCAGCTCTAAGCTATATAATTAAGGTGTTTTTTTCACATTGAGGGGTTCATGTTATAATGGGTGGAGAAGAAAGTGAGAGATGGTGACTGCTAGCCATATATTTTGTAAGTTGACCTGTGTCTTGGGCCAGGACTTTTTGTGTGTGTGGCAGTAAAGAGTACCTGTACCCCCCTCTCTTTTTGCTGCCTATTTTGTGCTGGCACCTATGACACTTCTATCAATATATGACTACAAACACCTCGTTGTTGTTGTTATTATTATTTTGGTTTTTAAAAAAACCCCACACTGGCCCTGGCTTTGTCATCTGCTGACCAAGCAATCTGTGTCAGATTGAAAGGAAATCAACACAAGTGTGGGATCCTGGGACAATCAGGATTCTCCTTTGCATGGAAGAGCCTTACGCACATACATCTCATTCAGACCGATGCAAAAGCCACAGCTAACAGACTGGTGGCTATAACTAGCAGGTGCGATCTCATACTCCACTCGCATGTTTCTGAAGATGTGAGAGGGGACTCGCTTGTGTTACCTGAGCCTGAACATTCTGTGTCCCAGCTGGTGAACCTGCTTGATTATTTTGACTGGGATAAATGTCAAGCTTCCTGTCCCAGTATCCAATGGTTCCTTAATCTCAAATGTGGAAATCATCATCTACAGTAGGTCTTATTATAAGAGAGTTGTTATGGAAAGGTATGAGGCTCAGGTGGAGGCAGCCAGTGCTTCGTGAAACGTGACAGCTTATCCTGCCACAACAAATGTTATGTCATTCCATCATGATCAACGTTTCGTAATGCAGCAAATATTCTGCGATTCCATCATGATCAATATTTGGTACCTAAGCAAGGGTTGTGGGGTTCTGGGAACGGCAATAAATTCTGCAAATGCATACGTTCGGTGAAGTATTCTGCTTTTTATTAACACACTTGTTGCACTGTGACTCATCCTGGTCTCTTGTGCCGCGCAGGTTAACTTGTCATGGTACTGTGATCAGTGGCTTAGAGAACCTCCTGGGTTTCCCAAATAGGTTTTAACTGAAGTGGCTTTGGCAGCGTATTCATTTCCTGCGGGTGTTCATTTCCTGCAGCACAAAGACCAACTATGTATCTGACATGCAAGGGCAGTTCCTTGAGGCTGCAGTTATAATGGCATTCTAAACACTTTCACTGAGCAAATAAATCTTTCTCTTTGCCTGAGATATATGTGGCATGCCGTCGATTAATGTGGGTTTCCTGGGTTTTGATCTCCTCAGCATGCAACAGCTCAGACAAAAGCAAACCATCTGATCATGTTTCGTACTATTTCATGCTTATTTCCCTGGTTTCTGTTTTATTTCTTCCAGTCCAGCCATCCATAGCAACCTAACCTCCATAAACGCATATTTGTGTACCTTGATAAGACAGTAACTTTTTGGCTTACAATCACAGGGCACATTCTACAGTAGGTGCTGCTTCCCCCGCCTCCCAGAATGGCGACTCTGCAGGGTTCCTGGGAGAATGCCATGACTGACCATTTCAGATTCATAGTGTAGATAGTAAGTACCTTGAAGGATTATCTAAGGACTGGTGTGCACATGCAGCAGAATAAGGTGGTGCAGCTCAGCCCAGACTTGCTTTCTACTTGCAGGACTTGAAAAATAATAATATCAGGATTAGTCAGTTCTCAAAATATGAGGCCCAAGCTGCTAGCTGAACTGGTACAGTGTGGGTCTCCTGCTTTGGGAGGAACTTTGGTGTAGGAAGGTCACAAAAATCTGCATAAAAAATGAGAAAAGCCAGTGTAAAAAAGAGCACCAGAGAGAACAAAACCCACCATCCACTAAAAGCCTGGGCCAGGGTGGGGCCAGGGAACGAATATAGCCTGGCTTCTACAAAATAAAGGTGATGCAGAAATACATACGTGTGTGTGTGTGTGTGTGTGTGTGTGTGTGTGTGTGTGTATAAAGGAATGTCCCAATCAAGGCATCACTATGGTTTGAGTAATTTGATCTTGGGGGTTTCTGATTTGAACTTACCTGATTTGCAGTTCCCACAGTAATGTGCAGTCCATTATCCTTATCAGATTTTGCTCTTCTCCAGATTTTGGTATGCTGTTCTCAGCTTGTAAAAGTGCCAAAATGCACTTTTTATTAGAGATAAAATACAGTAAAACAAATGTTATTTAAATGCAATTTTGGGGGGATTTTTTTTCATTTTAATGCAGAGTTGAGATTGAACAGACTTAGGAATGAACACATGTGAAAGTAACATGGACTGGTCTGTCCACCCCTTGGCACTGCCGCAGGGAAGGCCCCTATTCCTCAGCACATTGCCAATGAAGGCAGGTTCAAAAAGGTGATATTAAATAACGGACATATTTACAATATTAATCCATGGCAGAAGACACACAGCAAGAGACAGAGTCAAGAACATGCAAGGCAGAAAGTCCAGGACATTTTGAGAGTCCATCACAGCTATCTTTTTTGGCATGAATGTATACAAACCTTGGAGCACTATCTTGAGCTAATCTCTTGTGGTTCCCCACCCCTGTACCCCTTTGTGTGTGGTTAACACATTGACTAAGCTTCAGAATGAAAGATGAACCACTAGCTTTGTTGCTAAGGTTTTGGCTCTCTGCCACCAGTCAAGGCTAGGCACAATAACCTTCACTTCAATTAAATAAAAGTTAGAATGGATAGTCATTACCTTCTCATTCTTCTCTCATCACTGCCACCCTAATCACAGAAGCTCAAAAACTGGAATTATAAAATTGCAGGGCTCATGGTGATTTGAAGGTCATCCAAGTTAAGTGGTGTTGGGTGTGTGCTTTACCCTGGTATGACTCAAACATTCACGACATCCTGTAGGCCCGTGTTCCTCAAACTGGCCACCTCCAGATCACAATTCTAATCATTCCTGACCATGGGAGTTGCAGTCTGGTAGCATCTGGAAGGCACCAGGCCGGGGAAGGTAGTTGCTGGAGAAGATGAAAAATCTCAAGGCCACCAGGTTGTCTTACTTGCGTGTCGAGGTCCCCAAACCACCCCTCAAATGAAACACACTTCAGACAGAAATTTAAGTTTAAGGTTTTTTGGCATAATTTTGGCCACAACTTTGTTAAAAGACAAAATATGTGAGTGGTTGCTTAGGCATTGGTTCAGACTATCTGTCCCACTGGGTACAGGACTGACATTCGTCAGTAAAGGGAAAACACTTTGGGGAGAGAATGGGAGCCGGGGGTCTGACCCTCGCCTCTCCCCAAATGCTCCCAGGGGCATTGGAGGGGCAGCCACAGCCAATCCTGACCCCTCCACCAACCAAATTAATAACCAATGCCTAATTGCCAACCTTACAAGTTGTGACTAATTGCTACGCAGTAGGCGAAAACCAGATGGCATCAGCCAAATGGAAAAATTCCTACCAGGCCCCTGCCCCAAAAGCAGACGACCCCATGACAGGCATAGCAAGGTCATACACAGAAGCCTAATAATAGGGAGGGGGGCAGGTGATCCGATGCATGCAGCAAAGAGGTATATCACTGTGTGAGCCAAGCAATATATAGTCGCTGGGCTGTCCATCAACAATTGCAACATAGAAATCTCTCCAATGACACCCAGGACCCAATCACAGCAGTTGCCATCTATACGATCCCACCCAGCAACAGAGGGGTGACTTGCTGGCCCCCACCACAACACGTGCTCTCCATGAAGGAGAACCCGCTTTATGGTACTCAAGCAATTGGGTAGATGAGCAATGCCAAACTGCAGCCTGTGATAGAACTTGGATGTTTAAGAAAAGTGAAGGGACCTAGAATTGTATGAGAGATGTTTCTTGTGAGTTTGTGTCCTGCTGCATTAGAGGTCATAACTGAAGGGGAAAATAGCAAGGATCTGACCGGAGGAGGAAGGCAAATAGGAGCCCCTGCTTGAGGTGGGCAACATGGTGGGGAAGGCAATGGTAGGTCTAGGGAGGGAGAACCTGTAGTGAGGAAACAGTCATGTTGAGTATTATTAGAGAGGCATGCCCCCAAAATTGGCCCTATAGAAGTTGGGAGGGCTCCCAGAACAGTGTGCAGTAGGTAGAGTGGTGGGGAGTCATTCCACCTGGCAACCTGAAATGTTTGCACAGATGGAACAACTGGAAGAGCACAGTGTTGAATTCAACCAGGTGTTATTCCTACAATCAAGTCAAATTAGCTTCCAAAAAAGTTAACAAAATACAGAAGTTAAAATTACAGTAAAAAGGTTGAAAGTACAAAAATGTTTCAACTGTTAAAAAATACCCTAGTTAGCTAAAATGAGTCATTGTGTCTCTGTAAGGATTTTTAGCAATCTCTTGTCAATAGCAATTGATTGTCAGATTGCTGCAAACACATCCCTTGCTGTGTGCACACAGCAGGATATCTTCATAAAAGATCATTGCACTCCGTGTCTTTCACAGGACCGGCCCACCCATGAGGCAAGTTGAGGCAGCAGGATCCACTGAGGCAGCAGACCCCAATGTACATATTTATTCACCTGATGAATATCTTCCCTCACCCCTTCTCCCCTGGTGGAGAGTGGGGTGCCATTTTGTGGTTTGCCTCAGGTGCGTAAATGTCTTGGACTGGCCCTGCTCTTTCATATAAGTTGAGTTTCACATTCATTCCTGTATGGAAAGCTATGTATTACACCATTGCATTTTTTAAATATATTGAATACTAAATTGTGTGTGCCCTTGTTGCTCCAGAGTTTTTACCACAGATCTGGACCCTACAGTTCTTTTAGCATGCTACTTCCACCCTTAACAAACAAGCAGAAGCCATGCCTTGCATGTCTTTGTGTTGATTTTCTCCTGCCTGTAAATACCAATGCTCTGTGCTTCTCCCTCCCCCCCACAAAGAAACATGAATACTGTTTTTGTTGCCTTTTGTAGCTTGATTTCTGTAACTGGATCTTGCTCTCTGGAGTCTCTATTATGCCTGCTGCTAAACTGCTCCTTTGATGGGAGAGGCTTCTAGTTACCAAATTCCCCAAACCTTCACTGAGATGTGAACATCTAAATATATATGCCTCCCAACTTTATTTTGGAAGGCAGGCTGTTAAGGATGTTATGCTGGCTCTACCTTCTGCTGCTGCAACATTTCTCTACATCCATGGAAAGTTACCAAATACCGGTACTCTCGTGCTAACAAGACAACAGAGAGATGCAGGCAGCTGAGCAAAAGAGGGACCTGGTATAGAATCCAGCAACAGCAGGGAACAGAAACCCATTGGATTGTGAGATGAAAACCATATATGTAAGTAGCAGTAATGTTGAGAACATATTTTTTTTTAAAAAAATGCTTTGTGGCAGCAAAGGTTGGCACTGCTGTCGAAAGAAGATACAGGGGGAAAGAAGCTTCTCAGTCCAAGAAGTTTGGATGGACGATTATAAGCCACCAAGTTACATGGGGGGGGGGGTAGAAGAGGAATGTTTTCATACAGTATTTCCAAAGCCGACTCTGAGAGGCAGAGGCAGTATAATGAAATCAGATTATCCTACCCTCTTGCCTTGCCTTTTTAATGTGGAGGAGATAAACAAGCATGGAGTACTCATCCTGAGTGAATCAGAGAGGGTCCTCTGCTACCTCTTGATTGTTAACAGGTGGCATTAGGCAGGTAAGATCCTTGGAGAGAATTGCTTTCTGTTTAAGTGCTTCTAACTTGAATCTCCCAGCACAAGCTTTCCATTTCTAAAATTCCATCGCCCTCCTTAACTCTTGTTTCTTCATGCTCCGCTCCATCACTAGGTCATGCATCAGTGTGCTCTGTGTGAAAACTACTTCAGTGCCAGCCACCTGCCATATAAACCTGTGCCTATGTTTGCAAATGATCTCTCTCACCTTTTGGAAGTGCATCTTTTACTTGATGAATAATTCATACACAATTGAAATGCAACATTCAGCTCCTTTGCAGATGTTCTGAGCTTGAATTGTAGAACTGTTTTGAGTTTCAAAGGCAGGTTTGTCTCGAAACTAGCTACAAGGTTTTACTCAAAACGTTAACATTCTTTGCCTCTCGCTGTCTACCAGCTCTTCATATAGGTTTTGCAGAATTTTGAGCTGCGTGAAATTACAGCCATGGATATAGGGCGCTGAGCCTGGTTTGATGACCTGCCCTCTTAATCTCTTTTATTATAAATCCATTTAGTAACTGCCTATTCATTTTGATGACTTTTAGCATTTGCTGAAAACAACTGTTTTAATACCATATACTGCTCACATGCATTGGTTAACTATTTGGTAGAACTGAAAACATTTAGGAACTGATAAATATGTATCAGCCAGACAATAAAAAGGCCTTATTTGAAGTAGAAACTAAAGCTAATTATGATATAATTTCACTCCATTCCATTTATAGTTTTCTACACACACACCCGCCTTCACCACTACATTGCCAATGAGAAAGCTCAGCCTCATTGAGCTATTTTTAGGGGATTGCGGCATAGGATTTTTTCCCTAAAGTTTTAATGTGAGCTTCTGCAAACCATTGGGTTACCTTAAGCGTGCTGACACCCCGGCCTTCTTTCTTAGTGGTCTCATTTTGACTGCAATCCTGTTTGGCACCTCTCAGGTGTGCGCCATTGCCATTATAAGAGAACAAAGGAGGCGTTCGTGGTGAGTTCCGGCACCTCTTTTTCTAGAAAAATAGAGCTGGGTGTGGGTATTAAGTGGCACCTGTAAAAGTTCCAGTTCTGCCTGTTGAAATGGTCAAGTGGACACATAATGGGATCTCATAGGCAAATAGGTCCCAAGTTGTTAATGGCTTTATCTACTAATAGCAACACCTTGAACTCAGCCCAGTTGCAAATCGACAGCCAGTTCAGACCTCTGAGCGCATTGCATTGGGGTTGCAGTGTGAGTTTGCTGTTTGGAATGCATGGTTCTCTTAGACTAGGTGGCATTGGTAGCATTCAACAGGCAAGACAAATACGGTTTTGAGTTCTTGGAATTTTCATAAACTTGCAGCAGATGACTGGTTCGCAATTTTCTCTGCTTCTGCTGCTTGCTGCCATTGTTTCTGGGGGGGGGGATGTAGAAGAATGGGGGTTAAGCACTGTGTGCGTGGCAAGTTTGTGCCATATTTGAGATGAAAGAGGGATGACAGAAAGCAGCAAACCTGAATATAATTTAAATATAAATGAGTGTTTATCCTGCCTTAGTGTTTAGAGGCACAATTATGTCAACAAATAGTGCTGGGTGGTGTGTCATTTTGGGAAACCAGCACAGCTGCAACCCTCTGCAATGTCTTTAATTTGACATAATTAAGCCAGCCTCAGCTTAATTAGTTCAGTGTTCCCGGTATTATAAACACTGCATTATTATTATTATTAACCCCCCCCCTCGGGAAATTTCTTTTCTAACTTGGAAACTTTCTCTCTCCGTGCTCCTGCCCTCAAAAGTTTTCCCAATGCTAGCAGAGAGCCTTAGAAATGGCTGGAGAACAGTGCTGCAGTCACTGTGCCTCTGGATGGCTGCCACCGTGAGTGAACAAAGCCCAGGATTTCTCAGGGAATGCAGGCACTGATACCTTTATCATTTCTGTTGGACCTATTAACACTAGAATGCAGGCGTCTCGTTTTCTGTCAGGTGTGCACAAAGACCGTTTGTTGTTGGAGGGGCTAGGCTAGAAACTTGGCCCGGCTTTGCTAACTTCCAGGGACCAGAAGAAGAAATCTGCCATCTCATTACGGTTGACCCAGTTCCTACCTTTCCTTGTAATAATGTTACAGTACTGTTTAGAGATTTTATGCAAACATACTCTTTAAAGCGCTGTCAAGAGAACGCAGGGTTAAGTGGTGACAGGTGCTATTGCAGGTATGGGTGTGCTGGCATGTCCCCTTCCCCATTCCCCGCTTATTCAGCATGAGCCCATTAATGCAGCATGAGAGAGAGAGAGAGATTTTCTATTGACATTTCAGGCTTCTATCCTGTTCCAGGGAACCAAATGAATGGGGCATGTGCTGCCAGAGAGATGACATGTAGAACAGCTGATCTAGGTGAACCCTGATGTTGGTGACCAGATCCCATAGCCTCCAACATTTCTCCAATGAAAATAAAAGTAATGGACGACTCTGGGGTTGCTTTACTCTCATCTTGCTTCACTGGCCGAGGGAGCCGGCATTTGTCCGCAGACAGTTTTTCCAGGTCATGTGGCCAGCATGACTAAGCTGCTTCTGGCAAACCAGAGCAGCGCACGAAAATGCTGTTTACCTTCCCTCCAGAGCGGTACCTATTTATCTACTTGCACTTTGATGTGCTTTCGAATTGCTAGGTTGGCAGGAGCAGGGACTGAGCAACTGGAGCTCACCCTGTCATGGGGATTCGAACCGCCAACCTTCCGATCGACATCCTATTCAACAACAACAACAACAATTATTATTATTATTATTATTATTATTATTATTATTATTATTATTATTATTATTTATACCCCACCCATCTGACTGGCTGTCCCAGCTACTCTGGGCAGCTTCCAACATATATAGAAACATAATTAAACGTTAAACAACTCGCATAACGTCAACACCTCTGTTGAAAATAGGAACACCCCACCATACCCTCCAAAATTTCCCCGATGAAAATAGGAACGTCCTAAGGAAAAGCGGGGCATTCTGGGATCAAATCAGAAACCGGGACAGCTTCTGTAAATCCTGGACTGTCCCTGGAAAATAGGGACACTTGGAGGGTCTGAGATGCTCAGTCCCAGAGTGCATTCTTCTCTTTGCTGAATGTCAGCCATGACAGAGATAGAAAAGCTGCAGGTAATAGCCCAATACTGCATTCACCTCTAATACTGCGAGCCAGCATGCTGACTGCTAAAAATTTGACTGAGAGTCTGCTGTGTGGAACACAGACCCAAAGAAAGCAGTTGTTAAGGTTTTCTGGAAGTCTGGAAATACAACATAGGAAACCTGGAAATTAAGGGGAAATCAAAGATTAATGGGACCTAAGCAGCCATTAGTCCCCAGTTGAAAATAAAGCAGTGGCCAATGTGTGAGAGTGGCAGGGTATATACTTTATTCACCCTGGGATTCTTTAAAAGCTGTATTAAAGTGTATCACTGGTCTGCCACATAGCAAGTTCACTTTATGATGAATTGGGAAAGGTACAAGAAAGGATAATTATGCCGAAGTGCTGTCATGTGGAGAAAGAAAGAGATAGGAATAATGAGGAATTGTGCCATAGTCGTACAACATGACCATTGCTGCTTGGCTGTTTCCTAGCAGGGGTGGAATTTGTCAAGATAGCAAAGCCCTTGAAACTTGTGTTCAGCATTTTTCAGAGCAAAGTACTACACTCTTAAGTGGACCATCCTGCCAGCAGGCATGCCTTTGTCAATAAAGATAGGACTGAAAACACACACTGTTGAGTTTTCCATTATCTAGCAAACCCTGAAACACCATGTGGACCTCCCCACCTTTTTTAAAATGCTCCCTGTTAGGCAAACTTTTCAGAACAGTGTTTCAAGAGAAGGTTTCAGAAGGAGCACATGGAAATATGAGGCAGTTAATTAAAATGAAAAGGATCACTCTTGCATATAACATTAAAAAAATTAAGGCATTAGGCAAACTTCCAACTAATTATTTATTACTGGAGATGCTGATCTTTTGGGGGGGCATAGGAGGAGTATAGCTATTATGTTCATGTTCTGATTCAGTGGACATCATCACCATCTGTGTTCAGGAAACTAAAGACAAGGGTAAGCTAGAAACTGGGTTATAGCAGCAGTCCCTCAAATTAAACCAATAACAAGGCTATGGTACCTGTTTGGTCACTCCTAAGGATCATTTACTCAAAGGTCTGCAAGACTTTTTTTAAAAGCCTGATATATATTCAATGCATCCTTTCGCTTCCCAATCCCTGTATACGGGGCTGGTTTGCACATCATGGTGTGGCGTGATTTATAGCTTTCTGTAAAAAAAAGAAAAGCAGTGTGCTAGTGCTGCTCTGCTCTGCTAGGATCAATAAGCAGCAAGCCTTGGCTTAGCATTGAGTGTGAGAACCAGGGCTCAGTATTTGTTTCTCTCCAATATTCCATTAAATGGAAGCCAATGTTTGTTCTTGGCTTGCCGCTTGTTAGTTTGGGAGAAGCAAACCCTGAGCACAGGTTCACATGTAATGCTAAGCCAGGTGAGGACTCATTTTTCATCCTGGGAGATAACTGTGTGTGGAAATGAGCAAAGGGCAAGATAATTAATTTTTGTTTTGCTTAGGTATATTGATTAGTTTGGTTAACCAATCTACTGAGCAGTCTCTTGTACATAAATCAGGGTAGCTCCAGGTGATATAAATGGAGTCATTTTTTAAAAGGCGCCTCTCCCACATACACTCATTCTGAAATGCGCTCCACAGTACAACCAGATTTTTCCTATAATTATTTTTATTAAAGCTTTTCTATGATACAAGATAAAAAGAAAGAAAGGACTTATGATTCTCCATCTGTCAGTTACATAAAAAGAATTATTCAAACATTCGTTCCACGGTAACATCCAACTACAACTACTCCACTTTTCATAATCCAGTATTTCCCCAATCTTCAAACCCAAATATGGTGTGTTCATCTTCCTTTTCACACAAAATGTCCAAAAATAATGATATTGATAAATGTCAACAATAGTTTTCATGGTAGAACCAGACTGATGTATGGTTCACGTAAGGCCTTGTTCTGTATACACACAGCAGGGATGGGAGCATTACCCCATTGTGCATGGACCCTTGTAATGTGAACCCAGGGGCTACACATGTTAAGTGCCTAAGCAAGCAATTTCTGTGTGATCTGCACCCCTTTTTATAATAGATGGATCACACAAATGGGACCTACTCATCTAGGCATTTAAACACCTTAAACTGCCTTAAACTCTTCAAAGAGCAAGGAATCCTAAACACACCCAGTGGAACGTCTGAGTAGAAAACACAAAGCCAAAGAGATGCTGCAGTACACACGAGGAGAGGCATAAATGTGCACAGGAGCCAAGTATGAATCAGCCTTTATGCCTTGTAATGCTATATGACAGTTGCAGGCATAGGCAAACTCCGGCCCTCCAGATGTTTGGGACTACAATTCCCATAATCCCTAGCTAACAGGACCAGTGGTCAGGGATGATGGGAATTGTAGTCCCAAACATCTGGTGGGCCGGAGTTTGCCTATGCCTGGTTTAAGGGGGGGATGCAGAAGCCCCCATGTCTCTTCTCTGACTTCTTTGGCATGGTTCTGAAGATAGTTTACAATCTGGAATGATTGGCGGCTGTTCAGCAGCTGTCTCTTGTGCAGCAGCAGTTTGCACTTCTGGTTTCTCCTGTGGTGCTTTCTAATAACACCAGGAAAGTTGCTTCTGTAGCATTCTCTTGTCTCTTCCAAGTGGCCCATCACTGGTACAGAAGGAATGCCTCCTAGACATTCTTCTCCCTCTCTCTTATCAAAGGGAGATATGGGATGAAGTCTGCAGGGTGATTAAGGTGCCTCCGAGTGTGGGAGGGATAGTGTGGACGTATAGCAAACAGCTCCCAAAATTCTTGTCCTTATAATTATTTTGGCTATGTTGCTATGTGTCAGAAGTTATCTGTTACTTGACTATCTTAATATGCTTCTCACTAAACCAAGGCTGTTAATCTACATGGATTATTTTTTTTACCCCTTCCTGTCTTCAGTAAAACTACAGTGAATTCAGTTTTCTACTCTTGTAAAACTTTCTTTGACAAGTGGAAGCAATTTCCACTAAGGCAAAGACACCATTAGATGCAGCTCCTAGAGAGAATTTGCACTGAACACAACAGAGCATTGTGCAAGCCAGGATGGCAGCTTTTCCAGCAGAGTGAAACCGAAAATCATGTGAAGATGTGCCTTTGTACAGTCACCTAGTTTCTACATACACATACATCTGGACAAATAAGAGGCATTATCAAAGTTCAGCGATACATTCCAACCAAACAAAAATACTTGAGGTGTACAAAGCAGGGCTATTGAGGGCTGTAGCCTAGGAAGAAGGTTTGAGTACAGTCCTGAGGGCCTGACAGGCAGTGTGCTGCCTGCAGGGGTGTGGCACCCAGCGCTGGTGGGTGGCAGCCGTGATGGCACCCCACTGGGATCGTGCTACCGGGGGCGGTGCGCTCCCCCCGCACTCCACATTTTGCTCTGGAGTGGGCAAGCCATTAGTTTTATTTTGTGACCAACCCACCAGGTATTTTCTCCATTATTCTCTGAAGTTGCATGATCAAGCATTTGCATGAAATTCTAAACCTTGAGCTGTGTGCAGCCAATCTAGTGTACACGTTGGACTCCTCAGGTTAATTCTGTGCTTCCTATGGTACCCACTGTTGCTAATCCAATGAGGGATATTTAAACTACTGGTAATTTCTACCAGGGGCTAAGAGGAGGAATAAATGGAAATTCAAACAATGTCTGTCTAACTTGGCTTGAAAAATTTACCTTTGCTTTGTTTTCAATATATAGCATTGGTAAATCTTCTGTACTATACTATGTGCAAGGTTAAACAAGAAACACTGGTTGAGACTGAAATGGCCAGATTGCAGACCTTTGAGTATTGACAGGGAGCGCTGATGGGGTGAATTAAACATCCAGGAAGCATTGTGATATTAGCTAACCTGAGGCAACAAAGAAAATAAAATATGGATGAATATTCTGTGTTGAACTTAATGAACTTTACTTATTATCAAACTAGTCGTTACCTCATTTCCTAGTTTGGAAAACCACCCTTTTGCTCATCGTGATTTAACAACATGAAATAAATCTTGCTGCTGTGGTCTTCCAGAATGTCCCACTTTTGGCATCTTTGGTGCCCTGGAGCTGTATGTTGCAAGCCAAGGGCTGGAATCTTTGCTTACTAATGGGAGAGCTACTTGTGAATAAGGTGGGAATACATTTTATCACTTTTCTTTCCCAGAAAGACCTCGTGGGGTCAGTCCTGTGGCATGCCTTTCTCAGCTACTTTGTGCTGACATGCTTCCACTGTGGCCTGCGGTTGGCTTCCCAAGTAGCTTCTGCTTAGCCTTGAAATGGTGAAGGAAGGCATTAGAAGGAGTATATGTTGCAAGCAGTTTTATGCCTGTCTGTAAAATACACATCGGGCATATTAGGGCTAGAGTTAAAACTCAGTTAAAATCTGTGGAGCTCTGGAGATGACTGCCTGGCCTTCCGCCATCTTGACCGGAAGCCACTGGAAGCTAGAACTGTTAGAGATTTCAAAGTGCCTATGTGCAGAAAGTCAGCTATCCACCTCTGGCAATTAACTGTTGGCTGAAAGCCAAGATCTACTCTCTCTAGACCCTTAGCAACTACCTTGTGATTGGTTAAGGAGTTCCTAAAGAGATGAGCTCTGTGTGGGGTTTTCTGTAGTGTTGTGTAGTTTGGTTAATGAAGGTTGCGAGAGAGAGAGAGAGAGAGAGAGAGAGAGAGAGACAGAGAAGACAGGTTTTACTTTTGTTTCTTTTATTTCCTAAGTCTGTATATAGTAACTTATGGATACTTGTTGCTTCAATAAATGCTGTATATAGTTATCCAAAGTGTAGTTGCTGAGTTCCTGCGTTGTGCTGTCCAGTCAATGCTCTACAGCCAGAAGCTTCCAGAAAACCTGCGTTGACTCTGCTGTGCTCAGGACTACGTTATTCCTGACACTAAATCTGATTGCAAAAACCTGGGTCAGTAATGCCAAGAGGAACTATGAAGATATGCCTTCCTGACTGCAAAGGCTATTCCCCTCTCCTCCATTTCAAGAAGTGCTTATACCATAATACACGAACACATATGGAAGACTCTGGAATCTAGACATTTGGTAGTAAGAAAAAAGGGGGTCCAGGTGTGGATAAGAGTTTGAACTGAGGTGGGCGGGATCTTAGATTTCTAAACAATTGCCTCTGACAGCAAAGGGAGGTAGAATGCTGACACACACACACATATATAATTTAATATGTATATTAAAGCTATATATTTTTTCAGTAGAAGACATCTCATGAATTGTGTGTGACAGGTATAATTAGGTGAATCCCTGAAATTCCACCAGTCTTCTTACCCTGACACTTGAGATCTATATTTTTATGATCCACCTCCAGTCTTGCACCTGTAATTTGTGTTAAACTTTTTAAAACAGTGCACTTTTAAATTTTGTAATCTACTCTTGGACCTTATGGCGAAGGGCAGCTAAGTAATTCATTAAACAATAGCAGCAAATTGCAATGAATTTTCCATTACAGTCAAAGTTTTCCAACAGGTAACAACCATTCAACAGCGGAAATATATTTCTTTAACAACTTTGGGTGGGTGGTTACATTGAAACCAATGCTTGATACTCTTCAAGTAGCGGTTAATATGTGAACTGTCCTCCCAATCTTCCAAGCTGCTTTTGTTACCGAAAACGTCTTGTAGACCTGCACATTTTGGGTCATAAAAACTTGCATACCCAGCTACTATCTGACTTCATTGCCTATCCTGCCAGGTCTCGGTTTTCAAGTACACGTTACAAAAGCAGTAGAACAGCAGTAAAGCAAGCTTAGTATTTCTCTTGCATTTGCATCGTCACCATCACATTTGTGTTCCTGTCACTGGTTATTAATTGTTGAGTTTGTTCTGAGAGTACTGTTATCTGCACAGCTTTATTATGCTCCTAGCTTTATGCTTATCTCTTGTTATCTTTTGTGCACTGGCTACAGCTAGCAAACACCTCTGCTCTTAAGAAGCAAAATTGCAAGCCCTTCTTGCAAAATCATTACAAAGCAGTGCTGCCTTCTTCACCTGAACCGACATGATTTAGGGCATTTAACCTTTGACCTGATACTGTGATAATCATACTCTGGGGGAGTGAGAAACCTATCCTTTTATGGTTGCCCGTAGAGAAAAGTGAGTTACGGAACGAACTCGGAATGTGCTTTAGGGATAAATAATACCTGCCCTGGTAAACCT
Organism: Lacerta agilis; assembly: GCF_009819535.1. Taxonomy (NCBI): domain Eukaryota; kingdom Metazoa; phylum Chordata; class Lepidosauria; order Squamata; family Lacertidae; genus Lacerta; species Lacerta agilis. Next base: position 100,214,508 of record NC_046312.1, read on the forward strand.
AGATGAATGTACAGGATTGGCACAGATGCAGAATAAGTGCCTTATACTAAGTCAGGTCATTGGTCCATGTAGCCAGGTATTGTCTCCATTGGCTGGCAGTGGTTCTCCAGGGTTTCAGGCAGGGAGATGACACAGCAAGCCTGAGGCCTGAAATGCTTTTGCTTTTGCTTTATATTTACAAGTTAAAACTGGAAATCTCAACTAAGAGTTCATGGGTGCACCTTAAAGATTTAACAAATTGAATGTGGCATAGGTTTTCTTTTGTTTCGTTTTTACTACATTGGATGAAGTGGAGTATTATAAAAAGATAACATTGTGCTGGGTATAAACTTTTGTATATCTTTGAATAAGTAACAATGAAAATAGATACAGTGGTACCAAGTCGGTACTCAGAACAGCTTGGAACCCAAACACTGCAAATCCGGAAGTAAGTGTTCCGGTTTGTGAATGTTTTTCGGAAGCCAAACGTGCTCCTTTTTGAGTGTTACTCTTCCATTTTGAGTGCCACACTTCCGTTTTGAGTGTTATGCTGAGGTCTGTCTGATTTTGCTAATTATTTTGCATTTTTGTTTTTGTGATTGCGTGGAACGCAGTTCAGCTACTGATTGATTGATTGTGTAACTGCAATACATTGTTTATTGCTTTCATTTTATGGATCAGTGGTCTTGTTAGATAGTGAAATTCATGTTAAGTTGCTGTTTTAGAGGTTGTTTTTAAAAGTCTGAAATGGATTAATTCATTTTGCATTACTTTCTATGGGAAAGCGCGCCCTGGTTTTGGAATGCTTTGGTTTTGGAATGGACTTCCAGAACGGATCAAGTTTGAGAACCAAGGTACCACTGTACTTTACCAGAGGAAGTGGAGTCTAGTCCATAAAAGCATATGCCACACTAATTTGTTATTAGTGAAGGTGGCACCAGACTCTTTGTTGCTTTTGCTGCCAGAGATTAGCATAGCTAACCCTCTGGAAAGCCAAAACAAAATAAAAAATAAAAAAAATCCTTCCAGTAGCACCTTAGAGACCAACTAAGTTTGTTCTCAAGTTTGGAAAACTCAGCAGTGGCCAGAGGATTGGAGAAGATCAGTTTACATCCCAATCCCAAAGAAGGGCAGTGCCAAAGAATGCTCTAACTACCGCACAATTGCACTCATTTCACACGCTAGAAAGGTTATGCTTAAAATTCTACAAGGCAGGCTTAAGCAGTACGTGGACTGAGAACTCCCAGAAGTGCAAGCTGGATTTCGAAGGGGCAGAGGAACCAGAGACCAAATTGCAAACATGCGCTGGATTATGGAGAAAGCTAGAGAGTTCCAGAAAAACATCTACTTCTGCTTCATTGACTACGCAAAAGCATTTGACTGTGTCGACCACAGCAAACTATGGCAAGTTCTTAAAGAAATGGGAGTGCCTGATCACCTCATCCGTCTCCTGAGAAATCTGTATGTGGGACAAGAAGCTACAGTTAGAACTGGATATGGAATAACTGATTGGTTCAAAATTGGGAAAGGAGTACGACAAGGCTGTATATTGTCTCCCTGCTTATTTAACTTATATGCAGAATTCATCATGCGAAAGGCTGGGCTGGATGAATCCCAAACTGGAATTAAGATTGCCGGAAAAAATATCAACAACCTCAGATATGCTGATGATACAACCTTGATGGCAGAAAGTGAGGAGGAATTGAAGAACCTTTTAATGAGGGTGAAAGAGGAAAGCGCAAAATGTGGTCTGAAGCTCAACATCAAAAAAACTAAGATCATGGCCACTGGTCCCATCACCTCCTGGCAAATAGAAGGGGAAGAAATGGAGGCAGTGAGAGATTTCACTTTCTTGGGTTCCATGATCACTGCAGATGGTGACAGCAGTCACGAAATTAGAAGACGCCTGCTTCTTGGGAGAAAAGCAATGACAAACCTAGACAGCATCTTAAAAAGCAAAGACATCACCTTGCCAACAAAGGTCCGTATAGTTAAAGCTATGGTTTTCCCAGTAGTAATGTACGGAAGTGAGAGCTGGACCATCAAGAAGGCTGATCGCCGAAGAATTGATGCTTTTGAATTATGGTGCTGGAGGAGACTCTTGGAGATTGCTTTATGTGTGTGGCCACTGATTTGTTAGGACAAGCTTTGCTAACTGCATACTTGAGAGCAATTTTAATATGTAAAGAAAAGAGATTTCCTCTCCCCCTCCACCCACAGTGCTATGAGCAAACAAGTACAAATGAAAGAACAAGGAGCCACGTTTTCTGAGATGGTGCTGCTAGTGGTGGTCCTTCCTCAACCTTAAAACTATGGAACATCAAAGAGGCAACCAGCAGCAGTGTCTAAATTGCAGGAAATTATACATGCCTAATAACCAAGAATTAAATGCTCAGTCTGCTTTAAGTGCTAGTAATTTTACTCTGTTCTTTTTGTGCAAGCCAGCAGGGGTTTAGTATATGACAGGGGCTTGTACAATTGTTTCAGTCTTCTAACAGTTGCCCATGTTGGGGGGTGAAACAATAGGATCACACCCCTCCCAGAGTCTGGCACTTTCCTGTCTCCTTGATTTTACTGGAAGGGTAAAGCAAGCACATAAATTTCTCTCACTTCAATAAAAGGGGTGCCAAATTGTGACTGGGGTTTACATGGACATAAAAAACAAACAAAACTTGCTCTGTGCCTGTATTCTGTCCTTGACAAACGCTTATGAATCTTGAATTTTCACTCTTGCCACAGTAGTTTCTGTGACTCCATATAAGCCCTGAACTAGATTAGAATGTTGCTTTTTATTGCTGGCATTTGAACGACATGATTCAGTTCATGATCAATATGTGCACATCAAGAAAAGAAGAATGACGTCCTGATTTCCAGAGGCTATTGTGAACATTTTGGTCTGTAATAAACCTGCTGGCTGCTGTTTACTTTTCTTTTTCTCTCTCTTTTTTCCTTTTTGGTTGCCAATTGACAATTGCCTGCCACCACCTGGTGTGTAAATCAGGGCCATAGAATTCATCAGGTTACACAGGGATCAAAGGGATCTATTGATTTATGGGCATAATGTAGATTTCCCTTTGTATGTATACCCATATGGTAGTTTCATAGCAAAGGAATTCTTACTGATTTAATCTCTTTTGGGGGTTTGGATGTGGGGCTTTTATGACTTTCTTTCTAACATATTTTTCAAAGCAGTAGTAATTAAGACGGTTTGTCAGTAGCTCCATTATATACCCCTCCCAGTTTTCAAGAGTGAAAGCTATAACTCACCTGTAAAAAATTGCCGCAGGCTGACAGTTGGCAGAAAAGATTTTAGGAGCGCAGGAGAATTTTGTGAATGATTATATACACTCTTTCGACACAGCTGCTGTGCAACTCATGTTGTGTCATCTTTCGTATAAAGCACACCCCAATTTCACCAGATCAGGAGAAATGTGCAGCGTTGGGAGTCTTGTAGCAGCAGTACTCATGGTTGCAGACTGGGGGTTAAATGAGTAAAAGGATAGACCGGAGCTGGACCAAGACATTTTGGCACCTGAGGCTAACCACAAAATGGCACCCCTCCAGGGAAGGAGGAATGAAGCTCTACATCAGGAACAAGGGGGTGGGAAAATAAAGAGCTGCATTGAGATCTGCTGCTCTTGCAGATCCTGCCACCTGTGGCATTTGCCTGACCTTGCGTCATGGGTGGGCCAGCCCTGGGATAGACTTTAGAACAAACTAGCAAAGCTAGAGACAAAACACTATTTGTAGAGTCTCATTATCTTAGCACAAATCCATGTATGTTATACTTCTGTTCTGCTGTTCAGTGGGGTTAAATGTGCATAAATTTGCAGCCTTAAAAACATGTTAAGCATTCTTAGGTGTTATTCGGCTAACTTCTCATTCTAGTGCAAGTGGATCCCCCCCCTTGTGTGGCCTTGCGCCATCCCCACATCTGGAGAGTTTTTTTGGGGGGGGGACCCAGAATGGATGGGCGGGGGGGGGGAGGGAGAACAGTCTGTTTTGCAAGAATAAATCTTTGCAATGGTGGAATACTAACCTTAGCTTCAGTGTCCCTGCTTTTAAAAAATATGCTTTAAAAAGGCCACTTCTCACTTAGCACCCATGCAAGACGAGCTGACTCATTTCAATCAGATAATTCTGACTTTACATTTTGCGTTCAACACACAAGTGCCATGCCATGTCAGATGTGATGTGTAATATGTGCAAAAAATAAAACAAACCTGCACAGTCTTCTTATCTGACACGGCACAATTTTGTACTCTGAAGCAAATCTGGACTTGTTGAAGTGTAATATAAACAGCTGGGTAATTGGCAACTAAGGCTATTGAAGTATTGTCTCAAATCAACATCATAGTGCTGGAGTAGTTTCATGGGATGCCTCAAAGCCCCAAGGAATTTAATCCATTCTACTGTATAGAACAGGCTTCCTCAACCTCGGTCCTCCAGATGTTTTGAGACTACAATTCCCATCATCCCTGACCACTGGTCCTGCTAGCAAGGGATCATGGGAGCTGTAGGCCAAAAACATCTGGAGGGCCGATGTTGAGGAAGCCTGGTATAGAACACCAAGGAAACCTTTACTCAGCAATGACACTCAGCATCTCCTCAAGTTTAGCAGGGCTTGACAACACCATGATATACTGTATTGCCTACCTAGCTTTATTTTCATATTGGCCACAGGACATAACATTAGTACGAAAACCAAATGGTGACTGCAAAACTCATATCTTATATAAAAGAATTGAGTTCAGTTTTAATGCGAATTTGCATGTCCCAAAACAACGTGCAAAACCCAAAACATAGCTATTCTTCAAAATGTGCACTACTCTGAATTTTGCAGTGTGGCTCTCCAACCAAATAACGTGTTCAGTGTGTGTATATTAGGGGAGCGTGTATATAGAAATGCAGTGGGGGAGGGAACGTTTGTTGCTGTTGCTATTTTCTGCTTATAGATGTTCGTTTATCCTTGTTGCGTCGTTTACCTCTGTATACTCATTGCATTACTTATCTGCACTGGATATTAGTTACCTATATACAGCATATGAAAGGTAAATAAAAAGAGTTTTATTAAAAGAGTAAGAAGAAGAAACCAATGCCTATATTGCTGGAAATAACATACCAAAACAGGAAAGTGCTTGCAAAAATATGCATATTAGGAGAAATGTGACCTAAAATCCTGACAAATTCTTGTGAGCGTTTTCTATTAAAAAAGAAGAAGTTTACAGACTCTCATGAAAATGTGGGGAACTGAACTTGACATTGGAAAAACAAGAAACTGAAATTGCAAGATTTGCCCATCCCTACTCATATGTTATCAGGGTGAACAAGAGGTAGGTTAATCAAGATTGCTCCTGGTTATTCATCTATCTTACCTTTTCATCACTAAGCATTACCATGTTGAAACCTTCCTAATTTAAGGTTGCTTTTGCTGAAATCAGGGATCAGTTTTTCAAATACCAGTGCTGAATTACTGTGTGCAGAACCACATAGAGCTGGAATTTTAATCGTTTTGAGACACTGTAGTGTCCCCACCTGCTTTTCTCTTCCTTTCCTTTTCATGCTCCTGATTTATATCTGAGTGAAAGGTATGCAGGTTGGGGGTAAAAACTCCAGGTACATTTTATTAACATGAGTGTGCAGCATACCACACTGGAGGGAGCACCCACCTACACACACACACACACACACAGAGAGAGAGAGAGACTTTACCTTGAGGCATCTCTACTTTATTATCTTGTTTTCAGGCATGAAGTAAGTGAAGCATGTTGCCCTCTTTTTAGGAAGTTCTTATTAACATACTTCAGTTGATCTGTTGATTTAGTTTAGTTTCCCTTTAATCAGATCAGTCTTAATGAAGCCTCTGGAGACAGTAGGGCTGAATGAGGCCATACAGTGGAATTGTGACAAAGCAAGAAAAACGAGTGTTTATGGGGGTACTAGGGGGTGCAACACTGCATGTGAATTACCAAGGACTGGATTGTGCAGACCAGAAAATAGTGTGATGTTCGGGTGACCTGCTCTTCATACACATCTCAAAACTTTGTACAAAATCCCACGTTCTCTAGCAACCTCCTCTAACACTAGGTCATCAAATACTGATGGACTACAACCTGCATCATCCATGACCATTAGCTGTGGTGGCTTGGAATGATGGGGACCCAGCATATGGAGACCCAAGGTTGGGGTAAGGTTGGCTGCAGGAAGCGTTGATACACACGGTTTGGATGCCTGGGTGTGAGTTGCTTTATTTGTAGTTGGATTGGATCAGCTTCAGAGGAAGTACACAATCTGCCTCACTGTTCTTGGAGCTAAACCCAAGTATCCCCTAGTAGACAAGTGTCTTGCCTCTTCCCATCTCCCAATCAAATCAACGTATGTGATTGCTTGAAGGAAAGGCACTCTTCTCATGCAAGTTGCAGTTTAATAATAAAATTAAACAAGCCTGCAGTCCTAAGCATACCTACTGGGTAATTCCATCAAAGATAGTAAAGGCAAAGGGACCCCCTGACCATTAGGTCCAGTCATGTCCAACTCTGGGGTTGCGGCGCTCATCTCGCGTTAACGGCTGAGGGAGCCAGCATACAGCTTCTGGGTCATGTGGCCAGCATGACAAAGCCGCTTCTGGCGAACCAGAGCAGCGCACGGAAATGTTGTTTACCTTCCCACTGGAGCGGTACCTATTTATTTACTTGCACTTTGACGTGCTTTCGAACTGCTAGGTGGGCAGGAGCTGGGACCGAACAACGGGAGCTCACCCTGTCGTGGGGATTCGAACCGCCGACCTTCTGATCAGCAAGCCCCAGACTCTGTGGTTTAACCTACAGCGCCACCCTGTAATGGGACTTGAATGGATGGGAGTGCCAATGTGAAATACACTGTTGTTTCTTTTTCAGAAATCTTAACATGGTGACAGTGCTTGCCCGCCCCAGATATGTACTTTGCCTCTCCCCTCCTTCAGCACATTTTCTGTTGCCACCACTGACTCTCTTTCCCAGAACCCAAACCATCTGTATCTCCTTCCCACTGCCTGTCCACCACAGTATATGGGATGAGGGAGGTGTAAAGTCCTGAGGTGGCAGAATGGCCTATATTGCTTCAAACTGCAGTTGGGGGAATACCAATGCCTCCCCACTTAAATCTCCTTACCAATATAGGGAGAGAGAGAGAGAGAGAGAGAGAGAGAGAGAGAGAGAGAGAGAAGGAGAAGGAGGAGGTTGTATCTCAGCCTTCTGTCTTCAGTGCCAGGCCAGAGCCTCTTCTTCCATTGATCTGCTCCTTGGAAGGTGCAGGTAGGGGAGAAGATATTGCACTTGGCAAGGGAGAGGGGAGGGATTTCTCTTTCATTTCCTGCTTTTTTTTAAGCGGGTCACTGCCTTTTTACATAATCCTGTTGCTAGTCAAGAGAAGCAGGATGCTGAACCCCTCATTTTTGGAACCCTTCTTATCCCTTGGTCCATGTTATTTCACAAAGCAGCATCGTCATCATTTAGTAAATTTCTATACTGCCCTTCATCAAGAGACCACGGGTTGCTTTACAATTGTAATCATGCTTTACAACACCGTGCTAAGGTTTACTCTTTCTTTACCATCGGTGTTGAACTGGTCTTCTGATAGCAGAGAGCAGGAGAGCGTCTCAGCAAGGACACGTTTAAGGGCTCTCCCAGTGGAAATGCGTGCAGCCAGAAAGGGAACATTCAGACACATGCAGGGGAATGCTGCCTCTGTGGGTTGCAGCACTGAAGTCCTGGGAGGTGTAGTTGCAAATGCTGCCCTGCAGTCCTTTACCAGCAGTCTGTGTTCCTTTGAAAGCCGGGAATCAGACTGGACTTTCAGTTAAGTGTAAGTACAAACATGCCTAACCCAAACGAGGCTCTGCTGTAGTGTAGACAAGCGAGTGAAACTTTAAAAAGAAGTGAACTTGAACTGCAGCTGTTTACACACATTTCCCCCTCCCCCCTTTGAGTCACCGATGTCTGAAGAATGAGCTGTTAATGAAACGTCAGGGTTCAGTTCAATTCAGAGATGCGTGGCATGTTGGTTATAGAGAGGAAGATTGCCATATTTTTTATTGGACATAACCACAGTTGTCATATATTAGACACCTCCCCCACAACCCTGAAGGATTGTTTAGTTGCAAAAGGAGAAACCAGAGGCAGTAAAAAAAGGGAACAAGCTTGAAGAAAGAAAAGCAAGGGAGAGGGGACAGCAGTGGAATGAGAGAGAACAAAGACCCCTTTCTGAAGCACAGGTGTGCCACCTAAAATGGTAAAGAAAGCGGGGGAGAAGACTTGCATCCACTTGTTATCCACACATAAGTTGGTTTTATCATGCTTAGGAAAACAAAACTCCCTGTCAATCATTCAGCCCTTCATTTAAATTTTAATCTGGTTCAATATGAATCAGAAATTCAAAATCTTGGTTCAAGTACAGTCATACCTTGGGTTACGGCCGCTTCAGGTTGTGCGATTTTGGGTTGCGTACTGCGCCAAACCCAGAAGTACCGGAACAGGTTACTTCCAGGTTTAGGTGCATGCACAGAAGCGATAAATTGCGCTATGCGCAGAAGCACCAAATCACAACTCGCATGTGCGCAGATGCAGCACTGCGGGTTGCGAACGTGCCTCCCGCGCGAATCACGTTTGCAACCCGAGCGCCCACTGTACTTGCATTCCTCCTTGCTCTCTCAGTCATACATAAGGGTATGGGATCTAATTTGGCATATAGCAGGGATGGGAAATGTCCAGCCCATAGGGACAGCACCCCATTTTACCACACCCACTGGCCCTACATCTGACGTCAGGTATGGGGAAGGAAAGATGTGGCTGTGACAAAGGGGCTATGTAGGCACTGTCAATCAGCTGGTTGGCAGCAATTGCAAAACCCTGTGTACAGCACTTCGCTATTGCCAACAATCAGCTGTTTGGTGGGGCTTTCACAACTGGGGTGGGGGAGATAAGGATGTAGGAAGGATGGAAAATTTGTGCCCCTCCAGATATTGTTGGATCCGCAACTCCCATCATCCTTGACCATTGTTCAGGCAACATCTAGAGGAACCCAAGTTCTCCACTCATGACATAAATGTTCTGATGCTGAAACAGTACATAGAAACAAAATATACAGCAATAGAAAGGCTTGATTTTGGGTAATCTCAGTGTACCAAAACTACATGGCTTCCACTTCAGTTCAGTTTATATTATTTATATTTAATGGAGCAGGATGTCACTCGCAAAGTTTCATGCCAGAATAAATAAATTAATCTCTAAGGTACCACACTACTATTTATCTTCCCCTTTAAAAAAGAAAAGAAAAAGAGTGGCATATATATTGCATTAGGTAATGATAAAGAGATTGTGTTTCATTAAAAACAAAAAACACACATGTTGAAATACTATATTCCAACACATTAACACCAGTTGTTTCTGCTTTATGCTCTTATCAGTCTTTTACAAGACTTAAACAAGACCGTAGTTTTTCACAGTTGGTGACTCCATTTAGGTTTTTAATTTCAAGTAGCAGCTGAAATGGCTTGGATTGTTACAATTTTCAGTTGCAAAACAACAACAACGATAGCTTCCAGGAACAACTGGTTAAAAAAAACCCTAAACAGTGCATTTGTTCAGTTCGCATTGTAGTAGCAGATACTTTCACAGGCCGCTGCACACCATTTGCCGTGCAAAAACAATTTGATTAATGAAGTCGTGGATGGTGGGCAGAAATCTCTGGAAATATCCAGGCTCGTTCCCTTTGGGGTAGTGGCAGTGTAAATGTTTGAGATACAGAGACTTTATTGACCAAAGGATTTATTAACTTGGCTGGCTTTTAATATGTAACCTGGGATGGGCAGATTTAAATTAAGAACTCTGTGTGTAGAGGAAAAAATAGCTATACATTCCACATTAGAGTATTTAGGTTGGAGGGCAGAAAATTTCTGATAAAAATAGACAATTCCAAAACTGAGTAATTACAGCATCACCTGGGTGTATGCACACGCACGCACACACACACACACACACACACACACGGAGGGGGGGTTAAATCACTGAGCTCTCCAGATTTCTGTGCCTAGTTTTTTTTTTTTTAAATGAAGAAGGGAAAGAATATTACATCCAAAGTTTGTTCAAATTTAGGCAATTCCCTTTTAGAGGGGTTCTCAAACTGTGGCAGCAACTGGCAGAAACATCATTTAGCGGTCCCACCAAGGCTCTCAGCATTTTTCAAGTGGTCCTTCTGAGGAGCTGAGGAGAGTTTTGAGAATCACGTCTCTGATAGTAAACCCAGACAGTCAAGCATTAGTCAGTCTGGAAAGTAAATGGGCTAACTAAAAAATAAGTCAGTGGTTTCCACATACTCAGGGGACTCCCTAAGTGTGTTGATGTATGCAAGTTTGTAAATCAACAGAAAAAATATATATATATTAAGCAACCAAGCAAGAACCCATGGGATTCCAGGATATACAAAATGTTAAGATACTAGCCTGAGAAGCAAGGAAGGAGATAACAAGATGGAGGTAGAGAAGAGAGAATAGGCTTGTTCAGGCCAGTGACAGTAAGCATCCTAGATGAGGTATTAGGATTGCAGGAAAACATGCCATGAGTTTTTGTTTTGTTTTGTTTTCTTAAAAAACCAACAACTGTACAGGGATGTTTCAGAGTGGAGAAAATCTATGCTGTCTGGGGCTGATGAGAATTACTATCCAAAACACCTTGTGGGCAGCAGGTAGGCAAAGGCTGGTCTTAGCTTGCATTGTTTGCTTTCCTCAAAGTGGCTCATACTGAAGCAACAAGGTCTAGAGTGAAATGTTTGTTTGGTGGTGCAGGTGCAGTTTTGTGTTTTAAGGTGAGTGTTGGCTGTCAGAAGCTCTGTGTCATGCCTTGCTTCCATAAAAGCTGGTTGTTTTTCTGCGACAGATAAGCCCTGCATTGAAGGGTATCAGTGCCCCACCCTCACAGAGCAAACATTAAGTGAGCTATTCAGAAATAAAGCTTTGTCTGTATTACCACTTAATTCAGCTCCAGCGCACTTGCAACACTGGTGGTGGAAGCTGAGTACACATGACGCTAGCCACAATCCATAGGAAACCAGTTCAGGCAGCCGTTGCGCATGTGCAGATTACAACGCATGCGCTGATTACAGCTTCAGTGAACTGGAGTTTGGTGCACTGAAACAAATAAGGTAATGGGCATTGGTGATGTGACTTAAAATGTAGCAGAGGAAAATGACTTTGCTGGGACCCCGATCTGCTAATGTGTACATACCCTACATTATGGCCCAAGATTCTTTGACTAGTTTGGTATTTGAAGAGTACAGAATGAGAGAGAACAGAAACAATAGTTTCAAGGACTGGGAGAAACAAAGTTCTCTGTGTTGCAACACTGTGTACGGTCAAAGCTATGCAAAGCTTTAGAATATTTCAAGGGTGAGTCTACTCCTGTTACCGCTCTTCAGTTGTGCATCAGGGATAAATAGTTGTCAACTCAAATGGAAAATAAAGCAAAAATAATGCATGGTTCTAAGTAGACAAGATCTAAGATAATATTTTTAAAGAACGGTGTGTGCCTCCTTATACTGGTCTGCAGCAAACATAGGAACCAACTCCTAGGGGCCATTGGGGCTTCGGCCCCCACAATAAAATATTTGAGGGGGCTGGGCCCCCACAAAGTTGATGGGCATTCCTATTAAAGTGGTGTGCGCGCCCTGCATCATGTGATCGATTATGCGTGGCAGGGCTTACCTTGGGCCCCCACAATATTTTATTCAAGTTGGCACCCCTGGCAGCAAGGAAAACCAACATCCTTTGAGAAAAAAAGCACTTTCTACTTGGTATTGGTGGCTGGAATTATTCTAAAAAGCTTTGCTAAGAAATTGGACTTGTTTTTGTGCAACAGTATATACTCTGGGCATGTTTACATGTCACAGTAAGTCAGCATTGCTTCCATGGGGCAGGATTCAACTAATGCATCCTGTCAGCAGAAGCCCTGTGCTATGACTTTTTCTTGTGCAATAGGGCTTTCCACCATCTCCTCCCCCTGTGCCCCCCAACATTGGCTTGGGGGTAGATCAGAAGAACCCATGGAAAAGCACATGGTACTGGGGAAGAGAGGGGGCATCATTCTGTGTGGCAAGCCAAAATGCTTGCACTGACAGAACGATTAGTGCAACACTGAATTCAGAGCCGTCTTAAGGGGATCTGCCGCCCTGGCGCGGCTATCCCTCCGGCGCCCCCGCCATGCCGCCTCTCCGCCGCCTCCCTCCCGCGCTTGCCGCCCCTTGGGAGGGGGGTGGGCGAGCGGGGGGTGAGGGGCGTGGCGCTGGAGCGGCGCGGGGCTCTGCGCGCCCTTCCAGCGCTTCCGGGATGGGAGGCGAGGGCGGCCGGCTCGCGCTTCCGCGCGCAGCTGGACGGCGCGGCGCTGCTGGGCAGCTCGCGCTGCATTGGGCGGGCGGCCGGCTGCGCGCGGGAGCGCGAGCCGGCCGCCCTCACCTCCCAGAGCCCCAGCTGGAGTGCTGGAAGGTCGCGCAAAGCCCCGCGCCGCTCCAGCTGGGGCTCTGGGAGGCGAGGGCGGGCGGCTTACAGCCCGCCCGCCGGCGCGCGAGTGCCCGCCTGCCCGTGGGGGCGGGGGCGGGTTGGGGAGGAGGAGCCCGGTATGCCGGCGGGCTCGCGGGGGCGCCTCTGGGGCGCCCAGCGCCCTGGCGCACCGCGCCACCGGCTTCTATGGATGAGACGGCTCTGACTGAATTCCCCTCATGATTTATCAGGAATAAGCAGATATATTCTACTGTGCTCTTCCCTTGTCGTGAACAGGGAAATGCAAAGCAAGAAACCACATCCTGAGATGTTCAGACCCAAGTTCATTGTTTGCTTCCTCTTAAGTAGCCAGGAATCAACAAACCATGCTTTTATGGCTAGTAATTCTGGTTTGCCAGGGAGCAACAGTGCACAATCCAGGACATCAAGTTTAGTATCAATTTCCTGATTTTTTTCTCTCACATGCACCAGGGAAGGAGCACAGCAGGAGCAATTAATCAGCACACAGCTAGTTTCCAATAAACCGTGGTAAGTTAGAAACCCTGAAGTATGGACATGGCCCGTTGTGTTGGGATGTTCATATGGGTGTTGTTAGTTATTGGACTCTTTCATTCATTTGGTGACCAGATGGAGATAAGCATATCATACACAAGATTGTGTGTGTCCTAGGAAGAATTGGGGATTAATTTGGCCTGCTAAACATGGAACATTCTTCTGGAAATAACCTATGATAAACTGTAATACCCAGTCACCTTCACATGTTTGCAATGGCCATTGGTTTTTAGCCAATGAAACTTGACTTGACTTGTGCACGTTGAGTGAGAGAAGAAGCACAGGCTGGTTCCCAGCACCTTAACTGGCTGCAGTTCAGATCCAAGTGTACAAAAAGGGGTTTGGAAACTCTGCAGATCTCATCTTATCTCATGCCATCTAGTGGTGACTCTGAATAGCGGTCGTATACACTCCACTAATATCTGACACGTCCATGTTGTGTTTGTGCAATATTCAGAAGTAACAACAATGTTCCTGCATGACAGCATTAACCGTGTGCATGCTTGTAAGCTTTGACACAAGTGTATTCTGTTGTAAATCATTTCATTCATGGCAAAAATGCTTTGTGATATTGATGATGCATTTTGTGGAAGGACTATAGTTCAACTTCCAGCATTTCCAGGGAGAGATGGACAGGAGTCCTGTCTGAAACTTAGGACAGCCTCTGCCAGACAGTGTTAATGAGTTCAGTACACCAGTGGCCTGACCCACAGCTTTCTATGTCCCATATTCATCTTTTCACCAAACCTTTGGATTAAATCCATCTTCGGTTTGAAGGTATGGCTGTACTTATTAAGTTTTTTTTTTGTCCTTTATGTAACCAATATCAAATCCCTCCTCCCATTTTGGTAGATGAGTCTTTGTGACTTGGAAAAGTTCTTTAATGTTTATCCATGAAGACTTTTTCTTTAAATGTGACCTTTAGTGGGAGAAATCACACTAAATGCCTTTTTATTTCTCATTAGCATCTGCAGATCTGCATGTGGAATTCTGATACCTTCAAACTGAGCATTGATACTTGCTGAGGTGATGGCATTGTGCAAGATGAGAGATGCAAAATAGGCAAGTAGGAACCGGTAATTCTATTGGAGCAACTACTTTTTGAATAAAATAAAATAAAAAATTCTTTCCAGTAGCACCTTAGAGACCAACTAAGTTTGTTCTTGGTATGAGCTTTCGTGTGCATTTTTTATTTTGTTTTGTTTTGACTATGGCAGACCAACACCCACCTGTAACTGGTACTTTTTGAATATGCATGTTACCTGTTAAAGATAGATAAGCATTAATTAAGAAATTTAAAATGCATGCAGTAATGACGATGTGTGAACTTGTTTTGCATTCAGCAGAAAATGGACAGCCTAGAAATCATAATGTTGTAGATTCTGACCAGAGTATTGAGAACCCTCTTTAAAAAAATAAACCTGAGGCCTGTATGCTCCTGCAGTTCAGATTGGCAATGGCCACTGCAACCTGCACTCATCTTTCTTTCTAAAAAAAAGCTTGATTTTATCCATTCAAGCTTGTTAATGGATGTTTTTTTTTCTTAACCTCCTCTGCTCTATCACAACCGCTGCACTTATGAATGGCCTTTTGCTGTAATATGTAGCAGTGCTGTGATGTACATTACAACCAGGCCAGCAGAAGGCAGTGCCAGCTTAGCTTTGTGGAGCTGATGTCACCTTTAATGCATGTATGCTCCCTAGGACATTGCTGGGAGTAACAGTGGTGGCAGTGGTGGATGTGAGTAACGTATTGTACAGAGTGTGCCAGACATAAAATCAGTTCTCAGGCTTTTTTTGGGGTAACGATACATTCTTTCTCCCCTTCTTCCTCTCAGTTATAAGAACCTTATGCTTTGATGTGCAACAAACAGCATGCCGTTCCTCTATCAAATGTTGGCTGCAGCTTTTGTTCAGCTCTTCATAGTCTCCAATAATTGGATTCTAGCCAAGAACATCAACTTCCATAATGTGAGACTTCCAGTAGACCGTAAGTAGCCAGTTACAGTTTTGTTGCAGTTTTGTTGGCTATGCATATGTTTTCAACTTTGGGGGCATTTTCTATTTGAAATCCCTTGTATCATCATCATCATCATCATCATCATCATCATCATCAGGAATTCACAATGCATTTCTAATAGACCTAAAAGCTAAACATCAGTTTGATTGTCTCTGGTAGTTGTTAATTTTTTTGTTGAACCCTTGATTAAAGCACACCTGCACGTTCCTCTTTTTATTACTTTTGCTACATCTTTCTCGTACTGTTGTTTCGGACACATCCTGCAGAGATTTTGCATCTGTTATTGAACACAGTGGTTTTCCATTTGTTGCCTTGCTCTTTGGATGTTGTATCACAAGAAACCAGGGGCTGGATGGGCTCCTCATTTAAAGTCTGTCTGCGCCACTGTATTTTAGTTAGTGCTGATCTGTTTTATTTAACCTGGTACAGTGGGTACCCCACAATGGGCTATGCAGCCACTGAGGGTTCTTGAGATGAAGAATAAAATCAAGAAAGCATCCAAAAGACGAAATCCACTTTGAGTATCTTGGTTGGGTGTGAGAGTCAGGATATAAATGATTAACGGTTGCAGGCAGAGAAAACTGAACAAAATTCCACTCAGGCAATGGGGCTTTCCTAGCTCCTCTCTGCATGGCAGCCCCCTGCACTCACCTAAAACCCACTCTAAAATCAATAGGCCCATAGTGAGTATACTTAGGATTGAGATGCAATTCAACAAGGCTCATTGCTGTTTGGTTGCCCTCTCTCCGGAACCTAACTGGGGAAGAACTGAATTTGGGGTTATGACATTTGGGATTCTGAAACTATTTACATCTTTTCATTTCTCTATTTTTATTTTTTTAATTTCAAAGCTACTCCATTTCCAAGCAGCTTCAAGTGTTTTACATGTGACAATGTGGTTGACAATTACAACTGTAACAGATGGGCTGAAGACAAATGGTGTCCTCAGAGTAAGTACATGGGGAACAGTAAGATATTTAATGTTATTTGTTCTGGTTTTTTCCATCTGACCACACCATATTTTAGATATTGAAGTGGCTAAGAAGGTACTGTATATTCTGGCATATAAAACTACTTTTTAATCCAGGAAAATCTTCTCAAATGTCGGGGGTCGTCTTATACACCGGGTGGAGAATCTGCGGTCGAGTATATCTCAAACTCTATATTTTAACTGGAAAAGTTGGGGGTCGTCTTATACGCTCAGTCGTCTTATATGCCGGAAAATATGGTATTTAACACTATTGGCTTTAGAGTACACTGCTATACTTGGCATGCTTCTTATTTGTCACAGAGCCAATCACATGCATATCTGACTGGTGTCCTTCATACGGCTTATCAGTAACTTCATTTTACCGTATGTTGTTGCTGTAAGGCTCTTTCCCATAGGACTGTTTCCATTCCCAGCTTGTCAGCCACTGCGCAGAAAGCCCCCACAAGACCGAACCCACCAATAGGATGCTAAGAGTTTAACATGTCACAAATCAGCAGTTCCTCTGCAATATATGAAGGGCACCTTTGACACATGTTATTGGAAAACAAAATGGTGACTTGGTAGTGGAAAGGTTGTGTTCACTCCTTGAGTTTTTGTCTAGGTAACACCCACCCACCCCCAATCTCTGTGTGCCGCAGATTACATTTAGATACAAGCAGTGCTGTCTTGCCTTCTGTGTGGGAAAATGTGCCAGTCAAAGGAATGGCTGCAGGGCGGGTTGTGCTAATACCCTGGCCACCTTCTCCAGTACCTTGGGAAAACCTGCACCCAGTGGAATGCAGGAGTGTATGTTAATATGTAGGGATTTCCCATCTAAGGAAGAACAGGACCAGAAAGTGTATGCCCTAATTTCAGAGCCAATAGAACAAACTTTTAAAATATTCTGAAGCAAGGAGAGATGTGTCTGTGGTCAAGCCAGGTGATGAAAGGCAGTGGGGGCAGGAAAAGAAAGCCCCATTTATGAAAAACTCCAGACATCTTGAGCTCCGGTCAGAAAGTCCAGTCTCTGATTTGAATCTCACTGCCTCAACTCTATTACTGATTTTCTCTTCTTCTTTTTGGTTGCTTAGACACAGAGTACTGCTTGACAGCCCATCACTTCACCAGTCATGGAAGGAGCATCTCTGTCACTAAAAAATGTGCTACCAGAGAAGAGTGCCGTTTTGTTGGATGTCGCCACCACAGGGAAACTAGTCACACTGTGAGCATTGCCGTTTTGTGTACAGAAAAGTACTTTAGAACAAGGTGCCCTCTCTGTCCTCCACACCCAAGGCATAAATTAGGCAATTATTACACTCGGAAGACAACAGTAATCCCCATCCCAAGTATAGTTGTTGCCTGCATTGATGATGATGGTGGTGATGTATTAAATTTCTATAACGCCCTTCATCCAAGGATCACAGGGCAGTTTACAATATAAAAAAACAAAAATACATAACATCGTAACAAACAAAAACAGTAACCCACCCTCCCCCCCCCCCCAGTTTAAAAGGCCATAGTGTGTATTATTAATTATTAAATTTATTTTAGTCACTCACCAGGAGCAGCTTATTATGCACATATTAGTGTTCCAGAAGAAGCTGGTTACCTTGCACAGAACATAAAAATAATTTTTGCTTGGTTTGCATTTGTTTATATAGGTTGCAGAACATCAGTCAACTTTACCTAGAATTTTGATTTTTAAAAATTTATTTTTAAAGGACACAATCCTGTCTTAAGAGACTGGAAAAAGCAAGGTTTCCTTGGCCCTTGTGTTCTTGCTGACAGCCGAGGTCCCAGACTGTCAGACACCTGTGATCAGGCTGCTAAGGGAATATCTGTATGTGGGTTAATACATTTTGACCTAGATATTGCAAGCATGTAGTAGACAAAATGATGCGTGTTTATATGTAGCTCAGTCACTGACTGAGGTCTCCACTGTTGGGAATTGGTGTGGCCTGTTGACAAAAATCTTGTGCGAGGACATTGGCCCAAGTATCAGCTCAGTTACAGAACTCATTGGGTGCTTTTGGCATCTCATTCAGGCTGAATCTCAGTCTCACAACTATAAAATGGGGACAATGGGCCTTATTCTCACAGAGCTGATGTAGAGGAGAAAAACCATGATAATTGAAGCAGGGGGAAGCCAGAACATTCCACAATGTTGGCCACAGATGAAGCGTGTTTCCTTTGCACTCTCATGGTTTACCATTCTGTTTCTGGCAATGGGAATCTGCAAGTGTACATTCTTCTGGGTTGCACATCACATGTCAAGAGCATCACACAAATTATTAACCTTCCGTTTAAAAGCACACATTTAGCAGGGATTCAGCCCTTTATTATCCATTTAACAGTTGCATAAAAATGTCAAGTTTCCGTTAATTAATTATGGTAAAGAAACTGCTGCCATATGAGGCTGTGACATTTAGGTTGCTTCCGCTGTAATTAGCTCTTTTCTCAGGAATTATTGCTGTTCGTTCACTCATTTCTTACAAAGAATCCAGACAATGCCATTGCCAAATTGTTATATTCCAGGGGTCCCCCACTGGCTTGATTTGTGGCATTTGTTTTCTGTTTCTTGCTGCACAACACAAATGCCATGTAGACAGGCAAAGCATTGCTGAGGACTGCAACTTTTACTTCTGTAGAAACATTGCGCCTGTTGTTTCTCCGCTTTCAGTTCGGTTGACGGATAATAATGAACTGCCATTTAGCTCCTGTTCTGTTCAAGAGCAGTGGGTTCCTTTCTGCCTCCTTGACACAGAGGCACAGTGCATCTGGATAACATAGTGCCATATTACTGCTCTGTGGAACTTCCTTTCCAGCAAAGTGTAAGGAACTTGGTGTGGAAGCAACTTTAATTGATATCTGTCAGGGAACTGCCACCTGGTCCACTGAGGGGAACGGAGGGCCCGTTAGCATACAGAGAGCCCCAATGCATGAAGCACGAAGAGCAGCCACACCTCCAATGGGGAGGAAGGGGAAGGGACCAGCCGGGAGAGGAGAGGGCTTGGGGATGCTGCTGAGAGCCCCATCACCTCACCTCATCCGGCTGGTCAGGAGGGAAGCACGCCAGTTCTGGCGCCCCAAATGCGCAGAGGGGTGAAACGCAAGGAGGGTAGGTGGAGATTTGGGGTGCTGAAGCTGGAGAAGGAGCTGGAAGGGGCCACTCCCGGATTCTGCCAGCGACTGAGACAGACATGCTTTTTGTAGCTCCGCACTGTAAATAGTTTTGCACAATAAAACTGCCAAAAGACTGTTTGGGTTCCTGCTTCGTTACTAGTAAGCGCCATCACGCGAACCTTACAATATCAAATGAATGATTTTAAAAACTTTTAATTTTAAAGACGTGCCTTGCAATAAATCAAGAAACAGATTGCTTGCTTACTTGTAATGCAGGTACTTGCAAAACAAAACACCAACCCACAGATGCCAGGTACCATCATAAAAAGAGGCATCCCTCTACCATGGTGTATAGATGGAATGCCTTTTCTTAAGTTGAGCCTACTGTAGCAAAACAAAAAAATGCTCCTTCAGAATGTTTCTTTTATTCACTTGCAACTTTTTGCAGATTTAACTCATTGATTAATTAAAAAAAAAACATATGTTGTCTTTTAAAACTTACAGGAATGCATCTCTTGCTGTGAAGGGATGATCTGCAATGTAGACATACCAACAAATCATACTAATGCAGTATTTGCAGTTGTCCATGCTCGGAGGACATCAGGCAGCGGCAGGCAGGCTGCCAGTATCCTGTTGCTGGTTTCAATCGCCGCCATTTTTGTTTTGTGACATGACTCCTTCTGTCAAACAGAATTAATTTGTCACTTGGAGCTATATGAAGACTGTCTCTCAGATGGTGACCAGTGCTACCTTCTCTAGAAAAAGAGGTGCCAGAACTCACCATGAATGCCTCCCTCGTCCTCTTAGAAGGGTGATGGCACCCACCTGAGATGGCAACGAAGAAGAGGAATCCTCTGACATCTACTAAACAAAGGAAAAATATAGAATGGTGCTGTGTTCTGTTGTTTTTGAAGAGTGCTGCTTTTACAGTGAAGACACCAGCAGATGCTTGTTCAAAGTATTAAAAAGACCAAACACGATGACCAAATGTTGTATTGACTTGGTTAGCTACTGGAATTCTAGTCAGTGGATGAGTTTCTATTTTGTAGGAGAATTTGTACATTTTGCATATTATCTTAATAAGGAATTGTTCTTTTTGCCTCTGATATGGAGGTTAAGCATTGAACTCTCATGTCTATTTCCCCCCCTAATATTGCTTTTAAAATAAATAGTCAATTTGATGATGACGAGTCTTTAAAACAGATGAAACAGTGTGGCATCTGGTAAAACATCCTATTTATTGGGACATCAAGCCATACCACAGCAATAAAATGTGAATTACATGGTTTTTCTCTTGCTACATCAGTTCTTCAATAATAAACTATGGAAAATTCATGGAGGAATCTATGTAATTACAGATAGGTATCAGTGCTCAATACAAACGTCTCTGCATGAGGCTGGAAAAGACTCTTGTCTGAAATCTTGGAGAGCAGTTGCGGGTCAGTGTAGACAGTTACTGAGCTAGATGGACCAATGGTCTGACTCAGTTTACTAGGTTTCTTCTTGCAACTATGGTCTGGAAATTCATATATCATAGTCGGCACAAACCTTGGATTTGCAAGCCTATTTCTAATTATAGTTTGCTAACTAAATACAACCCATGGCACCTCTAATTTTCTGTCATGGATAAGTGTCTTTCACCATGATGCCTGAATTAAGCCCAAGTATAAAGTGGGGTGTTTGTTTGGGTGGGGACAGGTGCAGTGTGTGGAAATTCTGGACCCCTTCACAGCCCAGAAGAAGAAGACAAAGGGGAAACTCTAGTGTACGCATGGAAACAGTTTGCATGTGGCCAATGAACCCACACTGGATGGAGGCCACCAGTATCCATTAGCATTACAAACAGCGTATGAATTACTTGGAAACCTATACAGCTAGTGAGAAAGCGTTTAATACACCTGAAATTTTGTAGCTTAGCAAAACCTATTGTGCTCTTCCCCCCCACCCCCAATTGTTTTCAATGTGTGTAACTTGTCTGGATCTTGTTCATCATGACCTTACAGAAAATAATTAGCAATATTATACAGTGGAAACAAAACAAAACCCCGAGGTCCTGTAGGTCATTCCTCATCAGTGCACAATAGTTTCCTCTTGTAAAATTTGCAAGTAGGCCTTCATGGTTCCTCCCGCTCCCCCTTTTGGAGGGGACAGCTTTATTCAGCCACCCTGTGGATTTTGAATGTGTTTTTAGCGGCCATCCAATATCTATAGGCAGATGAAATGTTGCAGTTAGGAATCCAGGCTTCAAATCCCTGCTCAGCTACTGACTTGCAGGCAGGTCAGTTTGTGGGAACATCCTTTCCCTACACAACAAATACATCCTACCTCACAGGGTTGTTGTGAGGATGAGAAAATAAAGACACGATTTGGTCCTTCTCGGAATGAATTCTTTTGCACGTGGAGATCTTTGCATGTACAAGGGGATTCTTCCCTCCCATGTACCAAAAACTGCACAGATGTGCAGGTCTGCATGTATACCTTGCTGTTCTCAGGGAGGGGCTGGATCACACCCCACACCCCCGGGCATTAAATGTATTGTACATATGATGACAAATACTGCAACTTGGAAGGATTATGTCTAGATAAAACAGTTGCCTAGGAAATGTGGTTTTTTTTTTTTTTTTTACTATTATAGTCTTTTTACAGAGAGAGTAACACCTGCAGTTTAAACTACAGAACTCTCCTTAATTATTGCTCTGTTTTACCATGCTTATGGCTGTCTTAAATCATTCTGCTTTTGAACCAAGGTTTTTGCATGCTCAGGCTCTAATTTTATTTAACTAAATTTGAATTGCATGAAAGTAAGAAGACCAGCCTCTGCTGAATTATGTGTCACTTAAACCTGAATACTTCCATGAGCATTGCTCATTAGTTGTTGTTTTTTTTTGGGGGGGGGTGGGTGGGTTCCTGATTTTTTGTGACATTTGTTTGCAAAAAAAATGTCCTTTGTTTTTAAAATTTGTTTCTTGTTGTTACTTGTAGACAATGTAATGGTTTGATTTTGTTTACGCTGTAAAGAAAAGGTCACTG
This sequence comes from Lacerta agilis, assembly GCF_009819535.1. Taxonomy (NCBI): domain Eukaryota; kingdom Metazoa; phylum Chordata; class Lepidosauria; order Squamata; family Lacertidae; genus Lacerta; species Lacerta agilis. The sequence continues at coordinate 100,236,707 of NC_046312.1, forward strand.
CCCAATATGGGTGATGGCTAGTCTTTTGGAGAGAAGCCAAGATCATCTGGGAACAGGATTAACGTGTGGTGCTATTTTATTAAAAGCTTTTTTGGTTAGTATGCATGCGTGTGTGAGAGACACACACAGGGCTGAAATTTGAAATTTTGAAAGTTGCAAATGGCACCACAAAGCAATAGCTAGATGGCATTTAATTGGTGCTTTAATTAAGACTATTGTACTGTGTCACTTTGGAAGAAATAATGGGTAAAACTGCATTTAGGATACTTCGTTTAATGAGTGGAAATTCACAAATTCTAGAGTGTGAACTTTCTAGAGTTTGTGACACAAATGAGGATAAACCTTATACTGAGCTTCCATTAAAACAAGAAATACCCTATGTTTAGTAGGAGCAGATATTCAGATCAAATACACACCACCAGTGTGATGTAGTGGTTAGGAGCAGTAGACTCGTAATCTGGTGAACCGGGTTTGCGTCTCCGCTCCTCCACATGGAGCTGCTGGGTGACCTTGGTCTAGTCACACTTCTTTGAAGTCTCTCAGCCCCACTCACCTCACAGAGTGTTTGTTGTGGGGGAGGAAGGGAAAGGAGAATGTTAGCTGCTTTGAGACTCCTTCGGGTAGTGATAAAGCGGGATATCAATCCAAACTCCTCCTCCTCCTCCTCCACTGCTAGAAACAAGCCATGAGCACAAAGCTCAGTGACCAAGCATGCACTCTGCATGTAAAGGTTCTAGTTCAATTCCCGGCATTTCTACTTAGAGCAGGAATGGGGAAACGATGGTTGTTGGACTACAGCTCCCATCATCCCTTACCACTGGCAGTGCTGGTTGGATCTGATGGGACTTGCAGCCCAACAACATCTGGGAAGCCAAAGGTTTCCCACCCGTGACTTAAAGGATCTCAGATTGCAAGGCTGCTTTGATACCACTGCATTGTGAACAGAAATTGCTGAGCAGAATGAATGATTGGAAAGGCAGGCTCTTATACGAGGACACAGCAAAGTGAGAGGACTAGAATGCAGCACAATACAGATTCCTGTACTAACTCACCGTATTTATTTTGGGTATCATAGTTCTATAAACTGTGACTCCACTGCTGGGAACGTTTTGCACAGGTTCTCCAATTCATATAATGACTGAAATTGAAGAATGTTGCCTAGGGAGAAGAGACGACTAAGGTGTTTGTGAGAAACGTTGGCTGCAACTTGAGGCAGCCTTCGTTCTTCCTTTGCGCCAGGCACATCCACATGCAAGTTTTAAGATCAATTTATGGGAGGTAGAGGAAGTTGTCCTGATTTGCATGTGCATGTAAATGCAGTTTAAGTTAAATTAAGACTCCAGGAAGCTAGTTTTGAGTGGGGAAACTGCAACGGTGGAGCCGTTTCCTCGTGCAAATAGTCTTCACTGGGTGGGTGGGTGGGTGGGACTCAAGGAAGGAAAAACGGACTGCATCTAGCAAAAGTCTCTGTGTGTAGCATATATGTTTGGGCATCATTAATTCTTGTCCATTGGTGTTCCATAAATATTTGCACAGCCACGCATACACAAGCACTCTATATTGCCCTGGTATTTGACCTTCTGTATCGTGGGCCTCCTGTTGTTCGGGTCCTAGCTCCTGCCCACCTAGCAGTTCGAAAGTACGTCAAAGTGCAAGTAGATAAATAGGGACCGCTCCAGCGGGAAGGTAAACGGCGTTTCCGTGCGCTGCTCTGGTTAGCCAGAAGCGGCTTTGTCATGCTGGCCACATGACCCGGAAGCTGTCTGCGGACAAACGCCGGCTCCCTCGGCCTATAGAGCGAGATGAGCGCCGCAACCCCAGAGTCGGACACGACTGGACCTGATGGTCAGGGGTCCCTTTACCTTTACCTTTACCTATCGTGGGCCAAGACAGAAGCGCAAGAAACAAGAAGGCACCCATGTATTTCATATGCATGCTCTTTGAGGAAGCACACACTCACTGTGCTCTCTTTATGCTTCTCCAGCAACTTGAAAGGATTAGGGTTTGAGGGGTTTTTTAAGACGTTGAGCCTCCATTCCCCACCTGTGCCGCTCCTCCTCTTCATCCCATGTTGTGAGGAGCAGCATAATTGAACCCTTAAGGAGATTAAGAAGGACAAACGATTTGGATGATATTCATTGGGGTCGGGGATGTGAGCTTTAATACCCCGAAGCCAGATAAGTGTGATGAGATTGATATAACAGATTTAGTAAAGGCATTGTGTAGGACGCCACCCCCTTTTTTGTGGCTAAATGCAGCACTTAAAGGTGAAAAGGGAAGCTTAATGAAGGGAAAGATTTGGGGGATATAATTAAATGCAGGGGAGACATTTGCCAAAAATGAAAGCCACAAATATTTCCAGCAATTTAAAAGGAAGAGTGCACCAAAGTTCTGGACTTTTTTTGGGGGGGGAGGGGATGGGGCGGGGGGGAATGTGTTTAAAAAATATATAAAAGTTGTTTCCATAAGCCTTTGTGCATAACTGTAAATCTGCCAGTGGTGGCAGGAAAGAGTTTTCAAGATTTGAAGTAAACATTCACATACAAAAATAGTGCCGATGTGTATGAGAGAGGAAACCTTTTATCCAAGCTGTAGGGGGCTACTTTGATAATTTGTTCTAGAGTACAGGTGGCATATCCCCAGCCTGGGGACCAAACTTGGGTTTCAAATTTGGCCTGTAAAAGTGTTTTCCACAAACCACACCTATAAGCCCAATGTCTGACATCTTACATGACTTCAGGTGAGAGGCAGGTACAGACACAGCCACAACTGTGCCATCGGGAGCCTTAAAGTGCATTCCCAGTGGTGTATTGGCAAGGGAAAACAGACTTGGCTTACTGCCATCAGCTGGAAGAGCAGAAGCCTGCCTGCTGGATTGGCTGCAAGAATTCTGGGGAACTTGCTTGCACAGCCAGTGCCTGCAAAAAGATGCCTTTGACTCTACTGGCCATCAGCTGGTGGACAGTTGAGCCAAAGCCTTCTTAGAATCAATAGAATTGTAGAGTTGGAAGGGACCACGAGGGTCATCGAGTCCAACCCTCTGCAATTCAGGAATCTTTTGCCCACGTGGGGCTTGAACCCATAACCCTGAGATTAAGAGTCTGTTGCACTACCAACTGAGCTATCCCAAATGTCTGTTATGCAGTGCTTGCATAGTGCTTTGCACAGGTTTTGGTTTGTCTGAAATTGTATATTTTTCTCCCACAGTGGCAATTTTTCTTCAATGACAATATTTACTTTTTAGCATAAAAGTTGTTTACTTGACAAAACCTTTAAAAAACACCTGGCAACTAATTTTCTAACACAGTTTTTTAAAAACAACCCCCCCCCCAAAATATTTATTTCCAAAAAGAAAAAAAAGGTTTCTCTCTTCTGTTTATGACCCAGTAATGATGGTAATAATAAGATGGTGGTTTGACTAAAAGCTAGTGCATTTGCCCCTGATGGACTATGGTATGCTGTCTGCTAACAGCCTGTCTCAACCTTGGGTCCCCAGATGTTTTTTGGCCTACAACTCCCATCATTCCTAGGTAGCAGGACCAGTGGTCAGGGATGATGGGAGTGTAGGCCAAAAACATCTGGGGACCCAAGGTTGAGAAAGGCTGCCTTATATTAAGGTATGCTCTTATTTCCCACATTGAACTAGCTTGTTTGCTTCAAACTTAAGTATCAGCAGGAAGTGATTTTTGTGTGTGTGAAAAACTCCCAGTTTAAACCAGCAAGTGAAATGTTTTTTGGAAGCTCCTCGTGCTGTGAGTGTTGGGATATATTTTTGCAAAGGATATAACTGGTGTCATTTCAGGATGTGGTTTTAAAAGGTCGCAGCGCAGTGTTCCTTTGTTTTTCATTGCACAGCTCTTTTTTGTTCTTATCGCTGGTATTTCAGATCACCACCCTGTAGTTTTGTTCCACCATAAACAGAAGAGAGAAGATGGTGATGCAGTTCTAAAGCGACAACACAACTGTAACCTCCAGTGTGCTCAGGCAAGAGTGAAAAGAGGCAGTATTTAATTATATGTAGTATTGAATTCCCAACTAGTGTGGGGTAGCAGTTAACAGTGTCAGGCTAGGACGGGGAGACTCAGGGTCAATCCCTGAGAATTTCCAAACCATGGACATAGTCCTTCAAGGGAGTACAACTTCTGGTCTAAGAGTCCAGAGCATTCAATTTTCTTCTCATACTACCTCTGCATAGACAGAACATCTTGCCTATTCCATGGCAGAGGCAAGATTAACAGGATTTCTTGAAGTCATAGCTCAGGTAACATCCTATACTTAGCTTTCCATTAAGAATCTGGGAATCATAGTTTGTTGAGGGTACTGGGAACTGTAGCTCTGTGAGGTGTAAACGACATTTCCCAGGATTCTTTGGGGAAAGCCATTTGCTTTAAATGCATAGTGAGGATGTGACTCCTCTCTTAGCACTGTGCTATGTAAAAAGCCAGAGAGAAGAATCACATTTTTTGCTTTGTGATCATTCATAGCCACATCTGCAGCTCTGGAACATGCCCAGAAGCTTAAGACTGTCTATACAGCAAAGGTTAAGGGAGATAGGATGGCGCAATGTAAACAAACATGGACAGCTGAAAGACATCGAAAGGCAGTATCTCCACGACAAGGAGTAAGCTATTAGCTTTTACAAGTGCTCGGGCTTTGCAAATGTTTTCACTGAAGGTTTGATCTTCAGGTTTGCTATCAGCTGGAGGCTGCTTCAAAGGTCATTGGAGATGACTTCATGCGGTGTGGGAGTTCTCGGAATGGAAATTTATGGGCTTGGCATAAAGTGTTAATGCACATCTGAGACTGAACACGGACATGATTTATGGATGTGAAACACATCCCGGCTCTTTTCGATGTCTGAATTTGACGGCACGGAAGATATAACAGGGACAGGGCTTAAAAGGGAATGAGGTTTTATAAAAAAAATCATATGGAAGAATCGCAGAATTTGAGAGTGTGAAGTTATTTCATGTTTTATAAAAAGTAACTTTAAGAAAAACTTTCTGTTTTCTGATGTACTTAAGAGGTAAAAAAACATCAGCTCTCATACAACTAGATTTAAAGCTGCCACCCAGCAGCCTTAAGGGAAAGGCCATTGCATGATCTATGGGATCACACTTTAATTTGTTTAAAGAACAAACAGAATGGGGTGCTCAGCTGTGCTCCCACTGCCATCTTACACTCAGTAATACATACCTGCAGCTGCTATGATGTCCAGTCACTAAAACTGTATAGTTGTCACTCAAGTCAGGTGCCTTTGGCAATAAGCAGATTGTAGTGCACTAAATCAGGAGTTACTAACCACTGTCTCCTCGATTCCCATCATTCCTGAAACACTGGCTGGGTCTGATGGGAGTTGAGTCCAACAATACCTGGAGGGCTATAAGTTTCTCAATCCTGTCTTACAAGATTTGTAGCTGCTCCCTTAAAGTTCTGAAGATCCTGGAGAGAGAGAATGAATGTATGCAAAGACCTGAAGGATAATCCCTCTTTGCCAGGGTCCCTGGATACAGAAATGAGGGAGAAGAGGGATGAAAAAAGCTGGAAAAGCTAAGCACAGAAGGATCAAAGGAACATATGCTGTTACTCCGCCTGGCTCAGTGCTCTCGCTACACTGACAGGCAGTGGCTTTCTAGGTGTCAGCTGCACCTGCTGAACAGCAGCCTGAAGGGGGAGAAGGTGGAGTGACCCCACCTGCAGCTGATCAGCCTTCAATGAGACAGAGGAGAAGGCACTGATGAATACCAGCTGGCTTCAGCCTTCTTAAGCAGGGCTTCCAGCAGCAATCAAGTGCTTGTAGTTCCTGGCTCTACCTTGCTGCTTCCTGCTCAGCTTGACCCTTGAACTCCTTATCATCGGATTTCTGGACCATCTGACCATGTGGATGGCTGTTTGCCCAACCCTAGAACTGGCCCTGACTTCGGAAGCTGACTCTGCCTCCAGGCAAGTACACCTCAGAGACTCTTCTGGTTAGCTAGCCTCCCACTCCACAGAGCTCTGCATGCTGTTGCTCAGCAAGGAGACTACAACACTAGGGTTTCAGATGGGAGGCTTTCTCAGCCCTATCTTGAGAGGCCAAGGTATCCTGCAAAGCATGCAGCATCCCTGCCATGGGAATACTGGGTAGTCAGCTTCTTCCATCACGCCACCATGAGGCCTCAATGACCTGCTTATGAATTGGGGCCTTCTCACTAGGAAGCAAGGAAATGGTCAGCTGTGTAGAAAAGGCAGAGGAATGGGGAGGTCAAGGAGAGGATCTCAATGTCCCAGGTGACAGAGAGAGAATCTGTGTACCAGGAGCCCTGGAGGAGAAGGAGCAAGTTAGAAATAATTCCCAAGCACCCCAGGCGTACTTTGTACTAGTACGTATTAAAGCATTAATGTGTATCATGTACCCTTTAAATCAGGCTTGTTAATGAATCTGCTCGTTCTACTGATTTCTGGGATCAGCATTTGTGTCCATAAATGCATTCATATATACACATGGATTTTAATTCCAGGAGCACCTCTACATTGTTATTTTTTTCCCTTTGCATCAGATTTGATGCAAAGAAAAATCTTGTTGTTTGAATGTATAGTAATAATACGAGACTTCTGAAGTAATCCAGTTGGATTTGTTGGGTTATCACTGCAGTGAAAGCCATCCATGCATGTGAAAATAGAGGACAAAACCAATACTGCTTTACATAAAGGGTGTATTAATTCTTTATCAGCCTGTTTCCTCCCTCCAGGCATCTGTAGGCTTTATTTCTATTGGCCTCAATGGAAATTATTTCAACATCGGCATGTGAGATGCCATTTCCTGTACTATAAAATTTCCAAAAAGAATTATGCATGAGGCTGGGTTAGTAGCAGCAGGCTAAGTGTCACTGTAGTTTCAATGAGTTCATCATTATCCTCATCAATCGCTTTAGTCTCTTCCACTAAAATGTTTTATTCAGGCTATTTTTACACTATGTTAAATTAAGTGCCAGAAAATATAATAGCCTTTTCTCTAAAGCTTACCCCCATGCCCTTTGATTCTCAGATTGGACACTGCGATATAGATAATTAGAGATCCCTTTGTGCATTTCAGATGCATTTTAAATTCAGAAGGAAGTCCAGCTATAAAGCCACAGGAAATCTTCCGATTTATGTGTGCAGAGGAAAAGAGAGAAGCTATGGCACTATTAACAACAAAAAGGCAACAATGCACTTCACCACTGAGATATATATATATATACTGGTATATATTCCTTATTAACAGTGCCTCCTAATGCCAGATGAAGCCTGACATCCATCCTCTGCAGAGGGCAAATATTATTAGCACTGTTTATGGATATAATCAATGAAAAAAGCATTCATCAATTTGAAATGTTGCAGCAGTGCATTGCCATATCATCCCTCCCTTATTCCCAGACAAAATATGCTTGTGCCCTTCTGCCTTGTAAGAAAAGGACAGTGTGAAAAGGAGGTGTAAAACTTTGGATGCAGTCCAAAATGTTTCCATTTCCAAAATTGATTGGAAAGAAATACATTTTTTAAAAAAAATAGGGGGGGGGGCTATTAACAAGTAACCTTAGCTTACAAAAACAAAGACACCAAAGGCTAAATCCAAAGGAGTCCATTCCATGTACAGATTCAGCTTCTGTTTCAGGAACAAGAGGCTTCCACGGAGAGATCTCCATGATCTGAATTCCTCTTTCAAAAAGAGAAGCACCTGATGTTTGTTGGACCCAGCCATTGGATCCAACCCCTTGATTTCATGGTTTTAATTTTAAGGTTGTTTTACTCGTATAGCATGATCAGTGTGGACACATGCAAGTGAGCCCCCTGTATGACTTAAAGATGTGTGCATATAACACAGGATGTGGAAAGAACCACTTTCCTTTCCAGCTGTTGACCTCCATGCAGAATGCTTCTCACAAAGGTCCCCTGACATTTATGTTTGTGTGTGTTTAGTAGAAAAGACTGCAGGAAGAATGGAGGTCTTTAAAAGTCCCAGTGCATGTACAAGCACATTGTATGAAGCCTGGCCTCTGATTTCACAACGTTCAGGGCCCTGCAGGCAGAGTGAGACAGTCACCTGAGGCAGCAGATCCTTGATGGTGTGGAGGCAGTGATGGCAACCTCCAGCATTTTCTCTTGGCCCCCCCTGGCCAGTCCCCTCAGTTAGAGGACAGAGCTGGTCCGTCCATGTCCCCTGAAGTAGCCTGTGAGTGAGGATGCTATTCCATATGCAGTGCTGAACTGGATTCAATTACTAGCTAGATGGCTCCTCCTGAACAAGGAGTGTGAGGAGAGCCACCACCTTGCCTTTTGTTTTAGGAAGTAAAATAAGGGGAAGGGTCATTATCCAGTCATAAAGCAACTTCTTGGCATGCAGAAGGTCCTTGCTTCCATCCCTGGCATCGCTAGGTAGGATCGGATATCCTGGAGGGATGGGGCCAGTCAGTGTTGCCAGTACTGAGTTGGATGGGCCAATGGTCTAAGACATTGTAAGATGGCTTCCTATGTTTGTCTTGTGAATGTTGAGCTTGTAATTTTGCCTTCTGGTCTTTAGTGATGGTAATGAAAATGTTTTAAGAGTTTGGTTTTTAAAAATATATATATATCCCTATCAATAGTAATTTTGATACAGATAAACAATGCACATGCATTTGCAGTGTATTTATTTTAAAGAAATAAACACTGCCAAGCTCGGCATTGTGGAATATTGTTTTATAACTCTGTGTGGCTTTAAAGCTCCAGAATGCCTGCTGACGTCTCATAAATAGGAAGCTTGCCCTGTCTAGCTCGATCATAAACCAGTAATGGAAGTGGTGATAATTTCCAAAGATGTCTATGAAGCAGAACAAGAGGTAATTCCTAGACTCTTGAAAGCAGAAAGTTTATCATAATTAGTTTTGGCTATGCCATACACAGCTACTGTAATTTGGCAAAAGGAGGAATATTTTTGCACTTGGTTAATGAGTTCACATTGGCAGAAGCTCAAGTTCATAAAAAAATATTTCTCATCCAAAATGTATCCTACTAATGAGCATTTGTCTCCTGGGATGGTTTCTATTGTGTGGAAAAAATGGTCCATGAAACTCTGTCAGCAGCCGGCATCAACTGAACCTCTCCTTGTGCCGGTAACAAAGCATGAGTAACCCACTTGGTCTGTGAACTTAAAAGGAACTAAGTTTTGAAACAAAGTTAGCACTCAGATTCTCAACAGTCCTTGACCTTCAATAATTCAGAGTGATGGTCATTTTCACTGAATGCATTGGATACCATGCCATGGGGGCAACATTCAGTGAAGACTGAAGATATAGCTATATGGTGTTAAATGTCAGGTGGAAAAGAAATAATGGACAACTGGTAAAGGGGAATGGAATGGAGTATTCCGGATTAGAACTTTGCTAGCTGGTGGGAAAGGAGAACTCCTTTAGGATGTGATGATACACTGCAAGAAAAATGTCCCATGTGTAACATGCAGAGCTTCAACCTGAAAGCTTTGCTTTTATTGATGAGCGGCTTTGAAATACTTGTTCTGCTGGAGTTACTTTAATTGGGATAAAACATTTGGATTTTTATTCTCCAAAGCTGTCTAGAGAACAAAATTAATCATCAATGCATTCCTGAAGAACAGCCTCACTAGGTTTAGAACATAAATTGCATGCTGCAGATTTTGCACGTCTTTCATTATTTCTGTGGCAGTCTTGCTGCACTTTGCCTTCTCTACTTGGCCGTTTGTTGCATGTCAGAATCGAGCCCAAGTTCTCCCTGTTTCCCGCACAAGCTGCCAATGGAGAGTGCCGATTGGTTGGCCCTTGTGGCAATCACAAAAAAATAAATCCTTGCAACATTAAAAGAAAGAAAGATTGCCTTTAAAACAAAAAGTTCTGAGGTGAAAACATAGCTGGAATAACAAGTCCGGCAAGAAGAGCAAATACACACACTAGATTCAGAGCCCGGCACATGTGTCATTAGAGAAAAAAGGTGGAAGAAATCAGAATTCTGTAGGTATGTAGATTGTACACACCCATAGCTACTTCGAGATATTTACCCTCTAATTATTTTAACACCACAGGAAAACCACCGTATTCCACAAGGCCTTAAGAATGATATATCAAAAAGTTGCTGCTGCTGCAATAGTAATTTTAAAAACAGGGCGGCATTTTTAATTCTAAGACAAAACTTTACCTGAAGTGGAGGATTGTATTAGATTTTGCCTCTGGCTGTTGAAAGAAAATGTTCCTATGGTGCCATTCCATTGCTTTCTGGATCTTAAAGATGAAGGGACATCGAGACTCTGTTTATGACTTGGCTAGAAAGAAAAAATGTAATAAACGTAACTTGATTTGACTTTGATATATGTATTTATGGGGCCACCACACTGCATCCTGGCTATAATTCACACAATCAAAGCTTGGTAATAAATTGCGACACCCGCTCTGTTCATGGCTAGTTGTTGCATTGTCCTATTGGCTCGTATGCAGTCCCACATGACTTCAGCCAATATGCTACTTTTCCCACTTGACTTCAGCCAATAGGACTGCTTTGTTTGAAAGATATTAGCATTTATTAATGGGGGTATGGTCTTACATAGATTGTTAATGAGAGAAGTACCAACATCTATAAACATACCCCTTAATTGGAAATATATTTTCCACACTTCATTGTACACCAGTATTTATAACCTATCTTTTCTTCCTCTGCTTCACCATGTCCCCACTATCTAGAAAAGACACAAACCATCTTTCAGCGCTGCCTAGCTGTAGGAGGCCCAGGTCTGGACTTCAGTAAGGTCATCCATTTTTGTCTTTTACGGGACAAATGATTTCATCAGGCACGGAGTAAGAGCCAGTTTTCTGTCTTTGCTATCTGACACATCTACAGACTTCTTCATATTAGGGCTAAAGATGGCCAAGTAGTGAAGGCAAAGTGCAAAAATACTGCCATGGAAATAATGAAAGGCATGCCAGATCTCCAGCAGGCGATTTATGCTCTGAACCAAATGAAGCTCTTCTTCAGGAATGCATTGGTAATGAATTTTGTTCTCCAGACAGCCTTGGAGAGTAAAAAAATCCTAATGCTTTATCCAAATTAAAGCAACTCTACCAGAACAAGCATTTCAATGCCACTCATCAATAAAAGTAAAGCGTTCAGGTTGGAGGTATGTGCATTACACATGAGACATTTTTCTTGCTGTGGATCTTCACATCCTAATGGGAGCATTCCTTTTTTGGGTGGCAATAAGCCAACTAGCCAGGAGTGCCAATATTACAGGAGTGTTCAGTATTACACTCTTTCCTCATGTTGTTGCCCCATAGGTACCCAAAACACAGTGGGTCCCTCCGGACTGGTGGGTTTTCTTTTGCTGCCATTGCAATGTTAGTGGTGGGTTTATACTGGACCTTTTACACATCATTCCAATTTATTGGTGGTTCTGAGATGCTTCTCCATTGTCATTGCCTTATTGTCATCTACAGGGGTGCTCTTTGCACCATGGAGCAACAGAACCAAGGCGAAACACCTGGAATATTTGTGCTATGAAAAAGACATGATTTCAGCAGGAAGTTATTGGGGTGGGAGTGGGGAGACACAGAAATGAAGCAGCATGTCTGCGCCGAAACTTCTGCAGGTGCAAACAAGTATGCATTGAGATTGGGTTTGCCTATAAACCCCACAGAGCCATGGGGAGCACAAATGGTCATGAATCCACAATAAACAGGGTCTCTGGAGGGGCCTCTTGTCCCCATCCTCCTATTGCAAGACATGCTTTGCTGTTCATTGCTTTGCTAGCATTTCACAGCCTCACTTATGTTGAAAAGCGCATTAGCTATAAAACTGAAAAAGACACTGTTCGGCTGATGGAAAAGTAAGTACCTGAAACATAGGCACCCAGTGGGATTCTTCTGGGCCAGAGAAACGTGACTGAATAAAATAAATAATTCTAAGTCATGTGAAAGTCTTTAAAAAATAAATAAAAATTGTCAGCAGCAGATGGTTAGAGACTTCCATGTGGCTCACGACTCACTGATTTCAAGCCAGCATCTTGTCCCCTGGCTCCTCTGGCTTATGTAGCCCCATGGAGTGATGGGCCAGATGAAATAGATTATCTTGACTGAGCTTGATGTGCGCCTTTTGGCAATGGGGTTGCGAATAAACATTTTTAATTGCTGAGTTGAAAGCAAACTTTCCATGGTGCCCATCATAAAGTGCTCTATTCTGTGAGCCACTTCAGACTTGACAACATTTCAGCATGAAAGCACTTCTGTGAAGGGATTGAGCAAATTTAGACATGACTTGCCATCCTGTTTTTGTTTGTTCGTTGCTTGTTTTTTTTTTTTTAAAAATACTGCTGTGAACAATGAAAATCGCCAAGAGGCTTTTATGGGAATCAACAGAAGCCACACAATAACCTTCATTAAAGTTTCCTGAGTAACCATCTGTAAAAAGGTTACCCTGCAATGATGATATTGTAGATGCTGTGAAATCTTGATTGCCCATAGCTTCCCAATGCCATGTACCTCCTTGTCCTGATCCATTTGGGTTCTTACAGACCCCCCTGGAAATGTGGACACACAACTCTTCAATAAAAGCTAAAATCCCACCTATCAGTGGTTTGGCATGTGGTAGCCAATAGGTGGAATTCTTTGAAACCTTTAAAAGGGGGCATTGAATGTGTGTGGTTCTGCCACACAGACATCAACTTTATGTGTAGTGACTCTAGCTGGACAGTGCATATGTAAAGATGTATGTCAGCATATGCAATTATAGAATCATAGAATCATAGAGTTGGAAGAGACCACAAGGGCCACCCAGTCCAGTTTCCAAACAGGAAACACCATCAAAGCATTCCTGACAGATGGCTGTCAAGCCTCCGCTTAAAGACTTCCAAAGAAGGAGACTCCACCACACCCTTGGCAGCAAATTCCACTGTCGAACAGCTCTTACTGTCAGGAAGTTCTTCCTAATGTTTAGGTGGAATCTTCTTTCTTGTAGTTTGAATCCATTGCTCCGTGTCCGCTTCCTCTGGAGCAGCAGAAAAACAACCTTTCTCCCTCCTCTATATGACATCCTTTCATATATTTGAACATGGCTATCAGATCACCCCTTAACCTTCTCTTCTCCAGGCTAAACATACCCAGCTCCCTAAGCCGTTCCTCATAAGGCACCGTTTCCAGGCTTTGACCATTTTGGTTGCCCTCTTCTGGACACCTTCCAGCCTTGTCAGTATCCTTCGCCATGTGGGACATATGCTATTTTCTATAGAGAAGTGCCTCCTTTGTGGTAACTTCGACCCATCAGTCCTTGGGATCACTCCAGAATGAATGCAATTAATTTGCTCTTTTTTAATTTTATTGCATTTGCAGCAGGGCTGGAGCAATCGCAGCGGTAAAGGGGTAAAAATTTAACCTTTCCTTTCCTACTGTGGTTCTGATGAAAATAATCTCTGTGAAGCTGGTATTTGCATTGGAAGGGAAGCCTCCATTGATGGCAGTGTAGAAACCAGCTTCAGGGAGATGACTTCCATCAGGATCATAGTGGGGTAGAGGTGGGGAGAGAGTTAAACTCTCCTTCTCCTTCTGCTGTGGTGCCACTACTCCTTCCCCCCCTTGCAGCTGCTATTAACTTTTTAAATAAACACACACATTAATTGCATTTATGACATTAACATTGCATCTGGTTTGGCCCTGACATATCTTTGCAGCTAGTGACATTTTGACTGAGGCACTCCTTTTTAGAAAATAGATAGGAAAATCAATTAACATGGCAAGCTGTCCTATACTGAGTGGGACCTTTGTTTAATCTCACTGAGTACTGTCAACACCAGGGGTCAGCAAAATTTTTCAGCAGGGGCCGGTCCACTGTCCCTCAGACCTTGTGGGGGGGCTGGACTAGATATTGAAATATATATATGAACAAATTCCTATGCCCCACAAATAACCCAGAGATGCTTTTTAAATAAAGGACACATTCTACTCATGTAAAAACACGCTGATTCCCGGACCATCGGCGGGCCGGATCCATCCCCTGGGCTTTAGTTTGCCTACCCATGGTCTACACTGATGGGTTCCAGGCAGAAGTCTTTCCTGGCCCTATTTGGAGATGTGGGAGTTGAACTTGGGACCTTTGCATTCAAAGGCAGATGCTCCACCAATGAGCTGCATTTCTTTCCAAAGGACCATGCAGGAGCAGAAACATCATTTCTCATTTGAAGGAGATTCCCTACCAGTATAGTGGGTGCTTAATTTGAAGTGAGCTGGTGTCCATAGCATTATCCTCCACCCTTCAACAGATGTATTTGCCTCACCTGGGAGAATTCCCTTCCATTCTTCTATCTTCTTTCTATTTGTCAGTCGTTTTCCTCGCCAGTTTGAACTTGTCTGCAGGAGGGACACCATCTCCTGCAATAAACAGCGGCCTGGCATTTCAAAGCACGCTCATTAAGCATGAATATTTAAAGTAGTGTCATGAAAAATCAGTGTGATGTCATGGAGCGCATGTGGCAAAGAAATTAGTTTGTGCCTTTTGTGAAAGAGGCTTGGGTTGCCTCCTGGAAATGGCAATTTTTTTTAAAAAATAATCATGCATTTGCAAAGTACAGTGCTTCTATTTAGTCCCTGGTCACTTATCCACCACTTTCCTTGCAGGTATTATGTGCCTCACGCTGTCTGTGCATCAGTAAAAATGCAAATGATTTCCAGCCATCTGGCTCATACAGCGTTCTTGCGTAATTGCTCACACTGCCCATCCCTTAATGGGCATTTAAATATATATATTTTTCCAATATATGCTGGTCAGATAGAACAAATTTAACTTGTAAATGACTTTTCCATTTATGTTATAAAACTCAGAAGCTTTCTCTGGACTGGTTTTACTTTTCCAATGTTTCTTCATACAGAGAACTCCGACTTCTAACTCTTGCATATACAAATGCATGTCATTATGTAGCGCAAGCAGTTTTACCATCTCTCTGTTCCAGCAGGGCAACCAAACCTTAGTTTAATACAGACTCCATCCCACTTGTACAAATATTACATCTTCTTCATTTCTAAGCACAATCTTGCGGCTCATGATACTGTTCCAAGTCTTTCCCACCTTCTCCTCTGGCTGCCACTGTCATTACTTCATCAAAATACACATGTCATTTTTCTCCCAGTGTTCAATACTGCTCTCCTCTCACTCTGCTCTATAAGAACACCTGCAGAATAATATGTGAGATTATTGGTGGTATTCAACCAACAATATAACATTGTCAGTAGGGCTTTTTTTACAGCCAGAACTCACTGGAACTGGCACCTCTCAGATGGGCACCATTGCCATTATAAGAGAACAAGGGAGGCATTCATGGTGAGTTCTGGCACTTCTTTTTCTAGAAGAAAAATACTTAGTAGCCACCTAGCAAGCTGCACTTGGGAGAGGACTCCATGTGGGATGTGAAACACAAGAGCAGTCAAGTACAACATCCCTAGAGTGGACATAGGATGTCTGGTCCAGCCAGTCGGAACTTCCTGTTTCTCCTGGGCTGGGAAAGACTTCCTCTGCATGTGACTGGAGGCGGGTGTGGCCTCACCTGTGCAGGTAAAACAAAAGCATAGGGGCTGGCTGCCATCTCCCTCTTCTGACTTCACTCTTCAAGCAAGCAACATCTGCTTAGCTAAAGATGCTCTCTTGTAGAGGACAAAAGGAGCTATCTCCCCTATGCAATAGTCTCCAACAAGTATGTTACTTTTTCTAAGCTAAAGTCTGCCTTCTGGGATCCTATGTGAACAGGATGTGTGTAAGCCAACTTTTTATACCTTTATAGAAGACTGTGTCGTGCCTTATCTTTTAAGGGGGAATAAGGGGGAAATACCAGGACAATATTATTACAGAGGTTCTAGCGAACCTGAGCAAGCATCCCCTGTGTGTGTGTTTAAAAAGGGGAATGTAAACTCTACTGATATTGTTGAACTTGTTAAGACAAGTTGGAATAGGATATAATGAACAATATATCCTCTCCTGCATCCCTGAACATTCCCACACTCCAGAGGTGGTGTTCCACCACCAAGAGACTTCAGGCAGCTAGCCCTGACGATTTACCCAGAGGGTAAATGGGGCCCTAGCTGCTGTCTTATGCCCAGTTAGGCCATTAGTCCATCTAGCTCAGTATTGTCTACACTGACTGGGAGCAGTTCCTTAGACACTCAGCCAGCTCTACCTGGAGATGCTGAGGATTGAACTTGGGGCCTTCTGCATGTGAAGCAGATCATTCCCCACTGAGCTATAGCCCTATAGGTGAGGACAAAGTTAAACAAATGAACAAATGGATGGTGGCTGACGATCTCGCAGTATTCTGGGTTTTGTAGACCCTATGGAATATGAAAAAAATTACTGTTGCTGAAAACAATTATTCTCCCTACGCATGCCATTCTTTCTATCTGGTGGACCACAGTGAGAAATGCAAGATACGTAGGTTTTTTTTGGGGGGGGGAGAAGGACTTAGGAGATGCGCATTCAAGAAATATATATTATGAAGGATATAACTTTTGGGAGGCCAATGCCCAACTGAAAGACGATGACAAGATAATTATAGTCTCGGGGGGGTATGAAGTAATGGCTCAGACTGTTTAAGTAGCACAGGATCCAGTCTTGGGAAGGTTTTACATTTCAGCAGGGTTAAAAGCCAATTTGAAACGAAACTTGACAGACAGTGTACAATAAGGAGAGAGACTTCATGGTAGGATATTTGAACTCCAGGGCAGTTCTGATGTCTAATGGGATGCATAAAAGTAGGAAGAGATATTGGATATCCATGTGGGATACACAAGAAGCCGGCAATTAGTTTCATGCCTATGAAGGAACTCTGGGATTTACCTCCCTTGATCTGCACCCTTCTTCAGGCACAATCACTTTTTAAAAAGAGAGGAAGCTACCTTATACCAGGTCAGATGGTCAGTATTGACCAATCTGATTGTAGGAATAAGCTGATAACTCTAAATTCAGTATGTGCCAATTTTCCTTCCTTTTTAAGTCCATTCCATCCTGTTTCTACATTATTTTATGATACTCCTTTAAAAAAAAATTCTGCCCAAAACTCTTAAAAATTTGCATACAATGTGATGCAAAGACTGCCTTTGAAAAAAAATTTAAGCAGATAATAGAAGTTTGGAGGGCTAACAAGCATGGCTACTTCTGCTTGGGCTGAAAATAGGGCCACAATTAAGGTAAAGAGACCCATGACCATTAAGTCCAGTCGCGGACGACTCTGGGGTTGCGGTGCTCATCTTGCTTTATTGGCCGAGGGAATCGGCGTTTGTCTGCAGACAGCTTCCAGGTCATGTGGCCAGCATGACTAAGCTGCTTCTGGCAAACCAGAGCAGCGCATGAAATGCCGTTCATCTTACCACTGGAGCAGTACCTATTTATCTACTTGCACTTTTTGACATGCTTTCAAACTGCTAGGTTGGCAGGAGCTGGGACAGAGCAACGGGAGCTCACCCCGTTGCGGGGATTCAAACCTCCGACCTTCTAATCAGCAAGCCCTAGGCTCTGTGGTTTAACCCACAGTGCCGCCCGTGTCCCCAGGGCCACAATTACCCAGGGAGAAATGAGGCAGGATCACTTGTTATCTCATCCAGGGACATTATACAGTACAGAAGAAAATGGGTGCCCCAATGGACCTGTAGTGTTTTCTATCAGTTCCAAATGGCCGTTATATGTAAAAGGGGAAAAAAGAAGAAAATGCTTAAAAGGCAGCTCTGGATTTCTTTCAGTGTGGATTCAAAATAGGATCATATTCCTGTCCACATTTTAATCCACTTCAGAATGCAGATCCGCTGAATCCTCCTATCTGAATGGCAGTGGCTCTCCTAGATTTCAGTCTGAAGTCTATAACCCTTTGACTGTTTTTTCTCAATTAGAGATTGAACCTGAGACCATCTGTGTGCAAAGTATTTATGTTACCACTGAGCTATATCTCCTTCCCACTTATGAAATGGGCTCAACTCCTCAAAATGTTTATCTATAGCACTTCATACATGCACACACATTCCTAATGGAGATCTCTGAATCCAGCCCATAAACCTCGGACAGAAACGTGAAAGTTTTGTGCAGCAACTCCTACAAAGGACTTTTATTTATTTATAATATTTTAGCTGCCTCTTTTTTACTATAAACAAGCCAACACTGCCAAGCAACTATGGAACAGATTGCCAAAAGGCAATAATAAAACAATGGTTAAGGCAGCAGCATAGTCTGAAAAGGTCAGCAGCATTCCAAGTATTGTAAAACAGATAATAATTCACCTGGTACTGAAAAGGAGTAAGATTTTGTGCCTTGTGAACCCCTCTGGGAAGGTAATTCAGGACTGAGGCACCACCACAAAGAAGGCTCTGTCCCCAGTTGCCAACAGCCTTATCTCCAAAGGTGTAGTTACCTGGGACAGGGTCCCTGAAGATGATCTCAACATTTGGGCAGATCACAGATGAGAATTATAATCCGTCACCTAGTTTATTCATAAATAAGTTTCATAGATTTTATTGAGAACATGTTTCAAGTAAATTTGCTTAGGATTCCAACCTTAAGCATGATTTGCATTAAATTGAAAAACTGTAACTTCCACAGAGAGCAACATGACTGTCTGTGTGTTTCTGTCTGCCATCAGTATATTCAAACCCATCATTATGCCTGTATTCTAGCGAAGCATCTTTGGTATTTTTCTAGCCTTAGGCGGGGTATCTTTGAGCTCCTTTAATTGATCTTTAACCTTTGTCTTTCGCTCTGGGGTTGGAAGTGCATTTTGTTTGAATATAACACGCATGGATAATTTTCACCAGGACCAAAGATAGTCAAATTACAGATTGCCTGAAGTTAGGGAAGCCATGAGATCTCTCGTAAAAAAACCACCCCACCATTAATCATGGAGATGAGGTAATAGTATTATCAATTAAAAAGCAAGGGACCCTCATCCACTCTCCCTTTCCAGATTTATGGATCCTTCAGAGCTGTAAGGTCCCAATGCAATCCTGTACTGGCCTGGCCTAATCATGTGCTGGCAAATAGGAATGTGCATTAGCTGCCAGGCCCAGAGCTCTGTTTTAGCTGCAGAAGTGCAAACAGGTTGATGGATCAGATTTGTTTGTGGATACCCAAGGGTCATAGCTCTGTGGTAGAACATCTGCCTTGCATGCAGAAGGTACCAGGTTCAATCCCCGGCATCATCTGATTGGGCTGGGAGAGCCAGTGTGGTGTAGTGGTTAAGAGTGGTAGACTCGTAATCTGGGGAACCGGGTTTGTGTCTCCGCTCCTCCACATGCAGCTGCTGGGTGACCTTGGGCCAGTCACACTTCTTTGAAGTCTCTCAGCCCCACTCACCTCACAGAGTGTTTGTTGTGGGGGAGGAAGGGAAAGGAGAATGTTAGCCGCTTTGAGACTCCTTCGGGTAGTGAAAAGCGGGATATCAAATCCAAACTCTTCTTCTTCTTCTTCTCTGCCTGAAACTCTGGACAGCTGCTGCCACTGAGTGTATGGCAGCTTCCTGTGTTCCCCAAATGTTTAAACCAAGGTTTCCCAAACTTGGGTCTTCATCTGTTTAGGACTACAACTCCCATCATCCCTAGCTGGAAGGAACAGTGGTCAGGGATGATGGGAATTGTAGTCGAAAAACAGCTGGGACCCAAGTTAGGGAAACCCTGGTTTACAATAATAACCCTAAAGCCAGTCTTCTATGGGACTGGTTTCTCCTGTGTGAGGGGAGTGTACTGGAAATGCATAGCTTGCATGTTATTTACAGAAATACATGCAGAGACCAGAGCAATAGGAATGGTGGAGAATGAGATTTGGTCAGTGTTTAAAATTAAACTCACCTCATTCTCACTTTCTGAAACAATATGTTAACCAAAACACAACCACCCTCTGAAATTTATGCTTCTCTGAATTTTGTAACCCAGTTCTCTGGCCAAGTAATGTGTACAAAAATGCATATATTGCTCAAAACAACAAAAAATATTGTCTTGGGGAAATGGCTTTGCAAAGAAGTGTATATTATGAGAAAATTGCACAAAACACAGCTTTTCACAAGGACTTCTACTGTAAAAAGTAATAATTTGCAAGCTGATGTGGAAATGTGGAGAACTGACCTTAAGACTGCAGAAATGAGAAACTGAGAAGAAAACAAAAATTGACAAATTTGCCCACCCTTAAGGAGTAGGTAGGTAGGTATGAATGAATGAATGAATGAATGAATACCCCTATTTGTTCATTAATTAAGAATGTGGATAGCCTGCATCTCCTAGATCCCAGGGCATGGGTTCAAAGTATGATGTACAAATAAATTCACATTAAATCAGAGTAATCACACACAAAAACAGTTCAGTTAGCAACACCATCCAAAACCAGAGACCAGAATAACCTACCAGCAGCTAACTAACTGCCAGGTGGGATGCAAACAACACCTGAGCATTTCTTGCCACCTGAATTCCAATATGCCGAAATGCTTCCCTGGGCCTTCAATTCATACAGGTGAGGTTGCACGCATCCAATAGTCAGCACCCAGCTCACCATTGATTTTTAAAAGTGATGGGGAGAAAAAAAATGTGGGTTCTGTTATTTCAATGTTACTCCATGGTTCCTGTTTATTTCTGTACCAAAAGCAAAAAATATTTTTAACGAAAGGAAATGAACTAACTAAAACCAGAAGCTCAATATAAAAACAGTGCAGGGACCACTCAGAAGTTCTTACATATTTTTCTCATCTGTGGTATAGGCAGGAAGGTTCCATAAGTGATGGATATGAACTTAGATGCATGAAATGACTGCATCTAACTTTCCCTTGTTTTTCTGGTTTCTTTTGTTAGGGTTCCCCTCCCCCCCCCTTTGACTGTCCATTTAAAAAAGAGAGAAATAACTAATGAGCCGAGGTCTCTTTGCTAGATGGTGATTAATGGAAGGTTCATTGCATGCTTGCTTCATGTTTTTTACAATAAGGACGTTGAAATGTCATTTCTTATTCTGGAACTTTTAAGTGCATCGCAATTACATTACATTTGCTTGGCTCTGCCGATAGCCTTTGAAGTGGAAGCAAAGAGGAAGGTAGCAGTAGACACTGCAGTTGATAGAATCTGTGATACACCAGACAGCTCAATAGCTCTGTGTTCTGCCTTTCACATGTCTTCAATATTCCCATTGTTACGGTATTGCTGGTAAATGCAGGGAGATAATACAAATGGAAGACAGCATTTTTTTTTAAAAAAAACAAACCAAACCAAACCCAAAGCCCTGGAGATATGATACGACTTTGCATCTGGCCATGACAAATGAAAGATAAAATCCTGGGTCATGAATAATGGAATGATTACTTCCCAAAATTATACCCTCTGTCCCAGAGATGTGTGATTGCGTGGCATTCTAGATTATAATAAAATAGTGCTTCTGTAGCCTTCCCCCAACCTCTGTGGAATGCATTGAGGTCCATTTTTGTTGTGCATTCATGGTACCATTATGTGTGATCATATATCAGGTACCATTATGTGTGATCTCTCTTTAAATACTGTTTGTACCGAAAAAGGTTTGGAGGAGGACATACTGCTCAGATTAGAGCATGTTCCATAGCTTCCTGCTGAAATCCTGTAACTTTTCATAGAATCCTAGAGTAGAAAGGGACCCCGAGGGTCATCTAGTCCAACCCCCTGCAGTGCAGGAATCTCAGCTAAAGCATCCGTGACAGATGGCCATCCAACCTTTGCTTAAAAACCTCCAAGGATGGAGAGTCCACACCCTCTCAAGGGGGACCATTCCACTGTTGAACAGCTCTTAGTCAGAAAGTTTCTCCATGTGTTTAGTTGGAATCTCCTTTTCATTCCACCAATGATGCTGTTGTACTATAGTGCAAGAATGCCCCTTCAATGGCAATAATGCAGTAGCCTTGAGGATTTCTTGCCACCTGAATTCCAATATGCCGAAATGCTTCCCTGGGCCTTCAATTCATACAGGTGAGGTTGCACGCATCCAATAGTCAGCACCCAGCTCACCATTGATTTTTAAAAGTGATGGGGAGAAAAAAATGTGGGTTCTGTTATTTCAATGTTACTCCATGGTTCCTGTTTATTTCTGTACCAAAAGCAAAAAATATTTTTAACGAAAGGAAATGAACTAACTAAAACCAGAAGCTCAATATAAAAACAGTGCAGGGACCACTCAGAAGTTCTTACATATTTTTTCTCATCTGTGGTATAGGCAGGAAGGTTCCATAAGTGATGGATATGAACTTAGATGCATGAAATGACTGCATCTAACTTTCCCTTGTTTTTCTGGTTTCTTTTGTTAGGGTTCCCCTCCCCCCCCCTTTGACTGTCCATTTAAAAAAGAGAGAAATAACTAATGAGCCGAGGTCTCTTTGCTAGATGGTGATTAATGGAAGGTTCATTGCATGCTTGCTTCATGTTTTTTACAATAAGGACGTTGAAATGTCATTTCTTATTCTGGAACTTTTAAGTGCATCGCAATTACATTACATTTGCTTGGCTCTGCCGATAGCCTTTGAAGTGGAAGCAAAGAGGAAGGTAGCAGTAGACACTGCAGTTGATAGAATCTGTGATACACCAGACAGCTCAATAGCTCTGTGTTCTGCCTTTCACATGTCTTCAATATTCCCATTGTTACGGTATTGCTGGTAAATGCAGGGAGATAATACAAATGGAAGACAGCATTTTTTTTTAAAAAAAACAAACCAAACCAAACCCAAAGCCCTGGAGATATGATACGACTTTGCATCTGGCCATGACAAATGAAAGATAAAATCCTGGGTCATGAATAATGGAATGATTACTTCCCAAAATTATACCCTCTGTCCCAGAGATGTGTGATTGCGTGGCATTCTAGATTATAATAAAATAGTGCTTCTGTAGCCTTCCCCCAACCTCTGTGGAATGCATTGAGGTCCATTTTTGTTGTGCATTCATGGTACCATTATGTGTGATCATATATCAGGTACCATTATGTGTGATCTCTCTTTAAATACTGTTTGTACCGAAAAAGGTTTGGAGGAGGACATACTGCTCAGATTAGAGCATGTTCCATAGCTTCCTGCTGAAATCCTGTAACTTTTCATAGAATCCTAGAGTAGAAAGGGACCCCGAGGGTCATCTAGTCCAACCCCCTGCAGTGCAGGAATCTCAGCTAAAGCATCCGTGACAGATGGCCATCCAACCTTTGCTTAAAAACCTCCAAGGATGGAGAGTCCACACCCTCTCAAGGGGGACCATTCCACTGTTGAACAGCTCTTAGTCAGAAAGTTTCTCCATGTGTTTAGTTGGAATCTCCTTTTCATTCCACCAATGATGCTGTTGTACTATAGTGCAAGAATGCCCCTTCAATGGCAATAATGCAGTAGCCTTGAGGAAGCATAATAAAACCATTGATAATGTGTGGGTGCTCCAATATAAATCCATCATTTTTGCATCAATGACATGTTGCAGAATATACCCTCTCATTAAAAAAACAACAACCCTCCAATCTGGAAGTGACCTTACTGTAGTTCCAACTTACTGTACTGTGTGGACTGGGAAGGCCATTGATTGCTGGATGAAAATCAAGGCATCAGATGAAGGGTCTAGCAACAACAAAAAGAAGCTTTTGTTTGAAAGGCAGCAATTAAACAGTTCCTGTGATATTTCTAAGTGGGAAAAGCAGACTTAAACGTTGTTTAGATATGAAAATAACATGGAAAAATGTTTCCCACTAAACCTAGTTGATAGTTTCCTTATTTTAGTAATAAAGTGATTGATTACTTTATTATTACTTGGTAATAAAGCGATTTCTTTCTTTCTCAAAGCATTTTTTCTTTCTTTTTCTATCAGCTCATCCTCCTAGCTGATAGTGGATCTTCAAGTCTTCATGCTTTTAGTTGAGCTTCTTTTGTCTCTAGAGCTGGGAAGCGGAACATGGAGCCCTCCAGATTTTTCTAGACTCCAACTCCCATCTGCCCCAAAAACAGCAGTGATGGGAGCTGTAGTCTAACTACATCTGAAGTGTCAGAAGTTTTCCATTCCTGATGCAGAATCCTGGTCTTCTCTATCCTGGCTTCTTATGATTTCTGTGGGTCTATGTGTGACTTCAGCTTCTGCAAGGGACATCATCTTAGTGCACTTCTGTAGCCCCTGCACATCCTTTGCACCCTAAGAATCTGCTCCACGGGGTATGGGGACCCCCCAGAGCAGATTTAGGGGGCACATGGGAGGCTGCAGAGGAAGGTAAACAGTCACGCACAATGTTGTATTCTTCTTTCCATAATCTGTTCAGGAAGATGACGGGGAATCTACCGGTACAAACCCTGCTGTGCTCACGGTTTTATGGAGAAAAACTATGGCTTTCCTTTTTTAAAAACAACAACAACAACAAAACAACAACAGCCCTCAGTATATTAAATGAGATTCACACGCACTGCCAATTCCCCACTTTAACAGTCAACAGAGTTTACACAATGCTTTCTTGATGCTGTGGATATTCCATACCTTCTGACCTTGCAGTGACACATCTCTAACTTGCGTGGCCTCCATCCAGCATTCCTTGTGTAAGCACATTATCCCACTGCAATTTTCTGTGTCCTTCTAGTTGCTAGTACTGCACAAAAGCGGTTAATGAGGCCACATATTCTGCCAGACAAGCAATCTGGGTCTCAGTCCAGGTACGCATGTGAATACATTTCAGCATATGAGTAGACCGGGGATTCCATGCGGAAATTGAGGAGATGCAGTTTTTGTGTTATTGTGCATGGGTAAATGTGAAATATCTGATTGAACAGAGACACAAGCTTGCCAGCCCCTGTACTAATTTAATGTACTTTATTCCCCATCCCAGCAGGGCATTTGCAAAAAAAAAAAAAAATCTTAGGTTCCATCAGTTTGCCTTACCGTCAATATCCCTTAGATGTATTGTTATGCTGATGGCAATTCAGTGTGTGGTGAGAACTCCAGAGACACAGTGTGTAGCCAGGTTCCTTTGGAGGCTTGCGGTATGTTGGTGGTTTATGGTCTATTTACATGCAAGTAAAGGATATGACTAAGTGAAAGGTTCAGAGCATTAACACTCCAACAGATCCTATTAGATTTTCAGGAGGCAAGAGGCAGCATGTCCTGTTTCGCCACTTAAGGAGAGAGTGCCGCCTTGTCCTGCTCCGCTCTGTCCTGCCACTGCTACCGCCACTGCCATATCTGCTGCCACTGCTTCTCCACCTGCCCTGCCGCCGTTGCCAATTTGGGCCAATATCGGCACCACTTCTTCACTGCAGTAGAGGTGGCGGAGCACCCATGGCTGCTGCCTTGGGGGCTTCTGCTGCCTGAAGCAGCTGTCTCGGTGCGCCTAATGCCAGAGAGCAACTCTCTGTGTGTGCATGCGTGCTTGTGCTTCCCATCATAGCCTGACTCATTCTGAGGGCTCCTGTGGGTGACCTCTTTATTGAGCATTCATACTTGCACAAAGCTCACGGAGAGGTTAGACGATGTCAGATTCTTATTGGGCAGGCATTCTGATTTATATGTGGGGCAGTTAGAAGCATCCATCCCAATTTGCTTGCACAGTGTCTATACGTTCAGTTACAGGTGGGTAGCCGTGTTGGTCTGCCATAGTCGAAACAAAATAGAAAATTCTTTCCAGTAGCACCTTAGAGACCAACTGAGTTTGTTCTTGGTATGAGCTTTCGTGTGCATGCACACTGCTTCAGATACACTGAAACGTTGTCGTCTTTCCCATTGATCATTTATTCACCCCACATTTCCCCGTGCATTTCCAGGTCACTTTCCAAACAGCTGAAAGTCCGATTCTTTTTAAAAGTGTGTTTGTTGTGGTAGTGTGAGAGCATTAATCCAATTTAATTGTGCAGATCTAAAGTTCCTATATGCACTTGAATCTTTCACATGAAATACTGGCAGTCTGGAGGCAACCTGAATGCCAGCTTAGCTTACTGTGTCCTCGGAGGAAAAAAAGGACATACCATTCCCTTCCTTTGTTTTTTACACATTAAACAAAGGTATCATCTGAGCAGATAACTTTGCTCAGGGGCAGTAAATGTGATTCCATCCAGATGTTGCTAAACTACCATTCCCCTGGCTATTGGCCATGGTGGCTGAGGGTGATGGAATTTGGAGCCCAACATCTGGAGGGCACCATATTGAACTTGCTAAACCTGGATCTTTTACAGTCAAATCCTTGAGGAATCATTCAGACCAACAACTCCCCCCCCCATTAGTATAATCAGATCCTTCATTATGGTGTGCTGAAAGTAAATAACTGCATGGCATTTCCAGGTAGCAAGTGAGCCAAAGTTAAAATAAATGACTGTCTGCTGTCAACTACATTATGAACACCAGTTAGTTCAGTTGGTTAGAGCATAGTGATGATAATGCCAAGGTTGTGGGTTTGATCCCCATATGGGCCAACTGCATAAGGCTGGATGAAATGACCCTCAGGGCCCCTTCCAACTCTATGATTCTGTGCCAACAAAGAAACTATTTACTTATTGTGATACCCTATGTGAAGCCTAGAAAAAGCACTAGAACCATGATTGAAAAGAAACTTGAGTTGTTCTTTCTCTGCTCAACAGTAATAAATCTTTCCATTTTTTGAAGAGATAATATGTTGCTTTATTATTTCTTCCTGTAGTTCTTAGAGCCAAAACCTATTAATCACAATTAATCTTTTGCACCCATAATTATAAAACCGTTCATCCCAGGTTGCGGAAGCATATCACTAACAATAATTAGGAAATTAATTAATAGAATGTGCTCAGCAATACCTAGCAGCCTTGGCTCCCTGTGCTGTTTTCTGAGTTTGTATGCACATACACGCACACTTCCAAGATGGGAATAAATAGTGATTTGGGTCTGATAGGTAGCATAGGATGTTGAGCTGTCACTCATGGATACTGGAGCTGTAATGTGATTTACTGTTACGGCGCACTTTCTTCCAAAGCTCTCTGGAGTTGATAAATATTACCATGACCTTAAACATTCCTTGAATGCTATGCCTGGTCCTTTGCATTCAAAACCGAAATACCGTTTATAAAGTGCATCACACTTTCATCACGTTTGTAAACTTCCCTTCCTCCTCATCCATTTTAACCAATCCTTTCTTTAGCAGAAATTTAACTATTGCTCCTCTGGAAGTGTGGTATACTTTATGAATCCATCTCAGGCTGCATACATGCCATAATTTCAAAGCACATTCGAAGCACATTTCTTCCCTCAAATCATTCTGGGCGCTGTAGTTTGTTATGAGCTGCTGGGGATTATAATTATGCGAGGTGTAATCTACAGTACCCAGAACTCTTTGAGGGGATTGTGCACTTCAGATGTATTTTAAAGGTATAGTGTGTATGCCTCAACCTCGGCCCTCCAGATGTTTGAGACTACAATTCCCTTCATCCCTGACCACTGGTCCTGCTAGCTAGGGATCATGGGATTTGTAGGCCAAAAACATCTAGAGGGCCAAGGTTGAGGAAGCCTGGTGTATGCAGTCTGAATCTAGCTTCTGGCCTGGTTTGGGGAAGGAGCCTGTTCTGAGTGCCCTGGTACTCTA
This sequence comes from Lacerta agilis, assembly GCF_009819535.1. Taxonomy (NCBI): domain Eukaryota; kingdom Metazoa; phylum Chordata; class Lepidosauria; order Squamata; family Lacertidae; genus Lacerta; species Lacerta agilis. The sequence continues at coordinate 100,264,232 of NC_046312.1, forward strand.
CTTGCTTTGGGAGAAAGCCAGGGAGGCTGGGTTATTCTTTTGGTTCATTCTGCTTGAATGTCATACCGAGTCCTGACCTAGTACTGGATGCAGAGGTCTTAGAGGATGAACACAACTTCCTGCAGACTAAGCACCTAGGAGAGCAGTAAGGTCCCCCTGGAACTGGCACAGAGGGGCTTTCTGTGAGGAGACTTGCTGAAAAACCCTTAGTGCTTTCAGAGGAGGAGGCCGAGCCACCCTCCAGCCTGCAAGAACACTGGTGCCAAAAAGACTGGCTCCAGACCAAAGAGCGGCGTTCGGGAGCCAAAACATCCGAATTCCAAGGCGTTCGGGATCCAAGGTAGAACTGTATATTAATTGCCCAGGGTGGATTTGGGTCAGAAAGGAATATTTAAACAAAATGAGCAAACTACCCAACCTCTACAAAATAGCAGAATCACTCTCAGGGTGGATCTAGACACAGGAAAAAAATGCTGCAAATAAGTCAGAAATTAGATCATTATAACCAAAGAAAAAAATCTCTATGGGAAATCGCGTTTTGAAATTTCCTGCTCTCTGGCGCCGTCTGTTGTTGCATGTTTATAGTGCATTCAAATCACTGTTTCTTTACTAATGTAGCTGTCCTCAACCCAAGTGGCAAGCTGGAACCATGGTCAACTGTAATGAAAATGACTGCAAGGTCTAGAACAGGGGTGGGAAACTGTGACCATCCAGATATTGCTCAACTACAACTCTTCTCATCCTTGCCTATTTTGGCTATAGGGATGGGGGAGAAATTCGATTTTTTTCTCATTTAAAGGCAAATCTATCAGATGCACACTTTCTGAAACATTAACCAAATCGAAGCATGGCTAGCCTTCGAAATTTGCATTTATCTGACATTTGTGATGCAGTTCTCCAAACCGGAGGGCATACCGTATATTAGGGGACAGGGTGCATAAACGTGAATCTATTAGTCAAAACCGCATACAATGAAACGGTTAATTTTCATGCCGGGGAACAGTGTCAGGTGGAGAAGGAGAATGGAGGTACCGGTAAGTCAGAAAGACGGAGTAGTTTGTTCCTTGGAATTTCATCTTCCATCTGCCATTATACAGCTATAAAATTATCAGGTTTGGGGTTAGCAGCCCTCATACAGTACATAGCACATCAGGGGAAGGTCTCAGCGGTAGTGGTGGGAAGTGTAGTTTATTTTTAATTTTATTATTGTGTTTATATCTTGGCTCCATTCTTATCCTTGCAACAACCCCGTGAAGTACATTGGGCTAAGTGACAGTGACTAACCCAAGGCTACCAAGCGAGTGTCTTTCTGAGTGGGGATTTGAATCCTGGGTCTCCCAGGTCCGAGTTCAACACCAGCCACCATATCCTATCGGCTACCTCATTCTTTTCACTCCTTCTCATGTCTCTCCCTTGAACAGCACTATAAAGCTGCTGTTGTGTGCTGACTGGATCCCTGAATATATAACCCAACCTTGTGTTACAGGTCCTGCATGATGTTAATAATAGTTATGATATAATGGTTAAGAGTTCATAAAATAGGAATTTTTACCCTGTTTTACTAGCTCTAAAAACAACAGTGATGTTTCATTTTACTCGTGAAATAAAAGAGGGCTGAAAAAGTTCTCAACTTTGCCTGGGCTTGATGGTGTTCTTTTTGTTAACATTTTTTAAGACACCCACATGAGGGTTGGGAACATTTTATGATGATTCACGTAGCCAATTCCACATGCCACAGCAAATGAACAATAATTTGTGCATACTTGGTGTGTGAAGCTCTTATTGGCAATTAACCTCGTTAATCAAAGCTAACTGGTGGGTCCTTTGGCATAATAACGGCTTTTTCTGGAAATCAGATATGGTGAGCCAGTGGCTCATATGTGGGGCAGGAGAATGGCAAAACCTGCGCCAGGTGTTTATGTTCCATTAATTTCACAAGTGCTGGTCCCAATCCAGTCAGCATTGGGTAGAATTACTGTAGCTCATATGGTGAAAATCTGGGGCTGTGTTCACTGGTCCGCTGTAGGTGATCTAGAGCCAGCGATAGATGTGCTTCATTTTTCCCCGCCTAAGTTAACATAGTAAATGGCTGGAGTTGAAACTATTGAGCTGTAAAATATGATTCACCACTGCCGATCCCTTTCTGTCTCATGGCGTAATTATTCTTTCCATTTAAAGACCATTTAAAGGTGAAATTAAGAAAACAAAGATGTAATCCTCGATGAACATCGCCTAATGAGATCTTTACAGCCTTTCTGAAGCTTCTCATTAATTTGCACCAATCACAGATTCCAGTTCTGCAAAATACTTTCCTCCCACGGACTGTAGTGATCCTCGCTTAGAAATATTTTACATTGTCCCTGCGTTTTCTGGCATGTTCCCAGAGCTGCTTCTTTTTGTGTGTTCTATAATCAATGGAGGAAAACAGAAGGAATTAAGTGCATTTCCCCAAAACAAAACAAATAAGTCCTGTGTGAGCATTCAGAAGAACTCACAAAATAAACATTTTTTTTAATGGAAGCTTAGAGCATGACATGCAGTGGAGAATATTCTGTTTTCTTTTAAAAAATTATTTCTTAGCTGAACTCATCCCAAAAATTCTTATACTAAGTCACAGGCTGTAATCAGTTGGGTTAAGTTAGGCTGCAATCCTCTTTCTCCTCAGAAGTACCAGTAAGTTCCATTTGATTCAGTGGAGCTTAAAAAAGGTAAAGGACCCCTGACAGTTAGTAAATGTCCAGTCCAGTCGTAAATGACTCTGGGGTTGCACCGCTCATCTCGCTTTCCTGGCCGAGGGAGCCAGCGTTTGAGGTTAGGATTGCATGGGCAGTCATTAATAGGTGTACTCCATTGTTTTTTTTAAAAGAAATTAGCACTGTAAGAAGCAATATATAATGTTGATCACTTAATACACATTCATTGTAGATGAGAGATTTCCAGCCAGTGATGGGCTCATAATTGTAGACTGAATTAAATGATCTTAAGATGGTAATGTCTTACTCTAGCGGTGTGCACCAGCCACAATATTCGACTTGCATCTGTAGCTTTGGAAGCAACCCGATCTGTTTCAGAGCCACACTGTTTATTTCCAATTTGTGTTGGGCCAGACTCAGCCCCTCTTGTCATTAGTGGGACACACTCTTTTTCCAGCTGCTGCTGCTGCCCGAGTTGATTTAAACTATTCTTTGTTTAGCAGCCACCACAGTATTGAGGATTTTACAAAGGACATTTCATTAAAACTTCAAACAGGATGAATGGAGTTGCCGCACTCAACCTAATAGGAAGAGCCAGTTTGGCCAACAGAACTTTGCCGTTTTCCATTTGCTGATTCGATCCACTATTGTGTAAACAGAACCCTTCTTTTGCAACAGGGGCACTGAAGCCCCTGAAAGGCATCTTGTGAGGCAAGGGGGGTGGGGTGGGGGTTAGCAAGGCCTGAAATGTATGGTGGGGGGCTGCAGTGGCATAAAAACCATGTTTCTGATCACAGGGAAGGTTCCAAGTGCACTTTGCATGCATGGGAATGTTGCCCCCCTCCTTGTCTGGTTTCAGCTGTCACGTGTTCTCTCTGAACATCTGAAAGCTGAGTGTTTCTTCTGTTGGTTGGAACTGCAACACATTAAATATTTTGTTTATTTAGTGTTAACACCAAACTGTGGCTGGAATGAGTCCTCGAAGCTTGCCTGGATCGAGAATGTGTGGAAACCTCTTAGTTTTGCAAAGCTGGAATGTAGTCTGCTATAAAAGGGTGAGAATCACTTTCATCTTTCTGGTCTCTCTTCTGCATTTGTCTCTTGCCATTCCCACAACCCCTAGAAGGCTGTCCATGAAGGAATGTGGTCCTTGGACTGAAAAGGTTCCTCACCCCAGTTTAAGACTTTAAAGTACATAATCCACACTTTGAATTGAGCCCAAAACCAAACTGGAAGCCAATGGATGTGGTCTAATGCATGATCTAACCTGCTAGCCCCATGTAAAACCATGTCAATTAATGCATTAATTTTTTTTTTGCAATGAAATGAGCATGGGGTAATTCTGAATATAACAGACTTTTACTTCAGGTGAACCAAGACTGAACAACAAGCACTGTACAAAAGATCTCCACTTGTTTTGTGTCCAATTTAATTAACATTTATGGAAGTATGAAGTAAACAGTGAGCAAGACTTACCCCTAAATTCCCCTTGCCCGTTGGCTCCACAGTTCTGTCACATGCTGGAGATCTGCAACTTCATTTGTGAGAGGAAACTAGAGAAATCCCTGCAGCCTAGTTGTGAAACCTGGCTGGCTTCCTGTCTTGATTTATTCCACAGCCAATGAATTGTTCACACTCGTCTACACTGTCTGGATTGAATTATATATTGCTAAATATGCATAGCTGAAAGCTCTGGTTATTTAGGGCTGCCTATAGTGAATATTTTTAGTGTCCGGAGAACACTTAACTATCCTAGTCACAAGAAATGTGAAAAGATAGGTGTCAGGATTCAAAACCCACCTAGAGGTTATTTCACGAGATAGGCTAATGTATTTTGATTTTTGAGGCAAAATAAGTCCAGTGCTCCCACTCCCACACCAATGATAGTAAAAAAAATCTAATACTATGCTAAATAATTGGTATTTTGATGGCATTCAGTGATCTCCTAAATCTGTTTCTTCAGCCCACCCTCCACCCCTGCAGCCTACGGTAAAATCTGCCTTTCATCCTTGGTGTGCAGTAACAATATCTATCTATCTATCTATCTATCTATCTATCTATCTATCTATGAATCCTGGACTGGCAAACTGTATCTCTGGGCCCAGCTGAATGTGATAGTAAACACTCCATTTGTTGTTGCTTTTCTTGAAACACACCTGAATCTCATTGGGACTGTAGTGTCGAGGTTCGATAACCTTTTTGCCATGGTTTTGCCAAAAAAATCTACCCCCCTCCCAACATTCCTAGTATTAGTCCTGAGAGAGAAGCTTCCGTTGGTGCCCCTTCCTGCTTCTGTTACTGTTTAAAAAAGACAGAGGGAGGGAGAGAGAGCGAACATCATGTGATGCGCATTCAGGCTATATACATACTATCCCTTTAAGGCACCTTCTCAGGCAGGAGCAGGTGGGGCTGCTGCTTCTGTAGGGCATCTGGTCAGAATTTGGCACTCAGTTTCCTGAAGCAATGGTTCCTGATGGACCCTGACCCCGTTTTGAAGAAGCACAGTATTTGTTTTAGGTTGCCCAGGTGATGTCTATCATTCATGCCACAGGTTGATCATGAAAGCATCTGCAGATGTCTGGGACGAGGGGGACCAAAGGGATACAGTCGGTGAGGGAAGTAATGTGTCTTACTATGGTGGAAAAAAGTGAGAGGGGGGGGGGCAACAGGTGATGTTGCCCATAGGAGAGCAGCAGAGGATGGGAGGTTAAGGTAGCATAGGAATGAAGGCAGGGGAAAGAAATGGCAGAAGGAAACCAGCCCACTTGCTTCCTAAGATGTGGGACCCAATCACAGGTGGCTTGTCAGATATGGAAAGTTGGGCCTTTGGGGGCATATTTTGCCACAAACTTTCAGTGGCAATGGTGGTTTCTTTTCCAGCTACTGGAAAAAAGTAGCCCAGTCCTGTGCTTAGGTTCACTGCCTGCATTCTAGCAGCATTTCGTTGTCACAGTGCCACTGGGAAAGGGTTTGGGTTCTAAAGGTGACGGGGCTCTTTTTGGAGTGCGGGAAACAGAAATGCTTCGGCGACTGGGGGAAGTCTGGCAGGCATAGGAGTGAACTCCTAGAGGCCAAGGTCCCTTCAGCCCCTCCCTAAAATATTTGAGGGGGCTGCCCCCCAAAGTTAATGGCCATTGCAATCAGATGCCGTGCATGTGCCATGTCCTGTGATCGATTATGCGGGGCGGGGCTTACCTGCCCCCGCCCCCCAACATATTTTATTCAAGTTGGCACTCCTGGTGGCAGGGGGTTCCACAGGGCGCCCCAGAAGGATCTGGGAATCATTCCATGGATTCTGTGACATGTAACCCCAAAGCGGGGAGGGGGGGAGCGATGGGCAGAAGGGGTGATCTCTCGTGACCTGTGAAGTCCCGGAGGTTGGTCGAAGGGCTGCGTGGCGAAGCCAAGGCTTCTCCTCCTTTCTCTGTCTCTCTCTCTCTCTCTCCCTTTGCCTTGCAACGCGGGCGACCAGCCCTGCAGCTCGTCTCAACCCCTCTGATCAGCCAAGCCACGCTAATTGGCTGGCCAATGGCGAGGCAGCCCAAGAATTTAGCGCGGGCTTCCGGCGCTCTCATTGGCTGGCGGGAGTGTCGGGGAGGCTGAGCGTTCCAGAGCAGGACTGCAGTGCACGCCGCCAGCCTCGCTCGCTGCATTGTGCGCTCGTGGGATGGGGCGGCTGGCCCGAGGCGGGCGGCTGGCCACGCAAGCGGTGAGTAGCCCCGGTTCCCCCCCCCCACACACACACCTTGATGACTATTTTTTAATAAGGGGGAAAGGAGGGGTCCCCGTGTAGAGTATGAGGCACAGCGCTGCGTGCGAGAGGCGAGGAGTCTCAGGCGAGGCTTTTGTTGTGTGTTGCTCGTTGCAAGCGCTGGGGATCTGCAGCAACAGATGAAATGTTTGGGGAATTGATCGGCGCGCTTTGCAAGTGCACGATCACGAGCGCGGTCGTTTCCCCTCTTCCTGGGTCTGGTCTTCGCTCCTCGTCGGCGAGAGTGTCATGGTCAGTCCATCGCCCCGCAAGGACCAAGAGCCGGCGAGCTTTTTTAAAGGGCAGGAAATGAAATAGGGCGCTTCGCTGGGGGGAAGTTTCCGAGCTGGAGATATACAAACGGATTCGAGACGGGAGTCTTACCCACTAAATACAGATGTATTTCTTTTGCTAAATGAAGTGGACTTAACCCCCCCCACCCCCAGTGACCGGCAGAATATTTTGCAGCCTGGTGGTTGATTGCCACAGATGAAATACTTAAATATCTACGTGGATCTTTGCTGTTTTGTGGTATTCGAATTAAAAGCTACATCCTAGTTTTAACTATTACAGCAAAAACTCTATTAAGATGAACAAACCAGGCCTTGTAGTTGAATATCTAGAACAGCTCCGTGAGATGCTTGGGTTAAGTTGATTATTGATTTTTTAGTCAGACATTTTGCGTGTTAAATGTGAATAAACGGCATGCATTTGGTGGTATACCGAGGATGCAGAACTTCTTTTTATTTAACAGCTCAAGAGTTTACATTTTTTTGAGGCTCCTTTTCAACTAATGTGACATACACACGAAGTTAATAGGCCTGACTCAAGTACTCCCTTGTTACATGAATGCATTTTGCTGCGAATTCCAATAATTGCTTCTCATAGTTGCAAAGCATTTTGTCTGTAGGATGATGCTCTTTTCATTGGATGGACATGTGTCTAAAACTGCTAACAATTGATAGGTAAAGCCGGTACTTGCTGAGAAAATCACTTAGAGGAAGATGGATATCCAAGTCCAAGTTTAATCTTATGCATGTTTGCCCAGGAGTAAACCCATGGGACTTAACTCCCAGGAAATCATGCAAATTGCAATCACTGGCTGTAATCTTTTGCACACTTACTTGGGAGTAAGAACCATTGAACACAGTGGGGCTTACTTTTGAATAACCATACATACAAAGCTGTTAGATCATAAGTACATTTACTAGTGGTCTATATTGGTAATACAGCAGAGTGATTCACACATTTATTTTAATGTGGTAGTCTCGATAATGTTGCACATTCTAGCCTGAATGCCATCTTGCCACTTAAAAATGAAAAATGATTTCAGTCCTGAGATTTGCTTGCTTGCTTGCTTGTTTTTGTAGAAATAATAATTGTGAACTTCAAAAGGTTTCCTTTTGGAATTGTTCATTTACCATAAAACTTTCCTAACTTTAATGGACTCAAGAAAAATTGCAATTACCTTTAATTCATCTAAGTCTGTCATTTTGGGGCATTTGCTAGTATGACTGTTTTTGAAGTGACTCTTTGATTTCAAAATTGGTCTCTTGACTGACTTCTGAGTTAACATGCATAGCATCAAGTATTTTTGCATGTGTGTTGTGAGAGGCAGTGTGGTTTAGTGGTGAGAGTGTCATACTAAGACCTGAGAGACCAGGATTCAAATCTCCATTCAGCTATGAAACTAACTGGGTGTGGCCAGTCTAACCTACCTCACAGGGTTGATGTGGGGATTGATTGAAGAAGGGCAAAAAGGGTGGGATAGAAAGGCAATAACTGCTTAATAAGTACAACATCAAATAATTTACATGTGGATGAAAAGAGGTGAAGATGCTTTGAACTGGTCTTCCATAAATGCCTGATGCTTATAAATTACCTGATGTGTTTCAGGAAAAACAAGACTAGGCCAAATAATATGGATGTGTCCTGGTTTGTTAAGGTAACTAGAGGGTTATTCTTCAATAAATATTCCCACTTCTTACCTTTCTCTTTTCTTTTTAAAATCTGTCTCATTCTATGGGCTGTCCCATCTCTCGTTTTGCGAGTTTGAATGAGCTATTTCGAGATTTATTATTATAGATAGAAGGTCTACAGCTTGTGATCTCAAGCTGTAACATTCATTGAATGTGATGCACATCCAAGATTTGAAGTCAAACGATGGATGTGATTTAAAGGATATTATCTATCTTAAATTCACTTTAAGTCCAGGTGGTAAGGCTTGGACAGGTTTGTGGATTGCTGCACAGTCGGCGGCAAGATATGTAGCCTTAAAGTCGAGGCAAGTTAAGCGTGAGGCAACTATTGTGTGATTGACTTTGTTTTTTTGTAAGAATCCCGAGGTCCATCTATCACAGATGGATACAAAAAATGGCTTATAGGAGCAAAGCTAGATTCAGAAAGGTGGCTGAGAGATGGAGCTAATTATCTACAGTACACACTGGGACAACTTACGTGCATAAAGATACATTTCTACATATGAATTACTATAGAAAGTGGTACCAGTGGGAGCCTTTTTTGCTGCTACTGCACTTGGGAGTTGGCACGCTAGAAATCATCCAAGATCTACAACTAGATCGCACTCCCATTTTGAATTATTCCACTTGTGGAAATATTGGTTGATTATTTCGAACGAATATTTTTTCTTTCTTTAAAATTTATACCCTACCCATCTGGCTGGGTTTCCCCAGCCACATTGGGCAGATTACAACATAACACAACAAAACATCAAACGTTGAAAAATAAAATATCCTATATAAGCAACCAACCAACCTACCATCCAACCAACCAATCAATACAGTACATTAATACATCAATAGAAATCAACAACAACAACAATTTATATTATACCCACATTAAAATATCCACCAATTCCACCTAAACATTTAACCAACAAAAAACAAACAGAGGATCCAAAATTAGAACCCATTTAAAACAATCTAAACATTTTAGCCAGTTGCCCCAAACCAAGATTTGTTCCAACATTGTCCCTCTGGCCTCCCAGGATCCTCTTTAGCGGTTCAGCGTGAGTTTGGGCCCAACCCCCTAGGCCAGCTGGAAATGGGGCCTTACAGCAGGGAGCAGGTCTTCCTTCCAGCACTCATAGCAGCAATGGTTATTTATTGAAACAAATTTCTCTGCCCTAATTAGTGTAGTTACTTGGATATGTGTGCGTGTAAATACAAATATTCAAATGGGAATAATGAAGCAAAAGTGGGCAGCTGTTTGATAGAGTATATATTTGGCAGTGCAGTCTGGTTTGCATGTGCTTGGAAGTGATTCCATTGAGTTCAGTGGGGTTTACTCCTCCTAGGCAAGTTGCATAGGACCACCCCTTGTTAAAATCAATGGTATTTATAACTGCTTACCGTCCTTTTCCGTGTATAAGACTAGGTTTTTTCCTTTAAAAATCATGCCAAAAATGGGGGTCGTCTTATACATGGGGTAGCGCATAGGGTGGGCCTTTGATTGGTTGCTGCGCGGCTGTTAGCAGCTATTGTGCGTGTGAATTGGTTGCTGCTTAAATGGATGGTGTTGATTGGCTGAAGCTGCAGCAATTGGGCGTTGCAATTGGCAGCTTCTGTCGCGAGGGGACAGACAAGAGGTGGATTTTGCGATGTGTGCAGGTGAGCAGTTTTTGGCAAACCCCCCCCCCCCAAAGTTCAACAACTCCATGCCATCTCTGCTCCATTTTTTAAAATTTGAGTCCCCCAAAATAGGGGGCGTCTTATACATAGGGGCATCATATAGAGGAGGGAGAAAGGTTGTTTTCTGCTGCTCCAGAGAAGCGGACATGGAGCAATGGATTCAAACTACAAGAAGAAAATTCCCACCTAAACATTAGGAAGAACTTCCTGACAGTAAGAGCTGTTCGACAGTGGAATTTGCCGCCAAGGAGTGTGGTGGAGTCTCCTTCTTTGGAGGTCTTTAAGCAGGAGGCTTGACAGCCATCTGTCAGGAATGCTTTGATGGTGTTTCCTGCTTGGCAGGGGGTTGGACTGGAGGGCCCTTGTGGTCTCTTCCAACTCTATGATTCTATGATTCTACACAGAAAAGTATGGTAACTATGGCTGAAGGATAATATCGATTTGTTTTTAGTGTCTACAATACATTATAGAGCTTTCTTGAAGAATACATTTATGTTGGCCATTTCTAGCAAGCTATATTTAGTTTCTAGAACTGTTTTCATAGAATCATAGAATTGTAGAGTTGGACGGGATGACGAGGGTGATCTAGTCCAACCCCTTGCAATTCAGGAATCTTTTGTCCAACGTGGGGCTTGAACCCACGACCCTGAGATTAAGATGCGCTGGGGATAGTGTGGGGATGTGGCCATGCTTGTTACTATATATGATTACGAATATGTGATATTGAATATGAGGTGATTCTGATACAACTGGATATCCCCTGAGAATAGCTTCAGCAGCTAAAATTAATTATTTTGACTGTGTGTTAGGTTTACTGGTTTCATAGCTTAATAGCAGCTTTATTTTATCAAATAACAATCGACCTGCTATGAATCAAGTCTCTTATATGAATATGGCACTAAGAGTATAGCTAGTGTGGCCTTGCACCAGCAGAAAGCACTTCTTCTTGGAAAAGGCAGAGGGCACCCAGTATTTTCTGACCTCCGTAACCACTACATCCTCTACGGGCCCATGAAAAAGTGCTCTAGAGCACTGGGAGATCTGCCAGAAGATGAAGAAACTGTGATAGTTAGAGGGGATTGGTGTAAATTGAGTGTCTCACCTCGCCCAAGCAAAAGTGCTTTACTCTAGCACAAAATACAGCAATACACAAATACAGATTTCTTTCTGTGACACATAATTGAATCAATGAGCATTATTCCACTGGGTAGGATGTGGGTAGGATTTATGCAATGTGTTCACAAAGCCATCCATCCTCCAGTTTTTGGTATTTGCAATGTAAATGAGAAATGCTACGGGATTCTTCTGGAGTTGATAAGCTATAGCTTGCACAAATGACATGCAAAGTTGAGCTATTAGTTTCTATATGACTTTTCAGTAATTAAATGGTTAGGCTGTCGAGGGAAATACTAACCCCATTTAATTGTGCATATATATATATATATATGTACAACTGTTGTACATGTATATTGTTCAGTGTACTCATTGCGTATCTAATATGTGAAGGAAAGAGCAGTTCTGTAAAGCTATGGCTTTGTGCAGTTTCTAATGGGCTTTAAGATAAAAGACCTATAAGGGATTCCCCCCACCCCACTGCTTTGTTGATATATCCTAAGCATGATAAAAAATGGTTCCTCCAGTCCCATGTTGAAAACTGGTTCATAACCAATAAATACATTTTTTATGTCTGTGTTAAGTTCGGTTCTTAGGAAATGCTGCTATCATAACTCTCAGTCTAAGCAATGTATGTGGAAATAGGTTGCTGCGGGCACATTTATCAAAAAGTCTGCAGTAATGGTTCAAGATTACTGTATCTAGCATGGGATAATATATGCACAATCTCATGCATTTCCTAATGGAATCTGTCTCAAATGGCTACCAGCTTGTGCCTTAGGTACTGGCCTGGTTCATTAAAACCATAAGCTCCTGTGTTCTCCTCCCTGCCAATACAGCTTGAGAAGTTCAGAAGTGTCTGCTTCCTTTATAGATTAACCACAGTTTACCTTTACTGCTGAACCCTAAACTGTGGTTGATCTTAATTGTGTTTAGTGACAAGCCAGATTTATAAAATATGGTTTGAAGTTGGCTTGTTTCCACAGAGTCCTTAATATGTAACACTAAACCATAGCTGGCCATTATAGGTATGAGCCGCAACAAGGAAGATTTTGAAAGCGTTTGTTTCCTTTTTAGTTTGTTTAACCATACTTTGCAGCATTGTCTGAATCCAGAAAACTGTGGTTTATGAAGCTGGCTTGTTTCAATAAACTGTAGTTAAGAGTACCTACAGTTCAGGTTTGGATGCAATGCTAAATAGTGGATAATTTAAAAAGGAATGGAAAACTTACGATTGCCTTGTGGCAGTGGAAGAGAGGGGAGCAGATGAGCCACAGGCTCATTCATGTAATGGTAAGCCATATTTAATGTTGCTTCCAAAGCAGGCTTGTGGAGTGGCAAACCTAGTCTTGGTAGTAACTCTGTGCCTGCACTTGACCCTGTATGAAGTTACTGAAATGGGTGAACAACCATGGAATATGTGCATTTGGCAAAGCAACCAGATGACTGCATTTGCTGCACGTGTAGCAGCAGTCCTCATGAGTCAATTTAGAAATTGCTTGGGTGGTTGGGTTGCTGATTCTCTGTGGCTTCCTTCCACAGGGAGGCCTTTAAATATTTGAATTTAATACTCATGGAATGAGCAAATCCTGTGGGATGAAACTACATTCAACTTCAATGAATAGCGGTTGCATAAAACTTTTGATTTGATAAGCCTAAATTAATCAGCATAGTTTTGGGGTGGTTTGCTTTTTATCCAATGCTTTTTCCTGCATCAAGAAAAAAGCACTATAGCATTTGTGTTGAATCTTAAACACTTACATTTAAAATATATGCATTTTAGTCTTTCTGCTGCAGATCTAAAGGGAGCTTTTAAATAGGTCTAAATCAGTGAGACAGTTTTCTTTATCATAAAATTAAGAGTAAATAGACGTCGACCATAATTGTTCTATTTAGAATGCATTCTTAGCACTATTGTTAAAATCCTTGGCACGGGTGCAGACTAAAGCTTTGATTGTGCTTAACAAGTTTACATATGTCATTCCCTTTCATGTGGCAAACACTTTGAATCAGTTGAGTAATCTTGTAGTTGTGTTTCAGAGCTGCAGGAATGTTTACCATTAGTGAAAATTTATTCCATCCTGCTGCATAAATGCTTGGAACTAAAACATTCGGTATGCTAACGCTACTTCACCCAAGCGTTCTAACGCTATAAGTAACCTTTGGGATGCTTAAACAGAAATATTGTACTGTCCCTGTATCCCAGCCAAAATATTATTTGATCATTTGGGACAGTGGTAAAATCCTTTCTTATGAACAATATTCCCTTGAGCTATATGAGACGAGAGTGGGTGTAATGCCTTGCATTTGCTTGGAGGGGAGGACAATAAGGCACAAGCTTTTTTTTTTAATAAAATTTTTATTATTTTCCATATGCATATAAAAAGAACACAACATACACAAATACAATAAAACTATGATAAACAAAAAACACATCAAACAAACCAAACAATAACACAATAAACATAAGAAAAGCACATACATACCTATCAAAACACCAATCTTTATCTCGTTCTTATTCATTCTTCTCAACATGGGGGACTTCCCCCACTCCCTCCACTGCATTGATAATCCATATATATTTTGGGTAGCTATATATCTTTTTCCATAAACATTAACCATATCTCTTATTTATCTTTAGATTCCTCTACATAAACATAGTTCATAACCTAACTTCAATATCTCAAGACATTCTTAAACACTTATGACATATACTATAAAAATTCTTACCAACAATTTAATCTAATATTGCCTAGCTAAAGCCTTATTCAGCAGCTAATTCTGCTCAGATATTCAATTTTACATAATTAACTAAATAGTCCTTAAATTTCTTCCAATCCTTCAACACCTTCTCCTCCCTCTGGTCTCGGATTCTCGCGGTCAGTTCGGCGAGTTCCATAAAGTCCATTAGCTTCATCTGCCATTCTTCCCAATAAGGCACAAGCTTATGTCAGCAATGGATTGTGCAATTTGTCTGCCTTTATCCTTGATGCTGTTTACAGGCACCAGTAGGCTAGCCTGGACCACCCCTGTGAAAATATGGAGATGAAAGCAATACATACTTAAAAAGCATTAAATTCCTCCTCGATTCCACTGTTATCTGTAAAGTGAGCAAAGGAGATCAGTTACAAGAGAGAGGAACTTGATAATCAAACAAAGGTACTCCTTTTTCTCACTTGTTTGGGAAAAAAATGTTTACCTCATAATGTTACCTTTCTTATTAATTCCCTTTTCAAACGTAATCTTCCTATGTTGGTGTCATTTTATTTGTTCTCTCTCTCTCTTTCCTGCATGTAATGTTCCTGTAGAACAACTGTTCCATTGCATATCTTCTGAGAACTTGACTTATCCTAAGTTGCACCTCATTGGTTTTCTGGAGCATTCAGTTACCTAAATGAGCATTATCAAGTACCAGTTAATTGTGTTGCTTGCAACTGAGGCTAATGGCTGCATTACCTAAATAATAAGCCAGCCTAGAATTTCTCTCTTGGTGAAAATAAGGTAGATAAGTAGTGGGCAGCAAAGATGCTTAAGGATACATTCTTTATACAGTAATTGACTTTTTAAAATCCTTTGAAATTTAGTGTACCTTGCTAAATATTTTTTTTTCAGTTCTGTATTCTTCAGCCAAGCCTTCAGTATGGGACAATTACACCTTAGTTCATGGCTTTGTAGTGTTTCACTCTCTGCTCTTGAATAGCACAGAACAAGATAATTGGTTGATAGCACTGATTTCCTCCTCCTGTGCAAAGAATTCCTCCCTCTCATTTTTATACCCAGTGTTGGCTACTTCAAGTTAATTCGTTCTGTGTCTCTCCTGCACTGGGTTGAGCTAAGCTTATGTAGAGATGAACTTAAATTAAAACTATTGAGTTGAGGTGTAAAATGTAACACCATGATCCTGAGCACAGTTGTTTGGAAGGGTCATCACAACAGAATTCAGTTCCAAAACCCTCCAGTCCAGATTGTAAATACTTTAGGCGCCATATTTATTACGGGTCTGAAGTTAATTTGAATTTATCTATACCTATCTATCTTTTTTGGGGAAACAATATGGTAGCTTGGGGACAGTATAATCCTTTGTCTCTGTTTCCAAGATAGTGAATCAGGATTTTGAAGTCTTTGAAAACCTATACAAGTCACCAAACAGTGGTTGCTGGAGCCATTAATGACATATGACTGAAATGGGGTTGAGATTAAGAGAGTTTAGCAG
Source organism: Lacerta agilis (assembly GCF_009819535.1). NCBI lineage: Eukaryota > Metazoa > Chordata > Lepidosauria > Squamata > Lacertidae > Lacerta > Lacerta agilis. The sequence goes on from NC_046312.1 coordinate 100,279,652, forward strand.
CAACATGTCAGTCCAGGCAATAAGATCATAGATGGAATTCTATGGTTTGATAACCAGTGACCTACATGCCTTCTCATGACTCAAAGGACAATATTTATTTACATTCTCTATATTTGAACCATAGTTGTCTTCTAGTTATATGCAATGTTCTCCTGGGCATGTTTACTTTAAGTCAGGGATGCAGAACTAGGGTTGTTGAAGTACAACTTCCATCAGCCCCAGCCAGCATGGTCCATGGTCAGGGATGATGGGAGTTGTAGTCCAGCAACATCTGGAGGGCCATGGGTTTCTGAGCTCCTATTTAAGTGGAAAATTTTAAGGGAAAATTTTCAGTTCAAGGCTTTGCAAGATACCATTATCTTGTCACTAGATCTTTGCTTCAGGACTGCATTTTTGAGGTTAAAAATATTTTGGGGGTAGAAATGATATGTAGTTGAAAAGAAAATTTAAGGAACCAGGGGCGGGGGTGGAGGGAAGTCACAGGATTTGGAGAATCCCATTTTATGGATTTGATACTGTATATATTTTCTGTGTTTGTTGTTGTTGTATTTGTTTTTTTTCTGTTTCTGTTTTTGTTTTTTTTTTAAAATTAATATATATATATTTAAAGGACTGCATATTGTTGCACTGCCATAAGAGTAATGAGATACAGAGGGTAGTGTTGAATACGTACGTCTTGCAGGTGTCATTGGAAAGATGCTAATACAGTCACATTTGCTCATCCTAGATAATTTTGTCCTGGCATTGACATCAAGGGCAGCACTTGGAATGAAAGGCTCCTCTTGGAGCAGGAAGCTCATTATGCTTTAGGCTCACACTCCTGAAACTGGCACAGAATTTATATGACATCACATAGCTGGCAAGATAGTAGCTTTGCTCCCCAGGCTGTATGGAAACACAGCCTGTGTACAAATAATTCATGTAAGGGCTCCCCTTCCCACCCCACCCCCCAGCCAAAGAGGGAATATTAACTTTTATCAACCGGTAGTAGGGTGTCATCTTGGAAAAAAGAGTCATATGTTTTCCTGTAGCCCCTTTCCATTTGTGAGGCAAGTTTCCCCCCCCCCCTTCCTAGAGAATCAAATCTCTGTCTCTTTCATTTTTCAAAAATTAGTGGAACTGCTCCAGAACTAAATGGAATGTGGTTTTGAGAACTGTACCATTGGTAGCCCTTTTCGGATGAGGAACGTGAGCAGGTGGGGAAAGGGCTCAGTGTCCCAAGTGACCCTTCCATAAATCAGCAGGAGCTTTGTCGTAGATATCAATTTGTGGTAAATCTCAATGGGCCATGTGAATTAGACCTCAGTATATGAGCTACAGTGATTTCCTTGCGGCCATAAAATTTGTCCTTTTTTTTTTTCATCTGGAGGGCAAAAAGGGATAGACAGCAAAGGAAGCTCTTGTCCTTTATCTTGGAACTAAGACAAGCTAAAGACAACTTGGGTTTGGCTTTTCTGGTTTCGATTCTTAAATACTTGTTCGAATCTCAGTGTTGCTTGTTTTGTATCTCTCTCCTCCCCCCCCCCAATTCTCCTTCCATGGCTACAACTGTTTTGTTAACTAGGTTCAAATCCTTGCTTGCCTATGAGGCTCACTTGTTGAGGCTAATCGCTATCATTGTTTAGTCCAGGCAAAACAGAACTACTGTTGGTGGATAGGCCATTGGACTCCGGTTTGAGTTTACAGTTTGTCCTGGAAGAGGGTTGCATCCCCCCTGAACAGGGTCGAGCCACCCATCAGGCTAGGTGAGGCCATTTGCCTCGGGCGGCAGATCTGACCCTCTCCCTGCCCCTGCTATTGTTCTGCTGCCAGCCCTCCTGGGGCTTTGCCCTCAATGCTGCTGCTGCAGGCTGTTGCCTCACGGCCCTCACCTCTGTCGCTGCGTCATGGTGGTAGCATGGGCACAGCCTCAGGCAAGAGTGCGGTTGTGGGACCAGGGTGGACAGTATGGGTGGGAGCAGGGGGGGAAGCCCAGATCTCGGGGGGGGGGGATTTGACATGGGGGAAAGGGCATAATCATGGTGTTTTGCCCATAGCAGCAAAATGTCCTGATCCAGCCGTGCCCCTGAATTTGTAGTTTGGGGATATCCCTTGGCATGGTACGCTTGTTAGATGCATCAGCGGTGATGGGTTCCTTTTTCCAGCTTCAGCTGGCTCACTCACCAAGACCCTTCCTTGCTACCATCGTGCATGTCCTTGAAACCTCCAGAATTGATTATTGTAACAAGCTTTGGGTGGGTCAGCCCTTAAATTGTTCAGAAACTTCAGCTGGTGCAACGTAGGGTGCTCTGATGGGTGATAGCCAGTTTTGTGAGATCTGCCCCAGCTGCTGATCTATTTCTGTGGTCAACTCAGGGTGCTGATCTTAGCCCTTTAAAGCCCTCAACCTTTGAGACCTGTATGCCTTAAGGACCGCTGTCTTCCATATGTGCCTCCAAACCCAATTCATTGATTGTCTGGGACTTATTAATGAGTAAGCCCCATTGGACATGAGTATCATGTCTGATATATGTGTGTTTTTATATTCTGTTGGAAGTCACACAAGTAAGAAATTAGTAGTATTCTTACTACTACTACTACTATTAGTAAACAGGCATAGAATTGCAGTGTTAAGCTTGCATTTCTGTGCTGCTTGACTTTTTGTAGTGTTTTATTCCACATCTGTAGCATTTGTCTTGCTATCTCACTCTTTGCTTGCTGTGTTGCTCTTTATTTTTTTTTATTTTATTTTTAAAGAAACATTTCAGAGCCACCAGTAGAGAGCAGTTCTATACAACAGGCCAGACCTCTGCAGATGTGTATTTCCCCAGCTCTCTTTTGCAAACAGTGCTGTAGCAGAAAGAGGGCACGTGAGCAGCCTTTGGAGCGACCCTGCACAGAACCTGCCCTCTAATTAATCCCCGGTACCTTTAACACGGTGGTCTAATTTGGTAAGAAGTTCAAAGGGATACAGTTTCACCTCTTGGCTCCTGGGCTGTAACTATATAGCCTTATGGACAAACATTGTTGAAACATGTATCTTGTGTCCATGTGTAAACTGAAGAGAGCTGCAGACCATGACCTAACTGTGAGGAACCTCCTTTGTGACAAGGGAACATGCCAACATTAAGACACTTCATTACTACTTAAGTTAGCTCTGATCTTCACATGATGATGGTGGTAGTGGTTATTGTTGCTGCTGCTGCTGCTGCTGTGTTAATAATATAATAATAATAATAATAATAATAATAATAAATTGGGATTTAATGTAGCATTATGTACACAGGAAATGAGGTCTGCTCATGTGTTTGAACTCCCCCCTCTTTCCTTCCTCCTGTTCCTCGTAAACCTGCCCTGTGGTTCCCCTAGCCTCCAGAATAGTTTTAGGGGTTATGGAGGGCACGTGGGTGGGAGGGAAAAAGGAAATTCCCAAATGTGAGCAGAACTCATTCCATGCACTCCTCGAATCCCACCCAGTGTGCCTTCTAGAATTCATACGCTTACACTAGACTACGGCTTTGTTCTTTAAGACAGCTATTCCCTAGAAAGAGTTATGTTTGCTTGAAACTGTGTTGGGACTTTCTCTATAAACGCTGTTTTATGCAGCTGTGGGTTTTTCATCTTTGATCTCTTTCTCCTGCTGTTACTCCGTACTGGTGGTTTCTTAAATGTCAGATCTGCATTACGTATGGGTAGCATGAGTGCATCTTCTTGCTTTTAATGTGACGCTTGCATTATGCATGATACTACTGGAGAATAACATGGAGGACAGTGAGATAAATTGAACAGAGCTCTTGTTCCATCTCCTGTGTAGAATTTTAACCCTATTGGAGGTGTTGTTTTGAATCTGCCCACGGTTGGGTCGGAATGTTTGCACCTTGTATACGCAATGATAAAGGAGTACAGTGCATATATGGTAAATCATACTTCTGAGAGGGTTTATTTAGGCAAAAAGCCCACTGAATTCAATGAGGCTACTTAAGTAGCATTGGATAGTGTAGGTCCTTATGGTGGTTACTCACGAGTAACGAGGCAGAAACTCCGGCATGTCTTGTATCAGATTTATTGTGCAAACTATTTACAGTGCAGAGCAAACAAGTTCATGACCATCTCAGTCACTCGCAGAATCTGGGAGTGGCCCCTTCCGGCTACGTCCCCAACATAAGAATTGCGGGACCCCGAGTCTGCCTCCTCCCCTCCTTGTGGTTTTACCCCTCTGCGCAATTGGGGCGCTGGAAATGTTGTACCTCCCTCCTGGTGAGCCAGATGAGATGAGGTGCTGGGGCTCTCCGCAGCATCTCCAAGCCCTTTCCCCACCAAGCTGCCCATTCCCCTCTCCTCCCCACTAGAGGCATTGCTGCTTACCCGCGCTGGAAGAGGGTACTGCTGTCCAGGTGGTGTCGGGGCTCTCTGTATCTGACATAGCCTCAGCCCCACTCCCACTGCCCGATGGCAGTTCCCCTGACAGATAGTAATTTAAATTACTGACAATGGAAAGAGCCTATATCACTTGATGGGGCTCATTGGGGTTCCATTAAGGCCTGTGCACAGTGCTGAAAAATCACCTTTTGGAAATGAAATATTTTAATAAAATGTTTTGACTGGATACTGCAAGAACCATTGGGGATTCAGAAGTTGGTACCGGTATATAGTGAGAGTTATGAATGCTATTGATGTATGTCTCACTGAAATGCTTTTGATGTCGCAAGGAATAAGTAGTTTAACAAGTGCCAAAGATGCATAGTCGGGAGACATCTATTTTGTCAGTGTTCAATTGCCACTTCTGCATTTGTAGGATTTAGATACACAGAGCTGTGATAGTGACTGGACAGATCTTCTTATGGTCCTTATTGGCGTTAACTCCCCAGTTTCAGACATTCACCTGATGGGCTTTCTCATGGGTGTCCACATCCTTTGCATTTTAGATGTTCATTGTAACATAAAAGAAATACGTGCATATTTATTGCCCTTCAGCTGAGTTTGTGAGAGTATCTAGTTGCAGGTACCTAGGGCTCGGCCAATACTGTGCTTTCATTGTCAGGACTTAGTCATGGAACATTTGAAGTAAAAGATAAAATAAACTTGCAAAACCACATTTTTCTTATCACCTTGTGACAAAAACCAACCCCCCCACACACTTGGAAAAAGGGGCACATTCAGTGCAAGCTTAATATTGGTGCAAGGCACTATAATGGCCCCTCTCAGCCTTGAAGAGATCACGATGTAGAAACCAATAATTATTTAATTGTGTCTTTAATAATGTCTTTCTTGATGCTCCTGGGCAAAATGGGAATTGGGGTGGTGGTGTTTGGCAATTTGATGGTGTTGGGAAAACAAGCATATATCTGCTCTCACCATCCTCTTGCAGCTGGTTCATAGTGTATCTATTTACAGGGAGGTAGCTGTGTTGGTCTGCCGTAGTCGAAACAAAATTTAAAAATTAAAAAAAAATCCTTCCAGTAGCACCTTAGAGACCAACTAAGTTGTTATTGGCATGAGCTTTTGTGTGCATGCATACTTCTTCAGATACCAATAGGGTATCTATGTACATCACAGCCTTAACTCCCTCCCTCTGCCCAGAAACCATAGTGGGGGGAGTTTGGGATACAGAAGGCATCCCTAGCAGAAAGATTCTCAACCCATTTGCCAACTTTCCAATTCTCGGGATTCGTTGTGGGCAGTCCATGACACTTAAACTTCCAAGCAGGTTTTCTTGGTACTTCTCTGCCTTGAAACAATTCTAGGGGCAATGTAGATTTTCTTTACGCAGATGGAGCATAGTTGCCTCCAGGAGAAACACATTGTATATTTGTTGAGCTTTATGACTTAAACAAAAAACAAAACTCATGATGTTTCACACTGGTTAATTATTACTTGGCACCTTCATCTTCAATACCTTTATGAATGTTCATGAATAATCACAGAAGGTGGTATTATTATGGCCATGTAGCACATCAGACTATGAAGACATGGATTTATTTCTTTAATTTCTCTCTCCAGACTACGAATGATAATCGAGATTAGATTTGAGAGTTTGATGTCTTGTCTGATCTTCCCCCACCCTGTAAAAGTATTGGCTCCATAGTCTTGCTCTGTACTAGACTCCTAATGGGGTTATTTCTGGCTGGGTTGAGGATAAATTTATTGTGATGGATGGAACTATAAATTATCCGTTTGCCCTCATTTACAAATTAATGGCTTGAGTCCCGGAATAAAAGTGGAAAGTCAAATTAAGTGGAGTCGGTCATCACCATGGCTGGGACCTGTTCAGCTTCTTGCTTCTCTCCAGTTCCTCTTTCATTACCTTCTTCAAGAGTCCAACATGCCTCTGCAAGTATTGCAAAATAAGCAGACAGGACAGTTAGTTACCTAAAAGGGAAGGTTGATTGGTGGCAGAGTCATTCTCAGTTCTAAGGTTCTCTTAGTGAAGGAGTGATCTGGATAGCAGTGGCCTGATAATAATCAAAACAAAAAGCCAGGCACACTTTGCCTTTTAAATAGTTGCTTACCTAGCTTGCCCAGTTGTCTGTAGGTACTAACTGTTGATGGGAAATGTAAGGAAGCAGAACATGCATGGCTCCTTCTGTGTACAAAATTCTGTAGTGTTGTGATCCCGCTATATTAACTGAAGTGGCTAATCTAACCAACTGAAAGGTCATTCTGTCTTTTGGACTGTAGAAATCGGCACAGCCCCAATCTTCCTTATGGTTTTTTAAAGAGTATCATCCCACCTCACTCCCAGAGAGCTATTAAATATTTCCTACACTGTCTGAAAGTAATAATCCCTCCTAGAGAAGTTAGACTGGCTCCTTCTTTGCTATCTTTCTGCTGGCAGGTAAAAGCCTTTCTATTCCAACAGGGCTTTGGGGACTGATTGTTTTTGAGGACAGGGCAGGGGCTGTGATTTTTATAAATTTGTTATTGTCTTAATGGATTTTTAAACATTAAAATAACACTAATTGAATTAAAATAATTATTGCCTTTCCCAATGTACTTAGCTGGTTCTGTTTTATCTGTGTAAGCTGCCTTGAGTCCCCAAACTGGAAAAATGACAGGGTATAAACAAATAATAGCAATACAGTTGAAAGTATTTCTTTTGGGCTTTATTCTGCAGAATGTGGTATGAGTAAGTGCAGTGACGCTCTGGATGATAGGCCTTCAGTTGGGCACCCTGCTGCGCACTCTAAACAGCAGGGCTCCCACCAAAACAAACAAGCTTTCATCATAGTAAAATGTCCTAGTGTTTTGACAGCTTTGTCTGGACATCACATTACACTATACTGAAAATGGAAGCATTTGAGCCAATGAGAGTGCAAGGATGGTGTTCAGTTATTGACCTGGCACTTCGTAGTTTACATTTTCAGTTAGGTGGATCCCCTGAACTCTTTCTGACTCAAGACGTCAGATGTGCATGAAGCTTCTCTTGTCATCGCTCAATGCGCATCACACATTATGCAAATCCTTTAGTGCTTACTGGTTCCATGCTCTGCATCTTTCAGAATCTTGTGAGTCTTTTGAAAGTAGTACTTTGCAGGTGGATCTCTGTTCAGCTTTGTGGAAGTCTAAACAAGTCACAAATAGCTGTCCATGGGACCAGGCCCTTCCTTAACACATCTTTAGTTGCTGGAAGATTGACACATTTTGCAGAACTGAAGGTGTGAGGAAAGGATAAGATTGTGAGTTCGTATTTCTCTCTCTAACTTATTTAGTGTTTTTTTTTTTCCAAAGCAAAAAGTATGTATGTCCCACTTTTTTAATCAGTCTTCAAGGTGACCAACAACAAATAATGATCATAAAAAAGAAATACGAAAGCGGTGAAGAATAACAGTGCCCCAGACCAGAAATTAGCTGGACTGGTCTCTGCTCTCCAACTCAGATCAGTGAATTTCCCAAAGTCACATTAAAAGAAGAATTGGGTTTTGCCCTACTCTTGAAAGCAGATGGTGATTAAGGTTGCAATCCTAAGCCTGATTAAATACGATAGAACTTAACTTCTGACCAGACAAGGAGTAACCCATTGATTATTTTGCCCTCTTTGGATTTGGTGTGTCTGTCCATAGACATGCTACACGAGGAACATGCAAATGTGGATGGGGAGCTCTTTATGAAATAAAGTATATTTTTCTATTCTCCAGGCTGCTGCATTACCCAGACGATGTTCCAAATGCAAGCTTTGGGTTCAGTACAAGTGGCAACCCACTCCCAGAGCCTTGCTCTTGGAAGCCGTTCCTGAATTCTTCTGCCTATAGTGGGAATGTGCAGAGTTCAGTTGCAACCTGCCTTCAAGCCAAGTGCGGCTGAAGGGCAGGTTTGCCAGCTCCTGACACCTTCTGGTGTCCCAGGGTAGGTGAGGGGAAACGATGGACCTCCCTATTAACAGTTCACGATAGGTGCCAGAAATGCCACCTGTCCACATGAAATGGGTGGGGTTAGCTGCACTGTGCCTAGCCTTTTTTACTACCTCGGTTAAGATGAAGCACAGGAGATGTGTACTCTTGCAGTGGGGTGGGGGGGTGAGCACACATTCTGAGGCAGTAAGAGAAGAACATGGGAGCTCTGAAAATACATACAAATGCTCTGAAGGTGCATTTCCTGAGTTTAATTCCTCTTCTCATCACCATCTCCTTTGGTAAGAGGCAGCCTCCCTCTTAAAGGATTGTACGAGATTGGTGGTTCATCACAGGTGCTCACAGGATGCAGGGATGCCCTCACAGGGATGGTGCCCTGTGTTGGCAGAATGAGATGTGAGCGCACACACACACACCCATCCCTGTCTGTTTCACCCCTTTCTACGGCTGTCAACAAATGAGTAAGATAAAAATCTTACTAATACAATTTCTGAGTAGGATAAGGGAGTTGTGTACACAATTGTCAGGACAATTGTCATCAGAGGCAGGCTTGAGAGGTGGAGGCAGACCACCTGTTTTATCGCCTCTCTGATCATTTGGCATGTATATAGGAAACAATAAGAACTCTCAGAATAGAGTGGGATGGTGTGGTGTTTTTTGGTTTTTTTTTGGTGTGTGAACAGCTCCTTCTGTTGTCCTGTGTGGTATCCAACATTTCTCTAGAAATGTTCCCCCAAAGTGTAGTAAGCAGAACAGAATTCTAATTAAGGACATTGCATACTTGCACAGTCAGTTAATTGTTCAGACAATATGAGAGTTGGGGATTTTTTATTTTTTTTAAAAAAGAGTTTTAATTTAAATAGCTTTTGCTGCTGGCAAATCTGTTGGCTTATGTGTGTTCATGTGTGTGTGTTTAATGGTTAAATAATAATATCTCCAATTTAACAATAATGTCCTGGGGACCTAAAATAGAAATGTTTGTTTACGGTATATTTATGCAGTTTGTTTATGAGAAGGTCACACTGCTCTGTAACTTGTTCTGATTGTTTCCAGATTTCTGTGTTGTAATAAATTGTATACTACCGGTATGTTGAACTAATTTCCCGCCCCCCGCATACAGAGTCGTATCCAGTCCAGCCATTTAAGAATGCCCAAATTTAGGATGCTTTGGAAAGGTTAATTTCTTTTAGCGTATTTGAAACCAAGGGCATTCAATGTGCAAGACTGTGATAAACAGACCAATAGTAGAGTAACTGGTGGCGCTTCAGATGTTGCTGGACTACAACTCCCAGCATCCCCAGCAGCATGGCCAATAGTCAGGGATGCTGGGAGTTTTGGTCCTACAGCGTATCGAGCCACACAGATTCCCCATCCTTGAAATATACCAAGAAAGCTTGCTGGCAAAGGGGTTCCCAGGTTTGCTGGTAGAGTCATATAATCTGTGGCTGTGAGGTGTTCCCACTTGGCTTTTAATTAGAATTTCATCACTTTCCTCAGAGCTATTGTAATGACCGGTTACAGTGCAAGAAGATTTATGGGCATAAACGTAAGGCATAAAGTTCAACAGCCAAAAATTGCAATAAGGAATGTTGAGTGTAAACTCTTTTTCCCCCTTATCAGCAAGTGCAATTAAGACAGATGATTTCCATAGTAGTAAGCATCCTACACAACCTGTCTGTTACTAATGTTAAACTTGGCTACTCTGAAAGTGCTAATCTTAAATTTCTTGATGGTCTGAACTCTCCCCCGCCACCTCTTCCCAAGAGAGCTATATTGGTCCTAGCAGATTATTTCTTGCACAGTTAACCTTCTGCGTTTGCTGTTTTTATTTAAGTAATATTGGTCAAGAAATCAGTCAAACTTTGAAATTTTAGAGGAAGCACTTTTGATTACATGTTATTGGGAGGGAAATGCCCCCCAAAGCTAGGAGATGATAGGAGTAGAAATATGGCTGATCTGACGGAAGTGTGCACTATTCAGGCTTGTGTATTCAGAACAATGGAACTGGCACCGGATAAAGACATGGGAAGGAATTGGATTCTAGGATGGTGCTCATCTGACATGGCTAATACAGTTTTAGCCTTCAGTGAATAGAACCATAATTTCCAGGTCATGGGAAGGAACCCTTCCACTTGGTTTTGCTCTAGTCAGACTTCAACTGTAGTTCTCTGTCCGGTTCCCATAATGGAAAGGGTTTAGGGAAGGGCAGAGAAGGTCGGCAGTATGGAAAACAAGACTTCTGAAGGAACTGGGTATATATAGCCTGGAGAAGAGAAAACTGAGGAAAGGCGCTTTAAGAGCACTCTTCAACTAAAGGGCTGCTGATACAGAAAAGGCCAAAGCCTGGTTCTTTAATGCTTCGGCGGACAGGATTAGATCATGCTGGCTTTAGCTGAAAAAGGTCAGACTTTGGTTGACCACCAAGAAATCTACTTGATGGTAAGAACAGTTTGGAACCAATTCCTAGTGGGTGTGCAGACTGTCCCTTACTGCAGGTCTTTGAGTGGTAGCGTGCTCTGACAGTTGGGCAAGATCGTTCCCTCCAGCCTGTGTTTCCCAGTTTAGCCTGAATTTGTTGATTTGGCCCCTGTTTTCTGACTTGCGGTTGCACTCGTTGACTTGCCTAATGGAAATTACCAATATGGATGCCAGCAGGGATAGGCTAGAGAGAAGTAGGTGGCAGCATATGCCATGCTTGGAGCTGTGTTCTTTCTGTCTGCAAAGCTGCCCTTAAATGGAAAGCTTAAGCTTGTTTATGTAGGAAGCCTACTCTTCTGTATGTGGATGGGGAGATGGGCTGCTTGAGTACCATGGGATTCTCCCCTGTTCTCCCTACAGGTCTGTCCAGCTCAGCATTCAGTGTGTGGGGTCGGCTGATGTTTGTGTAGGGGCCAATTCCACGCTGCATTCCACGATCTGTTTCCGCCTGCATTGAGGTACTTCCTAGTTTTCTCAAAATAATTTGTATGTTGCTAGAAGCAGTTGAGTGTGTGGCGCCCATGCCAAAGACTTTCACTATTTTGCGAGCCTTTGGTATTATATTGCATGCTCTTTCTCTCAAGTTAAATTCCTCAAAAAAGAAGTTTCAATTCTGAAAGCTACTAGTCAACTCTGAAATTTGCTAATCTTGTCTGCTGTCAGAAGCTAAACAACCAGCGACGCTGATTTTCTGGTCTTCTTCCTTTTTTTCTGGCGCAGTCATAAATGGGTGAATTTAGCCAATGAAATACCAATAAACTCAAAGCAGTTTTGGGGTGGAGGGCAAATATATGAAAATAGCCCTAAATCAGCAAAAAGTTTATACTTTATTAGTATTAGTATTAAATTTAGGGATGTAACTGTGACTACATTTCTTTGAATCAGACACTTGTTCTGGGACAGTAAAGGCCAATAGTGAATGGAGATTAAATGTGATGAGGGTGGATTTGATACTACCGCAAATTCTTTGAGTAGACAAGATCCTGATCAAAACTCTCCTAACCAAAAGCGGATGAGAAGCAGAGTGGAGCTGGTCTGCTCTGGCAGCAGTAGCCTCAGGGCTTGTGGCATCCAAGATTGCACAGGGAAGATGTGTGGCGCTTGTGTTCTTTTTCTCCTTGTTACAAAGCAATATGCTTTGTAATTTTATATCCTGCCTATCTTCCAACATGGAACTCAAGGTGATATTAATGGCGTTTCGAGGTGGACTCCCATCCAGACACTGGCCCAATCCAGACATGCTTAGTTTAAGCCCCTCTGCTGCCTTATCTGCCTCAAGGCCGTACCTGTTTGCTAATAATTATTTTCAAGGGAGCCCTTTTTCAGTGTATCTTGTGCGATTTTGGGTTTTTTAAATGTGTGTTTGTTTGTTTTCATTGTGTATCTGAGCTGTATAGAATTCTGGGAAAGGTGGGGTTTTTATTACTGTATTATTATTTAGGTAAGAATATTCTTTTATGGGAAAGGCCCAGTAATGGAGAACTGGTGAAGCCTTCCTTTCTAGCTCTCGCCCTCACCCCCCCCCCAACAATGTTAAGCATATTTTCCTACATGGAGTGGGGGATTAGATTAGAAAATTGGAAGCGGTTCTATACTCACCCCATACCTGACAATAAGAGAGAAGCATTTCAGTGTATAAGCCGCCAAAGGAAAGGTATGACATATATAGTGCCCAAGTAATTTTTTGCTAAATTACCTAGAACTTTGTGTACTGAACAATTTGTGACTGTACTTCAGTGGGTGTTTTTGGAAGTCATGCACCTTGCCTCAGATTTTTCAGGTCTTTGCAAGTGAAGAGAAGCAGTCAAAGAGAGTGTCTGTTGTTGTTTTCTTTCCCACCAAACCTAAGACTGAAAAAATATATACTGTATATTCTGGCGTATAAGACTACTTTTTAATTCAGGAAAATCTTCTCAAAAGTCGGGGGTTGTCTTATATGCCAGGTGGAGAATCTGTGGTCAAGTATATATCAAACTCTATATTTTAACTGGAAAAGTTGTGGGTCGTCTTATACGCCCAGTCGTCTTATACGCTGGAAAATATGGTAGGTAAAGGTAAAGAAATACATACAGAAGTTTGAGAAACATGCCAGTGTGCTGATTTGCCATTTAAAAGCTGTTCTGGAAACCTGTGAACCAAACACTTTAGCAATATGATTGTTCCTCTGTCTTATTTAAAAAGTGTAACTAGACATTCTGTTGCTGCGCCCATAACCTAGGTTTAAGGTGCCATTTAGGTAAAGGTAAAGGGACCCCTGACCGTTAGGTCCAGTCACGGACGACTCTGCGGTTGCGGTGCTCATCTCGCTTTATTGCCCGAGGGAGCTGGCGTACAGCTTCCGGATCATGTGGCCAGCATGACTAAGCCGCTTCTGGCGAACCAGAGCAGCGCACGGAAACGGCGTTTACTTTCCCACTGGAGTGGTACCTATTTATCTACTTGCACTTTGATGTGCTTTTGAACTGCTAGGTGGGCAGGAGCTGGGACCAAGCAACGGGAGCTCGCCCCGTCATGGGGATTCGAACTGCCAACCTTTTGATCGGCAAGCCCCAGGCTCAGTGGTTTAGACCACAGCGCCACCCGTGTCCATTTAGCTCCTAGCTTTCATATCTCATTTTCTAACACTGCTCTAACCAATGATGCCGTTGGCAAGCAGCAAAGCCAGTTACTGTTCTGGTTCAGTGTGCCAGCAAGTACCTTTTCCAGGTAAACTCGCCCACATACCTCTCAGTATTTTGGGGAAAATAGAGGTTAGCAGTGGGCATCACTGCACAGGCTGTGTTATATAAATGTGTGAAGGAAGTATGGATCTTGGTGCAGCAATTAGCAGGTATAAGATGCAGAATTATCGCAGAGGAATGATGCAAAACCTATTTTAATGAAAAAAATGGTTTCCTCATTGACTCTCTTTTGCATGCCAGTAAATTTGTCCTGGGGCGCTTAACCTGAAACATGTCAAGCTTGAAATCTGAGCCTAAAGATAAGTAGCCTTTTCTGAGCCTTTTCTATGTGGTGGGCTAGCAACAATGCTCATAGAGGAAGTTTAACAAATTATAGGCCTTGATCTGTTGGGACAAATGACATTCTGGTTTTCATTTTCTCTCCAGATCTCTCTGCAGTGGGCTGCTGTTTGAGCCTGAAGCTTATTTCTAATAGGCAGTAGGGACAGGTTTAATCTTTTCTCCACCTTTGGTAGCTGCATGTGATGTGTTGCAAACCACGAGGACCTGACAACTGCCAATTTTGTGTTATGACTAGTGCCACCTTGGAGGAAAACGTAATTCTAGGTATATCACACAGTATGAACACTAACATTGCTTAGTGGCGGAGAACCTGGTGGACAGACCACAGGATCCAGAGGCTGCCTTGTGCAAGTATCCTTAATGAGTTTGGTTCACAGACATTTTGGTGGTCGTCCCCATTACCCACATCTCTGCCAAGCAGCTGCTTAGTGGCAGTAGGGCAGGGGGAATTTCGGAGTAGAGAAGTGGAGGGAGGGTTGCTTAACCCCATCCTGCCCGCTGCTTTACCCCACCCAGGGTTGGTTTATTTCTGCTGTTTTTAGCCCACGCTTTGTTAAAACCATTAACTGGGTGGGTGGCTTCTGGACCCATCCATGAAACACTGCAAGGCAAAGTGGTTGAACGCTGGGAGTCTCGGCTTCCATGCCTTTTGAATGCAAATATCTTATTTGCAGACATGTCAATGAGGTGGGTTTTTTTTTTAACGCATTTCAGAATATTTCATCAAAAAATATTGTTGAACAAAGACAGCATGCTCACCAGCTGTAGGCTCCCCCCCACCCCCATATTTTGCAAAACTATGTTGTGAAAGCATGTAGTGCAAATATGCTAAATTGTGCTCCAGACTGAATATAGCTGTTGTCTTTGCAACCCATTTTCTGCATTGATTCTGATGTGGCCCTGCAGTACAAACCAAATTGCTTACGTGCGTGTTTGAGTTGAGAGTATTGGGTTGAGGCTTCACTTCAAGAACTAACATGCATTTAAGTTGTGCTTGTATTCAAATAGGTGCTATCATGTTCAATATTTCAGTGCCTTGATCTAGCTTGAAGGAATGTCGGCTTAAACTCATTCTTCCATGCTTCCAGAAGCAGCACCAGAAAGATCAGCTCAGCTGAAGCTGCCTTCGCTTGCTGGCTGCGTGAGGATGTTGTTTTAAAGGTTTCTGAATCAGTGAGTATGGGCTCCTCTCTCTCCACCTGCTCTTTTTGCTCCAGGGCTGTGTTAACAAATATAAAATATTCATTTGATTCTTGCTTTCTGGAAATGAAGCCCCCAAATTATTAATGTGATAAGACCAGGGGTACAGTCAAAAAAGGTAGGCCCAAGAGAGAGAGAGAGAGAGAGAGAGAGAGAGAGCGCTCTGTCTCAAAATTGCCTTGTAAATATACACACACACACACACACACACACACACACATATATCCCATTGTGTGTGTACACTAAACTTGTGTTTGTGTGATCTCTAAGGCCACATGCACATGTTAAAGGCTGCCATGTGGAGATCTTCATTTGCAATTATTGTTTTTTTAAATTAAGGATTTCCCTGTTTTACAAAGGTATGTGCAATGTCTCTCTCGTATTTTTCCATGCGGCATTTTTACACATCAGTTTCGTTTGTTGAGACATTAGGAAGAAAGGGGGGAGAGAGGTGGGTGGGGTGGGGTGGGGATGTTTCTTCTTTACTTAATATATGTCTAGGGTTTGGTGTCAGCGTCGTTTGTGCAGGTTCTCTGTTGTTAGCTTGTGCTCCTTTGATGGTGAGAGAGTTCGGGGTTGGCATAAGGTGTGATTGTTCATTAGTGGTCGGCTTCGGTGGTCTTTGCTTTCCTGTGTGAGTGGGGTGGGTGAGTTTTTATGAGCTGTGAAGGAGGCTGTTTAATTACAAACTCATAAAGCGTTTAGAACAGTTATCAGGGAAGTCTGTTGCTGTTGTTGTTACCTGCCCTTCACCACATGCTCTCAGGGCAGGAACATTGGATAACGAGCATAGAGTCGTAGACCTGGAAGGTACCCTGAGGGTCATCTAGTCCAACCCCCTGCAATGCAGGAATCCTGCCCACAGCTATCTCTGCAGGTGCTCAAACCACCAACCTTCCTGTTACCAGCCAGACGCACTGACCCACTGTGCCACACAAGACTGCCAACGGGTTACATTTCTGACAACAGCCTCTTACTGCCAGGAGCCTCTCTCAAGGGGAGGCGTAGTGGCAGCCTTAAACAGGGTAATTCTATAATAATCTGAATAAAGTCGCCTTATTTTTGAGGAGCCTGAATTCAGATTTGGTTGCCCTCACCCAGTTTGGACTAACTTCATTGGAATATTCTGACCTAGTCAATTTTGGATATGGGGATTATTTTCGGATGGGGATATACTTTGTGTGTGTGCTTGTTCGTTCCTCAAGCAACGCTTTCCTTCTTAACACTTGATTCTGGTTCAGCTACATCTCTGTTCGATCCTCTAACCATCCATGGTTGGGTATGTGGCCCACCCTCCTTCCACTTTTTAGAACCTCCCCACAGTTACTGTTATGTCTGCACCAGACACTTTACCTATCGATAGTTGAAAGTGGATTTTCAGGCTGTGTTTAGTTTTGTAGAAATGCCAGCACAGTTGTGCCATACTCTTAAGCTTAAAAAAAAAATGAAAGGGAGGAGAATTTGGAGGGCATTGGGTGTCATCCTAAACATGACAAGTAGACCAGGCAGTGTTATATTCACACTGTTTTGTACTCTCTGTATAAGAGCTGTACTGTTTCATTATCCAAGTTCCCATTGAGCTTTATGTACTTGGAAATAGATTCACATGAACTCCTGAGTTATTGTATTCTCATGATGAAGAAATAGCAAGTGGCATTGTCCTTAACTGCCATCTTATGTAAGTATTGTTTTGGGGAGGGGGTGGCTGTATGCCTGAGTCCTCTTCTAATTCCTGAATCTAGCATGGCTTCAATTCCTGGAATAGCCAGGCTAGCTTCCTGGTGAGGTCATGGTCCTCGAAGGATAGACCATTAAAGGTAACGAAGGTAGTTGCTCTGTAGCAGAAGTGAGACCCTGCGCAGGAGTCCCTGGTTGGCTGGGAGGCCTGGGGCCTTTCTGTGCATGGTAGCATAAATCTGGCATGCCCCTGGCTAACACCCCTGCTGCTGGGAGGCCTGGTGCAAGTGTATCTGTCTGCTCTGTACCGGCCTGGCAGAAGAAAAATGAGATGGCCACCCTACTTCAACTCTGGTAGTTTGAAAGACAAAGGCAGAGTTGGGAGTTGAGTTACATTCACTAGAAGCTGGAAGGGTGCCAGCTGGGCAGCTGGGAGAAAAATCATGCCTGATTTCTGCTTGAAACCAAGGTGTTGGCTATGGGAGAACAAGACCCTATTGTGGTGTTAAGGCCCTGAACTCCTCTATTGTCGGCTCAGGTTGAATATATGTGTAAATAAACCATATACCCTAAAGACACCACAGTCTCCACCAGGCCTGTGCACGGAGTGGGGCAGCCGGGTACATTTGGCCTGGGTCTCCGAAGCCTAAGTTGACTGGGGTCCCCCACCAGGGGCCTACCAGACTTACACTGTCATGCAAAGAAATTCCCATGCCTCCCAGCCAACTAGGAACACCTGCCCTGGACCTCAGAAAAGCTCTGCATGGGCCTGGTCTCCACTTTCCCTCATTCCTAGGAAACTGAACCCTGGGTAAGTGTCTAGAACCCCTGGAATCTCACATCATTTGGAGGCTGGGGTGGCGTGGAACAGTATTAAACTGTTGTGGAATGGTCCTTCCTGGTAGCTTATATGCATGTCTTTGGATGCCATTTTAATGTTTCTTGTTCATCGTTATCACCGTCGGTTTATTTATATACTGCTTTTTGGCCAAGGCCCCTACACCGTTTACAAAAGAAAATACAGTAAAGGTGTGTGGTAGAGGCAAATACAATAAATCAATAAAAGTATGCATCACTTTTGTTCTTGCAAACAATGAACTGCAACATCAATTTGCAATCAAGTAGATTCCTGTTTCAGATGTCTGCAAGCTCCTAGAGATTTGATATTGTGGCTGTGTTTTTGCAGTTCACTTTCCCTCCCAGAAAACTGTGTATATCCCAGGGGCGAATGTTGCTTGTAAAGAGATCCACTTCCAAGCAGGAGGGCTGCAGCTTGTAGCCTGCCATGTTGTGACAAGCTGGAGAACTCCTTATTAGTAGGTCTCTTGGCAGGGAGAAGTTCCGGTGTTCACCTGGTAGGCTGGAAACACTGTTAGCAAGGAGAAGCACTTGGGAGAAAAGGCAGCCATGGAATTATTTGCAGCCTCGAGCTCTTCTGAGCCAGCCAGTCTGCTCGGAAGAAACTGTCCTTGTTTGCCTCAGTGTCAGCCTGGGTATTACCTTCCATCAGATTTCCCAATAGATGAGCAAAGTACTTTTTAAGTGGCAGTAGGAATAACCATCCTTCAATCAGTATATTTCCAGTTGTTACCAGTTTTGCATATGTTCATCCCATCCTGTTTCCACAATTATCTGTGAATTCTCTCCCCCCCCCCTTTTTTTAAATCAACATGAAAGTGTACAGGCAACAACTGACTTATGTGCATGCAATTGGCATGCAATCACACACATATGCATTACAGCAACCCAGAAGTTGCTGGAAAAGGGGCTGTAATAGGAGGCATATTGAGGTGGGGTGGGTTTATGTTCACTTCACCAACGCACACGAGGGTCAGGAACATAACTCCCACACAAATTGGTTGTTGCCTGTATATTAAAGCACATATTTATGAGTTTCAACACAAAGATCACATTGAAATATGCATTTTAACTCAATTTCATCATAAAATATACATTTTAATTCACCGTGGCACATTTTTTGAACCAGGTGCCGAATCGCAAAATTCAAAGAAGTGCAGAAACGGAAGAATAATTGCATCTAATCCACCCATCAGTCCACGGAGCTGCTATTTCCATCAGAGTTCACAGTAATTGAATTTCTCAAGTATTTGTACCCATGAGAAGAGAGAGCCCTGCTGAATCAGGCCAAAGGCTTTGGGTTCAGGTTCTGGGTCTTGCTGGGAACAGAGGAGTTAAGTTCCCAGAAGCCAGTACTTGGGAACTGTCAAGTTGGTGACTTAAAGAAGTATGCATTCTGTTCTATTTGAAACTGAGTGTTGTAGTTAATGGATAAAATGTATATTTTTACTTTCATATTTGGATTACAAAGGATACAGTGTTATCTTGACAAGCTTGACAAGCCCTGCGAAATGGAAATGGGAAAATCATTTGGAGGATATGAATAACTTGTCGGTGGTTAAGTGTGCAAATAGAAGTACAAACTTGGTTATCAGATTAATCTGGGAACAAGGCCTTTTCTGTGGTGATGCCACATCTCTGGAGAGAGGTCTGCTTGAGTTTGTTGTTGCTCAGGTACCAAGAGAAGGCTATCTTGTTTTCTTGGGCCTTGAAAAAAAATCTCTTCAAGGTTTCACTAATTATTATTGCCTCTGCTTTTACTTTTGGCTACTTGTTACTTTATTGATGATTGCTCTTCTAGAATATTCACGTCTCATGAAATAAGCTGCTTTGGAACACTAATGGTGGGGGGAAAACAGGACAGGAATACAAATTTGGTTAGATTAGAAAGGTTTCAAACACACTTTGAAGCATGCCCCCACCCTAAAAAGAAACCTGTAATTTGTTAAGGGTGTTGGGAATTGTATTTATGTGAGGGACAAGCTATAGTTTTCAGGATTCTTTGAGGGTTTTTTTTTTGTGTGTGTGTGCACGTGTGTCTAGAATATCCTTTAAAAGTATGGTGTGTGTGTGTAGCCAAAGAGCACATTCATGAGCGCTTGAAAAAATGCTGCCTTTTTTAGCTCCATGAACTCCACTTGCAACTTGTAATTAGCAGCAAGACTAGATGGTCCACTTTTTCATGGAGTAATTAGTACACTAATTGTGTTTGACTGTTTGACCATACTTGCCTGCTGTAATTGAGGTAGGACGGTGAACTCCTTCACCATGTCTGCTCTGGGTCTTAACCGATGACTATGTGATATAATGAAGCTTGCACAGACGTCAAACCAGCTAGAGTGTGTTTGACCTTTCCCAAGGCTTGGAAGAAAGGGGTGGGGGGAAACAGGAAAGGAAAAAAAATGAGTGGAGGTGTTGGGGAGGGAGATTAGTCGAGAAGAGAAAGACATGGAATGATTTTTGTCTGTTTAAAATGTCAGCCAGCCCAGGCATGGAGAAAAAGTGGGAGTGAGACTGAGCACCAACACAGAATACAAGAATGAGCAAAAATATAAACAAGCAATCCTGTGTATTTTTATTTACAGGTAGGCCCCACAGAATTCAAGTGTGTAATCTTAAAGTTCAGGAGAATTATGTGTGATATCCCATCAACTCCTTAGTTTTCATCTGGTGGCTTCAAAACCACAAGTGGGACACACTCTGACCTATGCTGAGTCACAGCAGTGGCATCACTTGTTCCCCCCACCCTTCCTAAGGAAAGGCATGGGGAGGGTGACTAGGGGCAAAAGGATGATTTGCTTACATATATATATTTTTGAGGTATGAAAAAGAAAAGGGAATTTCAGCAGATAGATTCCTTTTTCCTCAGCACTGGATGACAAGCTAGTTTGATGTCTTATGGGGAGGTTCATAGCTGAGTGGTTGAGCATCTGCTTTGCACGCTGAAGGTTTCAAGTTCCATGTCCTGCATTTCAAGAGACCCCTGCCTGAAACCTTGGAGAGCCTCTGTCAGTGTCGACAATACTGAGCTAGATGGACCAATGGCCTAGCTCAGTATCTTTCTATGTTCCAAAGCTGTACCAACATTCCATCTGCTGTGCAGCCATCTTGGGCTTGCCGATCGTTAGGTTGGCAGTTCAAATCCACACAACAGGGTGAGCTCCCATTGCTTTGTCCCAGCTCCTGCGAACCTAGCAGTTCGAAAGCATACTAGTGCAAGTAGATAAATAGGTACCATTGCAGTGGGAAGGTGAACGGCATTTCTGTGCGCTCCAGCACTGGTCACAGTGTTCCGTTGCACCAGAAGCGGTTTAGTCATGCTGGCCACATGACCCGGAAAACCTTTCTGTGGACAAACGCCAGCTCCCTCGGCCTGAAAGTGGAGATGAGCACAACACCCCATAGTCGAATTCGACTGGAGTTAACTGTCCAGGGGTCATTTACCTTACCTGAACCACTTCACATAAACCACTTCTAGTTCCAATCCACAGTAGTGATATAGTTGAAAAATGGCTTCTGGACCAAGTTAATGGAATATCCACTAGTGATGCTAAATCAGGGCCAGTATGAGATTAGCACTTGAAATATTTATGTGTTAAACATATGGAAAAACACTCCTTATTTAGCTGGCCATCAGCATTGACATTTTGTGTCCTGTTTCTGTATTACTGCTTGCCAGACATATGTTTCTCAAGTAGTAAATACAATTTTAGTATTTTTAATAACGGGCCTGCCCTTCATCCTTATCAAATTTCATCAAATTTATTCCTGGCTGTTGCTCTCCAATTTATACATGCTTTTGTCCTTACCTTTGGTGAAAACAAAACAAAACTCTTCCAAATACAACAGTAACAGGAAAAGCCTTGGTACGTGCTGTGAAACTACACCATGTGATTATTATTACAGAGGGGATTTTTTGGTCTCTGTTTTCTGTAGTTCCAGTGATGATTACAGCAAGGTACAGCGAAAAGTGAGATTCTGAGAAATAATATGGCAGCATGAATTTTGTGTTGTTCTGGGAACAGTTGCTTCCATTGCATTGCAGCGTTCCACTCCATCACAGCAATTTTTTGTTTCTGCACCCCAAATCAAATTTGCATCAAGATAGCTATATCCAAAACAATGTCAGTTGTTGCCTAACAGGAGTGAGGTAGGGGCTCAAGGACTACAGCACGATTGCAAAGTGTGCTGTCAAATTCTTTAATGTTCAAGTCCATTGCATGGCATCTGACTGGGGATCATACACAATGCTTGGATTACTTCCCATTGCCACATATTTCCCCATTGTAAGCATGTTCCACAGCAAAGCTGGCAGAGGCCTGATGCAGACATACAAATACTATTGTGACTTGGTGTGTGTGTGTGTGTGTGTGTGTTGGGGGGTGAGATTGAAAGTTTGACCTGCCTGGAGGCTGCCCCACTTGACAAAGGGTGTGTGAGATGTTGCTTGCTGGGGTGCCTTTGATAGCTTTCACCACCCCACCCCATCCCCAAAATGATGTTTTGAAAGGTTTGTGGAAGTGGCTCCATTTTAAGGGATTGCTATGCTAATGTTGCAGATGGTGCCCTCCCTGGACTTAGAACTGTGTACAGCAGGCATAGACAAACTTGGCCCTCCAGATGTTTTGGGACCACAACTCCCATCATCTCCCTGACTACTGGTCCTGTTAGCTAGGGATCGTGGGAGTTGTAGGCCAAAAACATCTGGAGGGCCGAGTTTGGCCATGCCTGCTATAAAGGGATAACAACACTGTGCTAAGTCATCATTTAGCAACACCTGGAAGGAAAAGTCTGGGCAACAGGGCTTGTTCTCCTTTTGGCACTGCTGCATGGTGGAATTTGAAAACCCTTTGGTTTCTTTTAGAACCCAGACAAATTGCTATTAGTATTCACAATGGTTTACGAAAATAAGCCAACTTTAAACTATGGTTAATTGAGCAAGCTTCCTTTCATAAATAATAGTTAAGATTGACCACTGTTTAGGGTTCAGATATAATGCTATAAACTGTGGTTAAATGGAAATGGAAGCTTCCCATTACCTTGCCAAACAAGAGAAGGAGCAGAGAGGCTGAGGCTCGTCATAATGGCTTAGGGTTACATGCTTATATTTCAAAGTGATTTATAATATAAAAATGTTTATATATATAAACAGTTGAAATACAATGGTTGCATTCATATTTTGTTTAGATTCAATACAATGATGTTGCATCATGTTATAATTCTTTATGCAAAGCCTTATCTTCTGTTTTTACAAACAAATTTAAGTTTCTGGAGCCAACTATGTGCTACAAACAAATGGATGTAGCTGAGTCCAACCAGAAGAAAATAAAATAACAAGAGGGCATTTGAGTGGAGAAGCAGTAGATGATGTGAAGGGACCACTTAAATCAGAAATGAAGGATATCTGCACACCACACGTTGTTAGACATCTCCAACTCCCATCAACCCCAGCTAGAGAGGTCAGCGGTTACAGATGATGGGAGCCTCAAACCTTTCCTCCACCTTTCCCCACTCAAAATTACCTTCTTTCCCCTCTTCCCCAATGGCGTTTGAAATGCATGTTCATAAACAAGAAAGTTGCTACTTCTGGATAGTTTTCCTCTGTCTTCTGCATTCTGCTGCTTTGATAACAATCATAGACCATAGAAATGTTTAGTAAATCACTGTATACATGTGAAAAATAAGCCACATAGGAATGATAATGTCAGAATATGGCATTATTTATGGATTAATGTTTTTAGGCAATTGCGTTTAGTTCAAATCCCTATTTCTGCACCTTGATAAATGATCTTAATTTTATTCTGAGGGTGCTGTGTGAGTGGTTTCTGTCACATAAAAAAAAAAAACCAAACATTTTTCCACACCGAAAGCCACATGAATTCCAGGTAATCTGCCTGCACCAAGTACTGCAGTGCCACTAGGAAGAAAAATATTTCTTAGACTTCAAGATGAACATCTTAGGTGATTAATTATTATATTGGATGAACTAAATTATTACATACTTCAAAGCCTAAAACAGGTATTTTTAGGAATGCTGTGGTAATTGTTGAAGGTAACGAAGTTGATCATGTACACCACAACCTTTTCACACAAGATCCTGTGAAATCCTTAATGCATTTTGTAGAAAGTAGCTATGCATGCAAGAGTTTGGATCATAAGAGACTTACAGAACAATCCTGCATTATTATGACACAGGGGTAATAAGGGAAAGAGAGAATTTTGCTTGAATGTCTCTGTAATGTGACTAAAGGATTATTTGGGTGGGCCAATGATAAGATTAAAAATAAGACTTATTCAAGTTGGGTATACTTCTGCTGATTAACCGTGGTCTTCTATACTGGAACAGTGGAGGGGCCTGGTGTCACATTTGGAAATCTAAAATTCTGGATGTCACAAAATACCCATTTTGCAAAAGAAAAACTGTTGCTACTCAGAACCTTCCCACCCTGCAAAACATCCGAAGGGGTGAAACAATCACAACTCCCAAAACAAAACAGAGAAAAGTAGGCAGAACCCCCTATAATGATTCCTCAAAACAAACAAATATATAAATATTTTTAATAATTGGAGGTGCTGGTGCCCAGGAGGCTGTTTGAAGATGCTGTGCCCTGGAATGTTCCCATTCCTGCAAATGGGTTGTGGACCAGACTCTTGGCAAAGGACCATCTGTGGGTAATAAATCAAGAGGCCGGTTCTGGGAATGGGTCTGACGGGGTGCCACGAGACACTCTGCAAGTCCTGTCCAGCATTCAAGAGGGATTAAAAGTTTCATTACAGTTGATGTTGTTACCGCAGCACATGAAGGAAGTCTCTTCTGCAGTTTATTATCCCCGGCCTTCTATTGTTTCCTGGGCTGGTGATAGCAAAGACAACATGTCGCCATCTTAATCAGATCTGACAAATGGACAATTATGTTGCTGCTTGGCGAATTTGCTGGGTGACTTCAGTAGCTCCATTTTCGGAGCAAAAGGCCAAGGGAGGGGGAACAGGCCTGCCTAACGTTGGGGAAGATGTGTTGCTGCTTGCTGCAAGCTGGGTGACGACGAGGGAATTTCAAGTTAGCTGGGATTTCATGCCAGAATGTTAGGAATAGTTTGCATGCAGGCTGAAGGAACTAAGCATCGTGTCACATCTCTCCCCCCCCTTAAAAACCTACTGTTGCTGTACTGATAATCTACCCCTATAGCTCCCTTGCTTGATTATGGATTGATTGCTTTTTGAAACAATTATAAACCACTTGATATTTTACAGCTCTCTAAGCAGTGTACAGAGTAAAACAAAATTTTTTTTTTAAAAAAAAAATGGCACAAAGCAAGGAAAAAGTAATATAGAAGCATATATCAAACAAATAAAATAGGTTGGGGGGGATTCAAACACATAAAACAGTCTTACGAGTCAGGGACTGAATATATTTGTTTTGGAGATACCATTATTTGGCACACTTTAGTGTGGCCCAGTTCTCTGCATAAATTATACAATAATTTGGGTGGCATAGACTAATTTGTTAGATATTTGAACATAAGCACTTTGCCTCTCTGTATAGAGGGTTTGGTCACCATCCTTTCCTCTCCAGCTACAAAGTCACCATTAGCGATGCTGAACATCAGGAATAGCTAACCTGTGGCCCTCCAGATGTTGTCGAACTCCCAACTCTCATCAGCCTTAGCCTGTAGGGAATATGGTTGTGATGAGAGTTGCAGTGCCAGAGGTTTCCTGCTCCTGCTGTACATAATTAACAATAGGTAATATAGTGTGGAGCCTGGGTTACTTTGGTGGGTGAGTTCATACTTTACAAGGGAAAGCAGGATCCTTGGGCCTCCACCATGGGTTGACCATGCGATCTTTGGAAGGATAGTTTGATATCTCTGAACAAAATAAGAAAATTAAAAAATTCTTCCAGTATATCTCTGGTCACAGTCAGTAATACACTTTCATTTCAATGTGCCTGAAATCCTTCAAGACTAGGTTGGTGTGTGTGTGTGTGTGTGTGTTAGTTAAAGCAACATGGGCTCTTCCTAGAGGCTTATAATATTTTCAAGGACAAGATGTAGTAGGGAAGAAGAAGAAAAGGATGAATCAATCAATCAGGAAAAGTGAGGGTTGAAAATGTGTATTGGGGAGGTGCTTGATTGAAATGATAGAGGAAGAAAGGGTTTGATGTTGGGTGGTAGGAAACAGCAAGAGGAGGAGGGAATTGATTGGTACCAATAGAAGGAGAAGACGAGATGGATATACAGAAGCCATGTTCCAAAGGTAAGTGATGCCGAGGAGAAAAAAGTCAGTGAAGAAGAGAGTGGTGCAAACTGAGAAATGAGTAGAAAACAATGGGTCAATAAGCAGCGTTTTAGATGATGGTAGAGGCTTCAGAGGAAAAAGAGCAGTGCTTGTGGAGAGAGTAGTGATTCTAGCTATATCGATCAATTGAAAAGGAGAGGACTTGTTATGAATATGGATATACAGCAGAGGAAAATAAGGGATTTTTCAGAAATGCAAACTCCAGCAGTCTCATTTGATTGAAAAGAGTGAAAAACAGGTTCGAGAGGATCAATAAGTTGTTAGAAAAGGAAATGAGACACAGAGAGAATACTACAGGGTGACAGATGACAATCGGAATGCAAGCTTTTAAAAACAGAATACTGTAGGTGTAACATAAGGGAAGGGGACGCAGTAAGTGAGAGTGAATCCAGGGGACAGTAGATTTACAAAGATCTGTGCTGACTGCATTTGATGGGAGTTGTAGCCCCAAACCCATGTCAGGCACCAGGTTGAGAAGACTGCCCTAGAGCAATGCCCCTTTGGTGGAAATTTCAAGGTTGATTGCAAGAAGCATTATATTAGGGGATTGGACTAATAGAAGAATTTAAACACTCAGAATTCTGAAAAATCCACCTCTTTCCTCTGTGTGACAGTTGGCTAGGTTGAGCTCCCTTTGAAACACAGTCTCAGATTTTAAATTTCTTTTAAATGATTATTTTGAAGTTGGTCTAGGATCATTAAGGATGTGGTAGGCTTTCTACGTAGTACCATTTTTTGGTGCTCTTATCTTCTTGGTTAAAAAAAATGCTTCAGCCAGCACTATTACTCAAGAACTGGTTATAATTTTTGTTCGTTTTTCTTAGTTTACTGTTTTTGTTGTGTCGGCACTGCATAAGAGGACACGCTCCCCCCCCCCCCACACACAATGCTTTAAGTCAACAAAATATCTGAACAGCATGCAGTGAAGAACTGGCATCTCCCAACCCCTTGGTTTCTCCCCACCCCCAACTTCCAGTTCTTGCTTTGTTTACTTCATAAAAGGAACCCTCTTGCAAATATGAATTGCAAATAGATAGCCCTCCATAGTTAAGTATGTAAATGTGCTTTCACTATGAAAGCAGCTGTGACTAAGACCCAGATGACTTGTCTGCTTGGCCCCGGGAGTTGGTGGTAATATGCATGCAGTATGTTAGAACAGCTCTGCCCGAGGGCAACGTTAGTGTATTCACAGCTCCCTACTCTATCCCTAGGGAGTTTGTAGCTTGCTCTTTTGATCTGCCTTTTTATCTCTCCAGTTTCTGCCTCCTGCACTTTCAAGCTTCCTGGGGCACAGCTGTAAAGAGGGACTTGGTGGCCATGTTTCCAGTCATAGTCATTTTACTGGTTTATTCTGGGCTGGAGAAACCATTGTGACATATGCACTCACAGAGCAGCAGATTGCAATGGATTGGGTATCTTTCCTTGAACCTGGGCTAATTGCATTAGCATTAACTCTTGTAATAACAGCTGTGGTGACTCTTGTACTGCACCCTGTAATTTCTTGCCTAATACAATTGTTTGTTTGCACTGTGGTCATTTGTTTGCCACCCAGAGAACTATTGTTACAGCAGGCAGCTTACAGAATGAGTGGAGGAATAAATAAAGAACACATCCCCTGTATTTCCTATTATGTAATGTACAAGATACTGTACAAATGGCTTGTTTTTTTTGGCAATGACAGGACAAAACTCCCAAGTCTGGAACTGTGCATCGGCCTTTGCAGTATGTTCCTGGGATAAATAATTCTACTTCTATATTTTCTGGTGTCGGTTTATTTTGATCCAGGATGGCAAATTTGGTGTCTGCCAGGCAGTGTTGGGATTCTAGCTCCCTTCAGCCCCAGCCAGCCTGACCAGTCATCAGTAAATGGAATCTTAACATCTGCTGGGCCACAGTTTTCCTAACTCTGTAATACTAGAACCTCACTGGAACCCAGTGGTGGTATATAAATTCAATAACTTGGAGAACTACCAGCAACCATTTCTAGCATTCAGGCCTGCCACAAGGATACAAACACATCTTTCCATTATCAAAACAAAATAAAAAATAAAAAAATCCTTCCAGTAGCACCTTAGAGACCAACTAAGTTTGTTCTTGGTATGAGCTTTCGTGTGCATGCACACTTCTTCAGATACACGAAAGTTCATACCAAGAACAAACTTAGTTGGTCTCTAAGGTGCTACTGGAAGGATTTTTATTATTATTTTGTTTTGACTATGGCAGACCAACACGGCTACCTACCTGTAACTGAATCTTTCCATTATGTTTATGCAGGGCCATTCCCTGTATGTGCCCCCTTTTGTACTTTGTTCTAACATCTGAGGCCCTATTACATGTAGTTGTGTGAGGATCGGCAGGTATCTAAAAGGAGCAGGGCCTTTTTTTTTTTCATTTGCCAGCCTTTCATATCCTTCAGATGCCGAGTTAAAACATGGCTCTTCAGTGAAGCCTTTGGGCCTGGCTGATAACCTCGTTTATTTGCTTTTCCCGTGCATTGATTTCTATCCTGAATTTTGCATCTCTGAGAAGTTTTCGACTTAATGTTTCAACCTTTTTAAGAGAAGGGAGATGGCTTTAGTTCTGCTAGCACTTCTTTCAGTGCCCTGTTCTCCACTGGACTGATGCCTGGAAACAGAAGCCAGCAGCATGTCTGCTTTCAAGGCTTGCACCAGCTCTGTCGCAACATTTCTTACTAGCATTATGGATTGGAAGGATGAGGCTTTTAGAAGAATACAAGGAGGCTATTCACTTTCTGTTGAGGAGCAGGGAGAAGAATGTGATCGCTGCCAGGTAGGTAAGAGGGTGCTGGAGATCTGCTTGTAACCCTCCAGAACAACCAAGCTCTCCTGGCAGACCGGGTGAGAGAGAGAGAGAGAGAACTGATCAGGCTTCTGTATTTGTTGATAAAGCTCTCATATTAGCCATATTCACTCTTTCCCTCAGACTTGGATTGTATATTGGAGAAGTCCAATGAAAATGGGAGCAGAAGTGGCCAACGTTGGTGTCAGGGAACTGCCCTTGGCAGGGCGGGAGGTCTTGTCAATGTACCGAGAGCCCAGAACCTCCTCAGTAGTGAGACCACCTCAAGTGGGAAGAGCGGCACCTCCTCCAGTGGGGAGGGGCAGGCTGGAAACAGCCAGGCGGGACAAGGGCTTGGAGATGCTGCTGAGAGCCCCAGCACGCCTCATGAGTTTCGCTCTGAGGGGAGCACGCCACTTCCGTCACCCCAGTTGCGCAGAGGGGTCAAGAGAAGATCGGGGAGGTGGCGCTTTGGGGTGCCGAAATTCTTATGTTGGGGTCACAACTGGAAACCGGCACTCCCGGATTCTGCGAGTGACTAGGACGGTCATGTTTTCACGTTCTCTGCACTGTAAATAGTCTGCACCAATAAACTGTTAAAAGACAGTTGAGACTCATGCCTGATTACTCGTGAGCAACCCTAACGCAGACCTGGCAGTTGGCTTATTCGTCACGTGTCCAGAATGGAAACCAACCCAGTGAATATGATTGGTATTTGCTGCTGTTGCTTTCAGTCCACAAACAATATATAATGGATTGCATTCCCCCACTTCCTTTGCATTGCATTTGCATTGAAATGAACGAAATGGAATAAAGTAATGTTAATGAAACAGTGCTATGTGCAGTGAATATGAGTGGAGGGGGAAACAGTGCCGCCTTGCATACGTAGTGAGAAGCGTGTGGGGTTGTGTCCGCTACCCTTTCCTCCCTTGATGCACATGTGAGTGGGAAGCTTCTCCCATCAGTGTGGCTTTGCCCATGGCTTCATCGGGTGTAGTTCCATTCATCCCTCCAGAATGGGATGGGATGGTGTTTTTGAATGGGATTTGGAGGTGTAAACATAACTATGGCCATTTTACCCTATGTAATCTACTCCATGTTCTCTTAAATGCAAGAGACAAGGAGTGCTGCAAGGTACTTAAAGAACTTTGGACTCAAGCTCCTGACACAGATTGGCATGAAAAGACAGCACGCCTCTGGGCAAATTAAGGTGGTGAGTGGCTGGGGTGTCAACGGCACTCTGTGTTAAAACACAACACAACCTGAAAGCATTAAAAAAAAAAAAAAGCTTTGAGAAAAGGAGGATGGGACAAGAGAGTTGGGAGCAATCCAGAAGGTCTGGGGTTCCCTTGGAAGAGACGATAGATGTAGAATAGAATTAAATTATTCATATGGCTCCAGAAAAGAATGTCGAAGACAGCAGCTGTAGTATTAGAGCAAGGATAAAAGTATTATAATGAATAGGTTGCTTTAAAGATTGTGTGGGGGGGGGATATATATCTGCTGCGCTCTCTCTCAATAATAATAATAATAATAAGCTATTTGCTATTGAATAACCTCTGCAGGAGCATCTTCATGTGGATTAGCTCTGGGGTTGCCAACCCTGGAGTAACATCCGAACATCGTTCCCTATCTCTCATAGCTTCCATTTTCAGCTTGGTAGGGGTGATTTTAGAACGCCATTCTGTGTGTCTTTGTAGGAGTGCAAATGGGGATGGAATGACTTTGGTAAAATTGCCTGTTTCAGATAGTCTAAACAATTGCTGCTCTGTATTTTATTCCCATTATGTCTGTTGGCACCATTTGTTGGAAAAGCTAGATCTTCTTCTTCTTTCGTTTACAAAAAAGTTGTCCAACAAGTGGGTATAGCTCGATGCCATCATTTGAGTGGCACGTCTTCAAGCAACTTATTCTCCTTTAATTACTGCTCCAGTAATTACTTTGTTGTCTCAAGGGGAAAAGATGGATCTGTTTATCTCAGTCTGAAAGACTGGCTACGCTGCAAAATTTGCCAGGTGACTCGGCTCATGTACTTGAACATAACTGCTTAGAAAGAGCATGCTGGTAGTTTTGGTGAGAGGGCCTGAAGGGCACAGATCTTAGTGTAAAAAAAATAATGTATTACATTACAGCACATTACACATCAAGCATATTGTTGTGCTGATCCTTAAACAGTTTCATAAGGCACACATTTTACTGTGGCTGAGACCACATTCTGTGAACGATGGTTTTCTAGGTTTCATTGGCAACTGCCCAAGAATCTCACGATAAGATCTCACTGTAACAATCTCTCCTGATTAAAAATAAATTGCAGCTGGCATATTAAAGGTGATAGCCCTCGATGGACTGTAGGGCCTTGTATAATAAATAAGTGGCCATGTGGAATTTTACCAAGTGTTCTAAACTTACACCTTTGTGCCACTTTTCCGGTGCCAAAGACTTTTGGCGTCAGTTCAGTTCCAAGCCCTGACTCAGGTTGGTGCTTCAAGCATTATGGTACGTTTTTTTTTAATAATTGCATGAAGAGAACAGAGACAGTTGTACTGATCTTATTCTAATGAAATAAAAATGTGCCTATTTGATTGAAGTCCAGATAACCTCTGAAATTTACCTTCTGCAAAGGAATCTTTTATATGCAAGATTTCCTCTAATTAGGTGTAGATGGGTGCATGCGTTGGCTGTGCATATGGTAAAATAAACCTGCACAGTCATAAAATATGAGGGCCTATGCATGATGATGTGCACAGGGGAAACATCTTCCATGGTAACTTGAATCAGACCACTGGTTCCATTACTTCCTGTACTGTTCCTGCCCTTTCTGAGTAAGCAGATGAGGACTGAAAGCCTCTTCTAGATTTGCTACCCAAGATTAGTTAACTGGAGACACAAGGGATAAGATCTGGGAAAGCATGTGCTGCCTCTTTACCTTGTTTTTAAAGTAAGAGGTTGGGCCATAATTATCACTGTGTTTTGGCAATCCAGCATTGGAGTATAAGGTATGGCAGAGATCCCAAATTCTTTGCGTTCTGACATGATTAGTACTCACTGCTTGGGAATAGCACTGGATTTAGGGTGGCATGGGCACCCCCTTAACCAAGTTGAGGGGGCGCAAAAGAATTCCATTTTTTGGGGGGTGCCTAATTTGGAGCTCGGACGGGGCACCATGTTATGAAAGATGATCAGAGTCTGCCACTGCTGGGAAGAGTTTGATTGAGTTTAGTGACTGACCAATGTTGTGTGCTTTCCCCCCCCCTTCCTGTCCCTCCAGGTGCACATCTCTTCCAGATACAAGGAGAACGAACTCCCGAGAAATCCGCATGTTTGAGGCTCCCCTTCTGCAATGGCATCTTGGCCTGTGCTGGCCTGGGTCCTGCTCATCCGTTTCGTTGCTGATTACCTGAATGGAATTCAAGCCCGGGAGTTCACAGTGAAAGATATTGTCTACCTTCATCCTTCAAGTAAGTCTCAAGGAGCAGCTTATTATGTTAAGATGTCCACTCAAGGAATATGAAAAAGAGGAGAGGAAGCTAACATTTCAAGGAGCATAAGCTCTTTACAAACAGCGTTTATTTATTTATTTATTTCATTTTTGGATGTCAACACTAAAAAGAAAAAAAGCCATGAACATTCCCCCAACAGAGAAGTACAGGATCTTAAAATAATGACAACCATTGATTAAGTCATTTCAGTTATTGAACAAAAGTGTTGCTCCGCAGATCCCCGTGTGGTGCTGAGGCTCTTGAGTCCGAGCCTTCCCATTTCTCTCCACTGTAAAAGAAATCAGAACTGTAAAAAAAAAACCAAAGCCAAAAATGCTTCCAGAAATTCCATACAGTATTTACTGTATCTGCTGGCACTGAAGTGGCTCATAGGAACAAATAAAATGCTTAATGTCTCTGTTCTGCCCTCCATCCAATGAAACAGACCCTATGAATCCAAAACAACTTCTGAGAACAAGGTTGCTACTAATGCAAATAGCAGCTATTGCATAGATCTTGTAAATAATGGGGAAAGTGTTTTCTGGAATCGTAAAGCATATCTAACAATCTCCCACTTCCCCCCTCCCCTTACTGGCCTGGCAAGCTCCAGTCTCCTCCTTGGGCATGGCCACCCACAAGCCAAAGTTTGGAAATATCTGTTTCTTGATTTAAAACTGGAGTATACTGGGAACTCTGATTAGTCTAAACAAGCCAGAATCATAAACCATGGGAGGAATTCAATGTTGTGCATTTCTGCCTGTCAGGTGTGTTTCTTTCTTTCTTTCTTGGCCTGCGGGGTGGGAGTGGGGGGACACGAAACATGGGGGAATAAATGGCAAACCTTATTCATATTCTTAATCCAGAGTGAGCATGCAAATTGTCCCAGAATCATTGAAAAGGAGCAGGCAGGCAGGACAGAAAAAGCAAATGGCCCTGTACACATTACATATGTTGCATGTAATCTTACTGTCATCTGTAGTCTCTTTCCACCCTACTTGCCTTCTCTGGTTGTGTTGCTTCTTCCTGCTTCTATCCTGAGCTCTCCCAGTTGGCATG
This sequence comes from Lacerta agilis, assembly GCF_009819535.1. NCBI lineage: Eukaryota > Metazoa > Chordata > Lepidosauria > Squamata > Lacertidae > Lacerta > Lacerta agilis. The sequence continues at coordinate 100,312,844 of NC_046312.1, forward strand.
AGCAAACCTTTCCCAAACATTCCTTAGTTGGCAGCCTAGCCACATCTTATTTAGGTAGTATCTCTGTTCTAAAAGGTAAAGGTAAAGGGACCCCTGACCATTAGGTCCAGTTGCGGACGACTCTGGGGTTGTGGCACTCATCTCTCTATAGGCTGAGGGAGCTGGCGTTTGTCTGCAGACAGCTTCCGGGTCATGTGGCCAGCATGACTAAGCCGCTTCTGGTGAAACAGAGCAACGCACAGAAATGCTGTTTACCTTCCCGCCGGAGCGGTACCTATTTATCTACTTGCACTTTGACGTGCTTTCGAACTGCTAGGTTGGCAGGATATCTCTGTTCTAGTTTGTATTAAATTGCATTTATAGCACCTTATTGTTTGTGTTGTTCGTTTTGCGTTCTGTTGTGTGCCACATAATTTTTTTAAAAAAGCTTTTTAATGGGTAGGTGGTCTGTAAGTATCATAAAGCCAATAAGCTGTCTTACATTTTCACAGTATTCAGGTGGTTTTAAAAATGATATTTGCACAACTATAATCAACCTCTCTCTATCTTTCCACCCTTTTTACTTGCAGCTTCAATTTTGTTTTTAAACAAAGGCACAAAGGTGGGGTGGGGAGTTGATTTCTGCTATTTTCTTTCAGTTTGGCATCGCTAGGTGCTTTCCTGTTGACCAAGAGAGTGAATTGCAAGATATAGTTACAGGCAAATTCTGGGCACTGGGCAGTTGCTTTTGATTTCCTTTAGAATAGTCCTCTTAGGGCACTGGGGTCTTTTGCCCTGAACCACAGTCTATCAGGCTTATTAACTTCTTAGATCGTGAGCCAAACAAATCTCACTCACAGCTGTGGCTACTGCTTTTTGAAGCTTCCTTTCAGTACAAGGAGGGGGGAAAGCAGTAGCGAAGAAAGTACCAGGCACCTCCTGGAGGGGGTTTTTTTTTTTTTTGCAGCCCTTCTTAGCTTTGCATGTATGTGTCTCCTGCCTACAGACTGGAGGTATAACATCAAGGAGTCACAACGCTGAGCAATATCTCCCCTCTGAACACAGGAGAGGAGCAATGCTGCCCTTCTGCTTTAGCTCTGCTCTCTTAACATGCCTAATTCAAGTATCATAGGAAGAGTTGAAGACTGTGGAATCTGTGCTATTGCTCCAGGTCCCATGAACAGGGTTTCTGCATTCCAGGGGTTGGTAGGTGCTTTAAAAGACCCAGGCCCATGGCACAAATATACATTAAAAACTGCATGCACTCATTTGTTATATAGATGCAAAAGGAGCCTGATGTTTAGAAGGAAAGCCACCCTGTTTAAGCAAAGTTTTCATAAAAATTCTGTGTGTTTTTAAGATAAGGGCAGAAGATTCAGAGGCTGATACACAAAACCTCGACCTTGGGTCCTTTTGGACTGCCCCATAGCATTGTCCCCCTATGTATCCATGTAGGGTTATCCTTGCTATAGTCCAAAGCAGCTAGCTTTGTTGAAATCCCTGTGACCAAGGCCTGGCTAGCATGTACATCTTACAATTAACTTGTGACATCTTGGAAAACAGGGGCTTGTTTGGCCTTCATGGGCACTTGAAAAATCCAGATCTGAATGAGCTCCCATTACATGAATAGTATACTGCTTATAAAATACAACAACCTTGCAAAGTGTGGTGGTATTTTCCCCATATTGTGAAAGTTCGGTCACAGTAGACTATCTGTGCCTGCATGCATGTCATATATTTAAAAAGCACACGCTCTCCTTTGAGAATCCTGGGAACTATAGTTTAAGGGTTCTGTAATTATAGCTCTGAGGATGTAAACTAAGGTTCCCGGGATTCTTTTTGGAGGGGAAGGCATGTGCTTTACTTTACGGTGTGTACACAGCCTCAGGCTACCCACTGAGCTTAAAGGTGAGCTGGGAAATGTACTACATCCATACCGACATTTTATTTGTGTGCTGAGCTTTCCATAGTTCAAACCATGCTCATGGCAGCTTACAACATGGAAAAGTACACAATTAAACACATAACAAAAGTAGTCCAAGCAATAAAGAAAACATCACAAAGTACACAACCAAAATGAACATTGAGACAAAAAATTAATATCAATAATAGCAACACCCACAAAAAAAACAACATGCCCAAGCCAAGAGTCTGTTCAGCAGCTTTTGTAGCTGGAGTCAGTCAAGGCCCTGCTGTCCTAGGCTAGGTGGTCAAAGGTCTTTACAACAGGGAGAAGGTCTTCCAGGATTCACAACCAAAATAGGTACTAAGGGATTCCAGCTCAGACCTGCTGCTCTTAACCATATAACATGTCAACATTCCCTACAGTTTTATTTTCACTGTGTCAAGATGCAGTTGTTTGGCACATTGTATTTATTCCATACTCAGAGTCAATAACCCTTGAGAGAAAATCTGAGGTTGTGTGTGCGTTCGTGTGTTTGGGGGGTGTGTGTGGACATATAGAGTTGGGAGCTGGTTTTTGTCTCTTCCCCTAAGTTTTACTCACCATCTTGCTCTCCTCCCTTTCCTCGTTCCGCTACTATCAGATTTTTTACCTGCCTTTCCAACCATGAGGTTCTTGGGATTCCAATGACGCCCCCCGGATTGTTTTAAAAAATTAGTTGAAACCTCTGTTGTTCGTTGCTGCTGCCGTGGTTTTGTGATCAAACATTAAAGGGCATCTGAATCCACCTCTCTCAATTGATGCAGGATTCACTATATCCAAAGTATCTTGTCACTTCATTCAGAATGAAAAATATGAAAACTTGGTGTACCAAATTATGCAAAGCCAGTTTTTTAAAAGGGTGTTGTTGTTGTTGTTGTTTTACTATACTGGCACTAAAATTCTGAGCCTTAGCACCAGATTTATGGATGCTGGAGACCGTAGGCGTCAAGGAATTTTCTCTAGGCTTTGTGTAATGTAGAAAGACTTCGTTCCTTTCTTTCGTAAGATACTGGTTCATTCTCGGAACACGGAACGGAACTGTAGGAGGGTTTGCGTTCCAAGGCCCAAGGCACATTTTGTAAGCCAGCAATGGTAGTATGATATATGGAGTTGATATAGGCTGCTTGCCAATGTTACAATCACTGTAACAGGTTTTCATTTTTCCCAGGAGGAAGAAAGCAATCACTTTTGTGATGGCTTCTAGAGAACACAGTAGCAAAAGTCTATATGTTTTCATTTAGGCTTTTCTGAGGTTTGGGTTTGGGGAGACATAATCTGCCAGTGGCTACGTAGTGAACAGTGTTCCTGAAAAGCAGAGATTAACTGTGATGCTTTATATTGCTCAAGTTGTTTGAGAAGCAAATTTTGCATTTTCCTACCTCTTTCTTGAAAGCAAACATAGCTCCCGCATCTGCACAGCAATTTCGTCCCTGTAGCCTAGTCCCCAAATCTCTATTGGCTATGACAAATGTGAGGCTATGACATTTACCGGTATCTCCCCCATCCCTTTTGAATGCTATTTATTTCTCTCAATTAACTGGCTAAATTAATGTAGAGGCGTCACTGTAGATGCATCATTAGAGTTTAGTTGCAAATGTACATTACCTTTTATATCTGTTTTAAGTTGTCTATTGATTTTCCTCAAAGAATTCTGGCACTCTGAGAACTGAATGCTGGACTAGATTACCGGTAGTTGTTGACTGAACCATCAGGGCACTTCTTAACAGGAGATGGTGAAGGTGTTGATAGTTTTCTGCTAGAGCTCCCTAGTGCACACTCTCCCCCAGCCCCACCTGAGCTGCAGTTTCCGTGATTCCCAGAGACAGGAAATTACTATTGAACCAGTAGTTTAAGGCTACAGTTCTATATACATTTACTTGGGATGTCAGCCTCCTTAAATTCAGCGGCACTTCACAGTACGCATGCATAGGCTTGTGCTGCGGGTCTGTAGTGCAGATATGCAGTGAGAATAAAATGTCACTTTCTGAATATAGGGGCTGTTTAGAGTCAGGAAGAGTATCTACTGATCCTGCAGATAGGCACTTGCTGTTGGTCCATTTCTCACTTTTCAGCTGCCTCCTGGTCTGTTGCCTAATCTGCTGGCTCTTGAAGTTTGCTGCATTGAGGAGGGGTATTTGGAGTGCTGCTTCCTCCTCCCTTTCAGTAGACCTTTCTTAACATTATGTCCATCATGTCGGGGGCTACTTGAAAGGCTTCTGAATCCAAAAGGTTAGATTGACGCATGCCTTGAGTGGAATTCCACCCATGGAACTGCCTTGCTGGAGAAAGAAGCAGGGCAATTGCCTCTCACGGAATGACATCTAACCAGCCTTCAACCAGCTGTTCCACTTAATATAGCTTATTTGAGACAAGGAAGGTCTGTGGGAAAATCAGGCACACAGCTGGGGATCCATTTAATGTTTTTCCTGGAGTTGATCATGTAGTTGTATAGCCAAACTGCTTTTCTCTTGCTTTGCAGTTGGAGGTTCTGGTTTGAAAATTTCGAAGAGTGCTATAAAATACCACAAATGAGTGATGAAGCGTTTTGGGGTACACATGATCTGTTATGTTTTTTTCTCTCCTGTTCGGTTTCTCTCTTTCCCCTTCTGTTCCTGTTGGGCACTTTTTGAACAGGAGGTGCTGCTGCTGCTGCTGCTGCTGCTGGTGTGCTTCTGTTCAATACAAATTCTACCTTGATTTGCATAGTGCCTGAAATGGCAGATCTGGCTCCATACCCCAAAAGATCAGCCCTTTCACTTATTATACAAACTGGTTCTCGGAAGCACAATTCCCAGAGCAGGAATAGCAGTGCGGTGCAGCTTCTATGTGTGGATCTGCAGCTTCCATCCTTTCTGCCCATGGCCCTTGCTGCCTGGGGCAGACAAGGAGGCACCATGTTATTTTTCTAGAAAAAGAGGTGCCGAAACTCACCATGAACACCTCCTCGGTCTCTTCTGATGGCAGTGGGGCTCACCTGAGAATTGCCCGGAACTGAGTTCCAGCTGAAAATAAGCCCTGGCTACCCCTGCCATATATTATTTTTCTTCAGCCAAGAAAATACTGTTCTTGTTTTGGCTTGACATTCTTTTTCATCTGAAGGTTTTTCTGAGGTTAAACGGCAAGGAAGAAACATGGAACTCCAGATCACATCACTGATAATGTTCACCTTTTTGTGTGAATCTTGTACAAACATTTGGCACTGTTTGTTTCTGTTCTCACCCACCAACAATGTTCCAAATGGATTGATGATGTTAATGTAGCTGTGGCTTCTTTTTTTGTCTTCCAGCTACTCCGTATCCTGGGGGTTTCAAGTGTTTCACCTGTGAAGAAGCAGTTGACAACTATGACTGCAACCAGTGGGCTCCAGATATCTATTGCCCAAGAGGTAAATGAGCTGTGTGCTTGCAGTGAAGGTGTTTTCAGAATGTGCGTCCATCTTAGATGTGGTTGAAACTTGCTACACAGATTCTTCTAGCAGATATAGGCCTTCCTGCCACTTCTAAGGAATTGTACTGAGGACAGAATATTGCCCACCTGTGAATCACTCTGCATCACGATTTCAGGTGAGCTGGTTTTGCCTGCAGCAGGCATAGGCATCGCACACAAGCCTGTCCACCAGTTCATTGTTGTGTCTTTGAGAACACTATGCAAGGCTTCACAAATCAGCTGATCAACAGTTCCCACTTGGCTCAGCCACGTCCTTACCTGTCCCACGCCTGACATTCTTTATGAAATGAGGTGTGGGGCAGGAGGCTTGGCCTGGCCAAAATGGCCTGATTAGGCCCACAGTCCAGAGGTTCCTACCCCTGCAGTGCTAGATTTAGTTGAGGTGGTGCAAAGTAGAGAAGACCTATCATTGAGAAGATTCATTTGGGGCCACCCAATTTTGGGCTTGCTCAAGGTGCCGTACTACCACAGACTACTTGACCCCTGCACTATGGAGAAGGAAGCAGCTTCAAGGCCTTTTAAATAACTCCTGTTTTTATAATCTGGCCTCTTGTGTCTCAGTTTTACTTTTATTTCCAATAGTTTTTATTATGTTATATTGCATGCAGTGTTGGCTTGCTTTTGCTTTGAGAGCTGTCTAGATAACTCCTGTTATGGGGAGGCTATGTACATAAACACAAACAAACAAACAAACAAACCCAATTTCATATTTAATTTGTATACTGTACCCTAGATGGTTTACACCTGAAATGTACAACAAATGTCACATTGCCATCCCATAACATTTCAAAGTACGGTGGAACCTCAGTTTTCGAGCGTCTAGGAAGCCAAAAACCTGGAAGTAATTGGTTCCGTTTTCGAACATGTTTCAGAAGTCGAACAGTCTTCTGGAATGCATTATGTTCGAAAACAGAGGTTCCAGTGTATAACAATTCAAGAATACGGTTCACATACAGTATTCTAAGACAATATTAACCAAATACCAGCAAGCAAGAAAGCAAAATAATCCCATTGATTGCACATTACAATTTGCAAATAGCCGTTTTAGAAGTCCCTTTCTCTGCTTCCTGTAGGACTCCTCTCATCATCCCCAGTGTATTCTTACCCCCAATCTGTTTCAACTTGAGTCCGCTCTCAAACACCTGGTGCATCCACTGCTCCTCTGCCTTCACTACAAAACTTTTCTTCACTTTCAAGCAACTCCCTCCCACATTCACACCCACCAGCCTATCTTTTATAAACAAATATGGAGGCACGTTTTCTCCTTATTTCAGACTTCAGTGCTTTGGAAGCTGGCCAGCAACATCTGCAGTCCCTTCTAGATCTGTGTAGAACTTCCACATGGCCTTACCATTTAATCCGCTGGGATAGATTTGATGACCACAGACGGTGTTGTCATTCTGCTCCCAATGACGAGACTATGGGGAAGAAGCAAATTTGTGAAGGCATTTTAATTCAAGTGAATATAGACGCTAGGGTTACCTCATCAAATACGAAGCTGGTAGACACAGAGCAGTTAAAACAGCCCAAAGATATGCCTGTTCCGGTGTTTTATTCTAGTCCTGCTCAGAGTGTGGCAACTAGTTGGAAGGAAGTCAATGCAGTGGAAATCTAGTTTGAAGGGAGGAAGGGAAGGCAGACACCATGTTTTGCTCCCGCTATGGGAGAAGGGTGCTGGGGGAATAGTATGCTCTGCCAGGTGGCTTGAAAATGATGCTGCCCATGAGGAATCAAACTGGATTTTCTAAGCACCCAGCACACTTTTCTGAGCAGAGCAAGATGGCAAAGCAGGTTGAAGTGGGTAAATGTAGTTTATAGGGAGTTGAAGGACTGGTGTCCTCTTTCTCAAGCTCTTCTGAAATGAATACCCTGCGGATACACGTTATGGGGCAGAAGCACAAGAGCAGGCCTTTTCTGTGGTGGCTCTCCATTTGCGGAATGTTCTCAACAGGGAGGCTTGCCTGGTGGTATCTAGGTGCTGTTCAAAAGCATTCCTTTCCCCCCCCCCCCAGGACTTAAACAATCTATGGCCTTTTAAACTGGCGGGTGGGGATTATTGGGGGGGGGTGTTGTTATATATGGTGTTGTTATATATATGTGTTTTTATATTGTAAACTGCCCTGTGATCCTCAGATGAAGGGTGGTATAGAAATTTAATTTATTACTACTATTATTAATACCTTAGATTCCAGCCAGTTTACATGAACTTTCTATTTAGGGGCAGAATAACAATTTGTGGGAGCAGCCACACTGCCAAAAGCTGCATTACAAGGAGCTGCTCAACAAAACATAACAAAGTGAGCAGGAGCACTGACTTTTGAAAATATTTCCCAACTTCAAAGAGACATGATTTGGGGCATTAATGGAGAGTGGCTAATTAGGCTGCACAACAGCTTACATTTTTGGACTCATGTTTCCATTACTCCCGTGAATTCATTAGTGTAGCTCATAAGCTACCTGCTTTTGATGATTTAGCTGAGATGCACTTGCCATAGTTAGGCTTCTATTAAAGCTCTTTTGTGTTATCTACTTTGAAAGATAGCAGGAGCCTTTTACATATCGTCTCAGTGGGATTGCTGTACATCTGCAAAATATGGGATTTGGAGGCTGGAATCGACTGGGTGGAAAATCTAATCCATCTTTTATCTTTGCCGCAAAGGCTCCACAAGCTGCTTAGACTCACAGCTTTTGGATAACCTTTTTATTCTTCTAGTCTTATGACTACATTAGCTGAACTATCAAAATACACGGCAAATGATGTACACGCCAGCTAGATCTTAGTCCAAGCCAGAATTGGGTTCGCTTACTTCTTAGAGAATGTGAAATCCCCAAAGACATTGAGAGAGATTGCAGAATAATGGGATGCTGCTAATGAGTAAATGGCTTCAGGATAGCAAGCTTTGAGGCATTGGACTGGACAGTCTGGATGCTTTTGTTTTTAAAAGAAAATGTTCAAAATAGATGAAGACAGAAGTTCTCTTGGAAGCTTCCCAAGATTCACATTTTGCACTCCATTTCTAGTGTTATGAAACTTTTCTCTCCACTTTTTCCATGCCACGTATAATTTTATAAACTTCTACCATGAACCCCTCGCTCGCCTTTTCTCTAAACCAAAAAGCCCACAAAACCTCTTACAAACAGGAAAAATACAAAAACGTTTTTTTTTCCCCTGGCAGCTACACGATACTGCTATACTCAACACACGCTGGAAGCCAATGGGAAGAGTGTATCTGTTACCAAGCGCTGTGTTCCTCTGGAGGATTGCCTATCTACAGGATGCATAGATCTCCAGCATAAGGGTTTGAAGGTAAGAAGTGAAATGGACGATCGTTGGTCCAAGCTCACTCCAACCCAGAGCAGATCTTTTTCACACCACGTGTGTAACCTACCGAACAACATGGGGACATTGCTATTTTAGTTAGGGTGATTTATTTTTGTAGCTTTGTTTTGTATTCAGATAGGCACCAATTATTAAGCATTGCATAAAAGAAGGAACTGAGGTGAGGACTGTTGGCACCCCAAAATTAAGTAAGCATATTTGCTATTAAAACTGGATGGTTGTTTGGAAGTTTGGGGAAATAGAAACCCCTTGACCCATAGGCTAATCCTACATACAGTGTCCCCCCCCCAATAAATAAATAAATAAATAAATAAATAAATAAAGTTAGCTAGTTAGTTAGTTAGTTAAGGGGTATTCTCATTTTCCTACTCATATTGAAATCCTGCCCCTCAATGAGGCCAAACTTAGATTCACAAAATGTTTAGGGGTTTCGTCTCCCCAGAAAAAAGCACTGCCTGCATATGTTTCTCAACTATAGTATGGGTGCTACCAAGATGGTAAGTTAACTTTTGGAAGTGGTTACCTGTAATCATGTGAATAAAACTAGTTCATTTTTAAAACACAGAAATATTGTACATACCAATCATATCTTCCATTGGGTTCGTGGGTGATTTTTCTCTAAAGTTCACAACAGCTGGCCTTTTTTTTCTTTTGAGATTTGGAAATGATCTGGAAACAGATGAGGTTATTTTCGTTATTAATTGCTTGAGACTACAGTGGTACCTCTGGTTGCGAACGCCTGTTGTTCCGCACACTGTGGGTTACGAGCTCCGGTAACTCGGAAGTAGCCGCTCCCAGTTGCAAACTTTGCCCTGGGATGCGAGTGGAAATTGCGCGCCAGAGAGGCACGCTTTTGCTGATGGCGCCTCAGGTTATGAGTGGTTTCCGACCTCTGGAACGGATTCCGTTCGTAACCAGAAGCACCACTGTATACAGAAATTTTGTATTATGTGAGTTTTGGTTAGCCTTACTTTTCACACCACACAATAACTCAGCTCCAAAAAAGTATTTTAGGCATGGTAGCAGCTTCTAGAGGGGTAACACTTTCCACTTCAAGTTGTAAGTGGGGATTGCATTCAGCTGAATTTTCTCCCCTCCTGAAAGGCCTTGGGCACATCCAGTGGGATTTTTAAAAACTTGGCTGTTGTTTTTTAAAAAACAAAACTTCAAGCCATAAACCCAAATGACATACTAAAGTCCTTCCTAGTCCCAAAAATGGTTTGCCATGAGACAAAGAGGCCCTTTGCTGTGGATGGAACAACAGTCAGATAAAATAAAATAATTGTCCAGTAGCACCTTAGAGACCACACAAAAGCTTATACCAAGAACAAACTTAGTTGGTCTCTAAGGTGCTACTGGACAATTATTTTATTTTTTTATGTATTTTGACTGCGTCAGACCAACACGGCTACCTGCCTGAATCTGGAAACAGGCAGATAATTTAGCCCTTTCCTGCAACTTCTGTAATCTAAATTTCCATTTTTTTAGTATTTCCATTATCATTTAAAAACAAACCAACCAACCCAAAACCTGGAACTTGGAGTGTAACATGTAGTTATCACAATACGATGAAGTCTTTTCACATAAGGAGCAGTTCTCTTGACCAGTACTTTCCCCCCTTTTTTCTAGGTCTGCACTTCCTGTTGTGAGGGAAACATCTGTAACTTGCCGTTACCCAGAAATTCAAGCGATGCCATATTTGCTACAACAACTCCCATAAATCACACACAGAGACATTTGCAAAGTGTACCAGTCATAATGGCATGTCTCCTGCTAGTTTTTGCTACGTAGACATCCCAGGATAAAGTGCCACTTACATATTGAGAAAAGCATTCAAGGATGAAAGTATTTATGAATACATATGACTTTAATTTAATATATGTTTTTAAACCTTTCTTTCTTAGTGACATTTCCGAACTCAGCTGTCCTGAATTCCTTTCAGCCTTGGCTGGTTAAAAAGCCCTTGTTTTAATCTGTGTCTTTTGGTTTTTAAAAAAGGAGGACATTGTTTTGTTGTAACTCTAATACTTTGAAGGAAACCTTTTGTAATCAAAAGATTTTGGTCACTGCAAATACTTGATTGAAAAGGTATATTGCTTCCGACTTCTGAAGGGAATATATCTAGAGTTTTGTACATAACAGTAATACCAATTAAAACCAGGGCTCCCCAGTGAAGCCACTCCACTATGCAAAAAAAAGGCTTTTGATTAATCAGCTGACAGCACTAAAGAAATATTAGTTGATTGATCATTCTAGTTTTAATAAACTGCATACGTTATTGCATATGAATATAAAGATCCTCTTGAAGGAAAAGCATTCTTGGTTCATGCATTTATGGAAAACAGGTACCAGATTAGAGGCATTTCCTTATGTGTGACGAAAGAAGTCCATGGCTGTTCCAAGATGGTTCCTGCACCTTCTGCTTTTTCAAGGGTCGGTGTTTTCTCTCCCCCCCCCCTTTTTAAAGTAGCATTTTCTTTCACACATCTGTTACCCAGTTAATTTGGGTCATTGTTTTAATACAGCCTGTTTTAGGCACGTCTGATAATAATAATAATTTTTTATTTATACCCCGCCCATCTGGCTGGGTCTCCCCAGACATTCTGTGCGGCTCCCAACAGAATATTAAAACCACGATAAAACATCAAACATTAAAAACTTCCCTAAACAGGGCTGCCTTCAGGTGTCTTCTAAATGTCAGATAGTTGTTTATTTCTTAGGGCAGGCGCCACTGCCGAGAAGGCCCTCTGCCTGGTTCCCTGTAACTTCGCTTCTGGCAGTGAGGTAACCGCCAGAAGGCCCTCAGAGCTGGACCTCAGTGTCTAGGCAGAACGATGGGGGTGGAGACGCTCCTTCAGGTATACTGGGCTGAGGCCATTTAGGGCTTTAAAGGTCAGCACATACACACACAGCCCCAAACCTGGAAACATCAGAAAGACAACACTAAAAGGGCAGAACAGTGTGTTTGCAGGCTTTTAAAATGGGTTTCCAATTTCACATGAATTCACGCAATGACCTGGAACCAATGGGGGAAACTGCCTGTATTTCAACAGGCTTTCAATTTAACCAATTCATAGATACACTTGTATACAATCCTGTATTCGCTTCCCCAAGGGTGAAACCATTGGACTCAACATTCCTCTGAGTAAACTTTTCCAGGAGGGCACTGCACATGTTGCTAGCCCAGTTTTGATGTGCTTACAGATACATCCCCATTTCCTTTGTGGATCCGCCCCTGTGATTGATGCTGGTTGTGTGCATTGGAGCCCCTTAAAGCTGCACATTGGGCATTGTTAGGCTGCTGTCATGGGTCAGTAGGACTCACCTACACAATGTCTAATGAGAATCCGAGTTTGGATCAGAACGTCTTGACCGAGGAACGCTGTGGACAAATTTCTTTTCAGTAAGGAAATGCTTCCACTGAAATGTGTTTTACTAACCCAGACAAGATTTTTGGCACATGAGGGGGTTTATTTTACATACTAGACCACAGTATTTATTTTTGTATGGCATGATCAGGATTGGTGACACGTTATACAGTGTTCTATTCTTAAGCAGCTATGGGCTGTTAGTATGTCATGGCAAACCATGGTTGATTGCTTACAGTGAATGTGCAGAATGTGTAGCTCCCACTTCTTTCTTGTTCACTAGGGAGTGGAGGCAATGAGATGTGGTCCTTTGGTGTAACATCAAATCCTAACTGGAGCAAAACACCAGCTAACCTTGGTTCATATGTTGGGGATCATCATGGTTTGTTGCTCCCACTTGTGAAGTGGGTATCATGGTGTGTTCAACACAAAACAACCATGACTTGCTATGATATGTGCTTTCAGCCTATATGTGACAATGACATTTTTTTAGACTAGTGCTGTGGGTGGGTGGGGGGAATAAAGTTGAAGCTAATTCAAATATGTGTTACTGCCTTATGACAGTATAAAGGATCAGTGGGATTTTATATACAACGAACAGCCGTGTAATCATGAATTATAGTGATTTTAATGAGTTGTCTTTGGCTAATGCTGATCCACGGGGACCTGGCACTTTTCCAAGTTACAACGCATATTCATGCTGTAAACCAAGGGGAGGGGGGGGGAGGGGAAAATGGGAATAGGGAACTGTGATCAAATGTATTCTAATAAGAAACCTTTTTCTAAATCCCAAGTGCTTCATAAACACTTCTGTCCAAAGCAAACAAACCAGCATCTACCAGCCTCATATTCTGTGCTGTGTTTGTAGACACGCACCCAAACCCTAAAATATTTGTAATTCAGCTACTTTATGAAAACATGAACTCTCGTATCCATTGCAGGACTTTGTGTGTGGGATGTATGTGTATAAATAAATGTAAACGTGTTGCCTCTATTAAAAGAACAGGTCATACTATCCATTTATGCATCAAGGCGCACACAGGAGTCTGAACTGGAGGCAACTACCTGGAAGTAATTTTCACTGTTTTTTCAGCAGTCCTGGTTCAAAGTCCCATGTACACTGCATTTCATGGCTAGGGGGATCAGTTGGGAGTCAGATCCATTGGCAACGTGAGCCATCATGATGTTGATTAATTTTATCATGAAGTCCCATTGAAAGCAATGAGATGTATTTAGTTGTGTGACTAACTTACGTTATTCTGCTAACAGCCAGCAGGGATAAATAATGGGTATTGAAATTTCAAGGAATATATTTGGAAACAAGGTGTCTCCATCCAATTTTGGTCAATTCTCACTCCATTTTAGAAGTCACCTTGACCCTCAGGAGTGGCTTTTTTGGAGGTGGGGGCAGCAAAACTCCCCTCCCTCTTGTTGTTCCTGGGATCCCACCCAGCCATGTACCTCTGCAAGCAATGGCTTGATTTTTGTTTTTTTTTAACATATACATTTTAATCCATAACCTCTAATTTCATATACCACAGATCTGACATACCCTTTTCCTGAGACCCCGTGTAAAATCTAGTTCAAATATAATTGCAATTCAAAGGGATGCAAGCCTGACAATTTGGACTGTTCATCCAATGTTGTGGCATACCACTAAAACAGTTGGCATTGGACAGGAAGGCTTCACTTCAGCCAGCTTTTAATCTTCTGTATTACTGAGCTTGTTTCATAGACTACCCCTCAACTCACCAAAGTCATGACTGGGGCTGAAACTGTGTGCCAAAATATATGTTTGATTTATATGCTCTTTAAGTCATGTTGCATCAGTAATTTGAAAAGCACTTTCTATATTATAGAAATGTGAAAAGGATTACAAGGCACTTAGAAGTTATCTACATACCACACTTGTGCACTCACCATATGGAGGCATATAGCAGTGGCATCCCTGTGTGCCCTCTCCACACCACTGCTACGAAGTAAAACAGCTGCTCATGTGACTAGGTCATATGGAGAGTTTCTGCACCAATACGGCACCATTCATGGCAATGGCTAGCATGAAACAGGTGAGTGCCATCCTACACATTAAGAGTGTAGCAAGCACCTCATGGGGGTGCTATTTTAAACAGTCTCTATGTGATAGAGCTGGTCTATATGTTAATCACCAAGAGAATTGTTCGCATTGTGTCTTACAAAGAGATGTGTTGCATACATTGTGATCTCTGAAAAGGTAAGTCAGTTGTTCGTTGTTGCACGATTGAACCATGTGGTTAAGCACTTCTTCTTCACAAGCAAGAATGACTGAATCGTCCTGTCCGTGAAATCTGTGGTTATTATAATGTGATACATCACTCAGGAAACTTATTATACTGTTCTGTAACCATTGAATTGGACCACACTTTGAAATCTTAATTTGAAAATTTTGCAGTCCAAGCATGATGGTGTTACTAAATTTGTATTTCTGCATTTGTATTTCATTCTGAATTTTAGATTTTTACGCTGTGAAAAAAAAATTATTGAAATGTGTCTAAGTAAAAAGCATGATCATCTGAAGCCATATTTGTGCAAAATCTCCTGGTTATTATCCTTTCTACTGTTTTTGTAACCTTCTGTGGATGTATTCCCGTGTAAATAGTGCTCAGACTTGTTAATGTTGTAAATTTTGTACATTCTATAAATAAATAATGTTTTAAACATGGCATGTTTGAATGATTTTTCTTTCTGTAATCCTCACACTCTCTTTGACGGTCTTTGTCCTACTTAGCTCTAAGGAGCAAAGTTGTGTGCCAAGTATTCTCTTTATCGTACAAATATACAGAGTAGCAACTAAGATCTGGTGTTTCCTTATTTATTTAAAAGTGTTTATACCTCTACAGGCACATACCCTCCACATATGGTGGGAATGCCCCCAAATCTAACCTTTCTGGGCGGCGATCTTACAAGAAATAGGCAAAATATCCAAACAGATATTGGAACCCACCCCAGAACCAGCCCGGGGACAAATAAAAGAGGGCGTCTTCACCACTCCCCCTTTATTACATACACAGCCCAAAAAGACAACAAAAACCCACCCTTAGCATGTGAATCAATATGGCTAACTTGACTCAACAATACTCCCCCCGCCACGCGCAAACAAATCTTATTGCAGTCAACTAAAGACAACCAACTATGCCCTGCCAAGGGAAATAACAAATGAATAGAAAGAGAACCTACCCAAGTGATGCTGACACAAAACCCCCACACCTACACTAAGTAAAAGAATGTAAGTTTTACCACCTTCCCCCTCTCCCCCCAACTTCTCCGCCAACTTATACTGTATACAACATTAATGTCTCTCATTGAATGCAACTGACCCAATAGAAATGATTCTATGGCCTGAAAAAAGAGACAATGCACATACTATTGTATCCCAAGAAAAACCTTCAATAAAAATTATTAATATTTGACAAATCTCGATAAGTGATGGCACACGCCAGGTAGATGTTAAACAGCACGGGGGATAGTACTGAAAGCTAAACATTTACAGAAAGCTCCAAAGGAAGAGCAACACCTGCAAGTGCCACTATCTGAAAATGTCCATCCAAGTAGGATTGGGAACAACTCAAAGCAGTGCCTCTCCCCCAGGTCAGATAGCTGCTCCAGAAGGTACCATGGCTGATGGAGTCGAAAACTACAGAGAGAACAGTTACAGGTGGGTAGCCATGTTGGTCTGCCATAGTCAAAACAAAATCGAAAATTCTTTCTAGTAGCACCTTAGAGACCAACTGAGTTTGTTCCTGGTATGAGCTTTCGTGTGCATGCACACTTCTTCAGATACACTGAAACAGAAGTCACCAGATCCTTAAATATAGTGGGGGAGTGAGAGAACTTGCCAGAGAGAACTTGCTGCAAGACAGACCCAAAAAAGAAAATAACAGAACACCACTAGTCATCACATACAGCTCCCAAGTTAAAACAGTACAACGCATCATCAGAGATCTACAACCTCTCCTAGACAATGACAGTTCTCTTTCTCAAGCTCTGGGAGGAAGACCCTTCATCGCATACAAACAGCCACCCAATCTCAAACAGCTCCTCACCCACAATAATACAAAAACAGGACTCAACATGGACACTGGTACCAGAGCCTGCAATAAACCCAGATGCCAACTTTGCTGCCACATAAACCCGGATAACACCATTACTGGTCCCAACAACATCAAACACACCATCTCAGGACTATTTAATTGCTCATCTTCCAACATTGTGTATGCAATCAAATGCCAACAGTGCCCTTCAGCTCTCTATATTGGACAAACAGGCCAAACCCTACGCCAAAGGATAAATGGACATAAATCTGATATCAGGAATCACAAGACAGAGAAACCAGTAGGAGAACACTTCAATCTCCCAGGACATTCTATAAAAGATCTCAAAGTAGCTGTCTTAATACAAAGAAATTTCAGAAATAGACTGGAAAGAGAAGTGGCTGAATTGCAACTAATCACCAAACTTAAAACCATGGAGAAACCTGGTTTGAACAAAGACATTGGATTCTTATCTCATTATACATAACAAAGCCATCTTTAGCCATCTCACCCCTTGCCTTTCCCTGCAAGACTAATTGCAGCCGTTTAGAGTCGTCAACAGGTTTTCCACACTTATCAGCCTATCACCCATTCCCACCACCCTTCTGAGTAATACCCCTCCCCACTCCCCCACTATATTTAAGGATCTGGTGACTTCTGTTTCAGTGTATCTGAAGAAGTGTGCATGCACACGAAAGCTCATACCAGGAACAAACTCAGTTGGTCTCTAAGGTGCTACTAGAAAGAATTTTCAATTTTGTTTTGACTACAGAGAGAACAGTGAGAATAGGCAGGCACCCCACTCCCCTTGTCTCTGTCCCAGCAAGGGTCACCATGCAAGGTGATCAATGCAGTTTCTGTGCCAAAATTGGGCTTTAACTTTAATTGAAATGGATCTAGAAAATAAGTCCCATCCAAGAAAGCCTGGAAGTGGTCCACATCCAATGGAAGAGATTGATGCTTGCTTGTTTTTTTGTAAATATTTTGTGCTCCTACAATTTATATTAATGGCTACAGCCTGAGGAGAGTGATTTCAACCTAGCCCAAATATTACCATTAACACCAGAATAAAAAAAGAATGCTGGTTGGAAAATGCTGCAAAAGAGTGTGGCCTCCACAGAGAGACAATTCTTTGCTCGGAAAACGATTTTTTGGGAAGCAAGCCAGAACATTCTGCAGGAAAATGCTAATATATTCTGGTTGGTATCCAAAAACTGTCCACAGATAGATCACAAAGCAGCTCAACCAGCTTAAAATATTCTGCTCTCCCTGCATTGTAGAGTTAATGCATAACACTGGGAAAACGTAAGATGCCAAAAAAACATGTGGAATTGATCGGTGCCCATTCTTGCCTGCCTGCCTGTCGGCCTTAATTTGGCATTTCAACTCAGAGCCACAAAAGGGAGGGAGGTCCCCCATAACTATTCTAGAAGAATTGTTAATAAATTGTCCAACATGGATAAAATGGGCAGATGATTAAATATACTATGTAGTTGGTGAAAGCAGTTTCCCCATCGCACACTCGGAATAGACAGTGCTTTTTTTCTAGAAAAATAGGTGCCGGTACTCACCTTGAAGTTGTTACAGTAAATGCCACACTTTTTAACAACAACAACAACAACAAAAAGAGGTGCCGGTACTGCATACTCTTGAGTACCCCCTGGAGGGGAAAGCACCGGGAATAGATACTGTCGCTTTTAGCAAAACGTGTGCTTAATTTTATGGCATTTACCATGTTGTTTTCGTAGAAGCAAAGTATTAAGGCTGCCTGACCCTTGAGAGTTTTGTCTTGTGAGCTTGCTTCTTAACCTTATGCCCTGTTCCGGGGATAGGGAACTTCATACCTGGGGCAAATGTAGACCTCTCTGTCTAGTCTTTGGAACTCCTCCTAATCCACATCCCTCGCCAACTCTGCTCCATTGCTCCGCAGAAATCTCTCCTGAAACTGTAATAACATTCTCTTGCTTGCCTACATAGAGGATGGTGATAAGGTGTGTAAAAACCTCTTAACTTTTGTGTGGATGAAATATTGCCCATTGTATAAAGATAAGAGTCAAATCTCTTGCCCCTGCCCATTTTTACCTTGGGTCCCCACTGGCATGTGGCCCCTGGAAGGTTGCATACAAGGCAATGTGGCCCTCTGGCTGGAAAAGGCTCCCCATCCCTGCCCTAGTATATTTTTACATTTTTTATTTCTAGTTACATAGAGTGTCTTCCAATGCAGTGCAAGCAGACTTCTGCTTTCACAGTGGGATTTCCCTTTCCTGTCCTTTGCCTGCAGTCCCCATCATGTGCCCTGAAAAGTCTGATTTTGTGGGGGTAAGCAGGGAGAGGAGAGGAAACAACTACAAACAACCAGGAAGCAGGGAGAACTACAATAAAGCTTGCAGGTAAAATATGCAGATTGTACACTGGAAGGCTGGGAAATTAAGTCAGCCTGGTCCCTAACACTCATCAAGCAGACGGGAAGGGTGGCTCTCTGGGGGGAGTGTTTTACAATCAGGGAGCCACCACACAAAAGGCCCTTCTGCAGAACTGCCACCTGCAGAGTTCAAGCTTGTGGGATCTACTTTGATTTTTTTACTAGAACTCTGAGACCCACCAACCTGAGCCTGATGCAAGAGAAAGATGCTTAGAATTAAAGGATGCTGAGCTCAGGGACTTGTTCTGAGTACCAGAACTGAATGGAGCACACTGTCCTTCCACACACAAATATACACTCCTAAATACTGGACCATCAAGAAGGCTGATCGCCGAAGAATTGATGCTTTTGAATTATGGTGCTGGAGGAGACTCTTGAGAGTCCCATGGACTGCAAGAAGATCAAACCTATCCATTCTCAAGGAAATCGGCCCTGAGTGCTCACTAGAAGGACAGATCCTGAAGTTGAGGCTCCAGTACTTTGGCCACCTCATGAGAAGAGAAGACTCCCTGGAAAAGATCCTGATGTTGGGAAAGATGGAGGGCACAAGGAGAAGGGGACGACAGAGGATGAGATGGTTGGACAGTGTTCTCGAAGCTACTAACATGACTTTGGCCAAACTGCAGGAGGCAGTGAAGGATAGGCGTGCCTGGCGTGCTCTGGTCCATGGGGTCACGAAGAGTCGGACACGACTGAACGACTCAACAACAACAACAACAACAAATACCCCAGGCTTTCTTTATTTAAGCTTAGGGCAAGAGGTCATTTTGCTTCAGCTGCTGCTAAACCAATGTGCATCAGAAATCCTTGCCGATCTATTATAAATCAGCGATCCAGATGTATCTTTTACCCATTGGTGCTCTAGGTCTAGGACCAGGAACCACTCTATATGTACTTATGAATGTCTCTGTATACATGCACACACTTGCACTCATTTGCTTTTTAAAGTGAACACTTACCTGTAACGTGCAGCATGATGGCAACAAACAGGTGTTTCGTAACATAGGTCATGCAGCTGCAGCCATGAGAATCAGAACTGGCTTCAGCTGCCTTTTTGGATGTACAACCCTGTGCCAAACCCAAGTTTGTTGTTGTTTTGTGTGTACAACGGTTCTTAGTCTCATTGAATTCAGTGGGATTTAAATATGCAGTCCGGTAGTTCAATCATATTAATTGCAAAGACCTTTAAGGGTACCTAACCATTTTTAATATAAATTGAGCCCATGGGCAATGGTAATGTCTCAGAAATATACTTGGCCCCAAACAGTGCAAAGATTGTAGTCTTCAAGTTCCATAAATATCTGAAAAAGATAAGAAGCACAAGGCAGCTGGAAGACTTTGCCCCAGCATGTCCTATTACTGCCCTGGGCATTCTTCTGTGGGAGGGTTGAAGCATCTCTTTGGTAATGGACTGGGTGGTTTAAAATTCTCTGGGAGTCTTTTTTGGGGGTGGGGGTGGGGAGGTAAATGAAAGGCATTTTGTATGAATGGCTTCTGCAAAATACATTTGCTCAGAGACAAAGAAGACTCGGAACCACAAAGGAGACCACAGAAGAATTTCACGTACATTAGCAGTTAATCAAATATTACTGGTAAAATATGACTTGGGATTTGACTATAAGCAGCAACACTAGTAAAAAAACCAACAACCTAAAACCAATCACCACCACTCTTGAAAGACAGGACGTTAAACCAGCATTAGTTACTGTGGGGAGGAAAATATGTGAATCTCTGTCAACCCATGTTTATGGGTGAACAACAGAAAGAAACGATCGGGTGCCCAGATCAAACCTTCATGAATTTATCAGGTCTCCCTTTAAAGCCATGTTAAGTGGCCAACACATGTGGCAGTCAATTCCATAATTTGAGTCTCAGTTTAGGGTTGCCATATTTGGAAGAGCAGAGGACACATGAGTCAACTTCTACTTTTAACTATGGATCGCTATGACAACTCTGCCCCTGAAAAAGAGGACATATGGCAACCCTACGAGTCAATTCGGTTGAAAATAGTCATGTTTTAAAAGACATCTCCACCCAACACGTTTGCTCAAGAGTTTCAAGATTACAAAATAGCAGCAAGTACAGGAATAGGAGGGGTGCAAAAACTGTGGCCCTGATCATTGAACCACCACGCTAGCTGGGGTTGATAGGAGTCGGTGTCTAGAAACATCTGGAGGGTCACAAATTCCCCAGATGCATAGCAATGAAGGATCACCTACCTCCATATCAGCCTATATATGAAAGCAGCCTTCCCTAACCTGGTGCCCTCTAGATGTGTTGGACTACAACTCCCATCAACCCCTGCCAACACGGTCAATGATCAGAAATGGAGTTGTAGTCCAGTACGTCTGGAGGATCCCAGGTTAAGAAAGTCTACATTAAAGTTATAAAATGAAGGCTCTTCTATGGATGCCCTACCCAAAAGTAGAAAATTCTTTTCAGTAGCACCTTAGAGACCAACTGTGTTTGTTCTTGGTATGAGCTTTCGTGTGCATGCACACTTCTTCAGATACACTGAAACAGTGTATTCAGTGTATCTGAAGAAGTGTGCATGCACACGAAAGCTCATACCAAGAACAAACACAGTTGGTCTCTAAGGTGCTACTGAAAAGAATTTTCTATTTTGTTTAGACTATGGCAGACCAACACGGCTACCCACCTGTAACTACCCAAAAGTAGATCATTGTCACTTAGTAGGCTCACTTTGAAGATGCCATGCAAAGGTTTCTTCATTGCTCCAGGCTTTCAAAGAACAACAATAACAAAGAGTTTTAGTTTGGAATTTGATCTGTTCTTCTGCAGTGATATTTTTCTTGTTGTGGCTTTGTATTCTATGGTGTTTCTTTTAATTCTGGAGTTTTGTCAGCCATCATTATGCTTAAATTTCTCGAGTTTTTTTCTCTCTTCTGGACTTTCTATATGTACAACGAAAGTAAGCCAAACTTGTGAGAGATGAGTCATGCTTATCCTCTTAAACTTGGCAAGTCAATTTGTTTCCCAGGTTAGTCATACTAGAATGTTATTGGGATGAATGGAAAAGGTAGTCATAACTGTTGTATTTTTTTTAGATTGGTTTTATGTGTGGCCTAAA
Organism: Lacerta agilis; assembly: GCF_009819535.1. Taxonomy (NCBI): domain Eukaryota; kingdom Metazoa; phylum Chordata; class Lepidosauria; order Squamata; family Lacertidae; genus Lacerta; species Lacerta agilis. Next base: position 100,334,503 of record NC_046312.1, read on the forward strand.
ATAGAGCTCCTCTCTCATGTAATCTAAAAGCACATACATTCAAGTATATTATTTAGAGTCAACTGCCCCCCACACTACTCAATTCTTTTTAGCTTCTCATGACTAATGAGAATCTCTAAAGCCTCCAAGGACAAGCTTGCTCTCTGTGTGGCTGTTATGGCTAATACTGTGGTTTAACTGATCAGGCTGCTCAGAGACATTATTTCCAGTTTTCACAAATGCCAAAAGTACAATACATGCAACTTGTCTGAAATGTATGGAAGGCATTTGGGAGCAGAGAATGCTGATTTCAGCGGAAGTGGACCTTATTCCTTCCTCTTTGACATGGAAGGTGTTAACCCATTTGGGATATGTGTGTGTGTGTGTGTGTGTGTGTGTGTGTGTGAGAGAGAGAGAGAGAGAGAGAGAGAGAGAGAGAGAGAGAGAGAGAGAGAGAGACACTCTTCAGGCATTGTTGTTGTTGTTTATTCGTTTAGTCGTGTCCGACTCTTCATGACCCCATGGACCAGAGCACGCCAGGCACGCCTGTCTTTCACTGTCTCCTGCAGTTTGGTCAGACTCATGTTGGTAGCTTTGAGAACGCTGTCCAACCATCTCGTCCTCTGTTGTCCCCTTCTCCTTGTGCCCTCCATCTTTCCCAACATCAGGGCCTTTTCCAGGGAGTCTTCTCTTCTCATGAGGTGGCCAAAGTACTGGAGGCTCAGCTTCAGGATCTGTCCTTCCAGTGAGCACTCAGGGCTGATTTCCTTCAGAATGGATAGGTTTGATCTTGCAGTCCATGGGACTCTCAAGAGTCTCCTCCAGCACCATAATTCAAAAGCATCAATTCTTCGGCGATCAGTCTTCTTTATGGTCCAGCTCTCACTTCCATACACTACTACTGGGAAAACCATAGCTTTAACTATACAGACCTTTGTCGGCAAGGTGATATCTCTGCTTTTTAAGATGCTGTCTAGGTTTGTCATTGCTTTTCTCCCAAGAAGCAGGTGTCTTTTAATTTCATGACTTCTGTCACCATCTGCAGTGATCATGGAGCCCAAGAAAGTAAAATCTCTCACTGCCTCCATTTCTTCCCCTTCTATTTGCCAGGAGGTGATGGGACCAGTGGCCATGATCTTAGTTTTTTTTGATGTTGAGCTTCAGACCATATTTTGCGTTCTCCTCTTTCACCCTCATTAAAAGGTTCTTTAATTGCTCCTCGCTTTCTGCCATCAAGGTTGTGTCATCAGCATATCTGAGGTTGTTGATATTTCTTCTGGCAATCTTAATTCTGGCTTGGGATTCATCTAGTTCGGGCATTAAAGGTAAAGGGACCCCTGACCATTAGGTCCAGTTGCGGACAACTCTGGGGTTGCGGCGCTCATTTCGCATTACTGGCCGAGGGAGCCGGCGTACAGCTTCCTGGTCATGTGGCCAGCATGACTAAGCCGCTTCTGGCGAACCAGAGCAGCATACGGAAACGAGTTCAGGCATTAGACATGCCCAATTCATGAAAAAAAACTTTTCAGTTCTATTATGGTTACTGGATTTGGGTGAAAAAGAAAAAAGAAAGCTCTAATGTGTGATATAACTAAAAAAAGCAAAACACGCACCCATGTTTTTGAGATGCTAAGATAAATTGAAATTATGCTAATACAGCCCTTCATAGATTACAATCACTTTGCGGGGGGGGGGGGTACACACACTGCAACATTTAAAAAGCACAGGAACATAGGCATCTGCCTTGCCTCTAGTTGAACCACCATTCCCATCTATCACACTATTGTCTACACTGACTGGCACTGGTTTTCCAGGGTCTCAGTTGTACCTGGAGGTGCCCAGAATTGGGACCATCCGCACACAGAACAGATGCTGTTCCACCATGAATGCACCAGTTGCACAGTGAATGTGCCCAGCTGATGTTAGTGCTGGTTTTGACTTACAAAGCCTTAAATGGTTCAGTACTGCAATATCTCAAGGTGCTCACGGGGGTGTCTTACCCATAGAGGCTAGTGGTGCAGGGCGCCAAGGCGCCAAGTTCTGGAGGGCTCCAGGGAAGAGGTATCTGTGGGCTTTTAGAAGTGGGGTGTTTTAAATGTATTTCTCCTTCCTCTTGGCTTTAATGTATCCATGTGCGGTTTATTGTCTTTTCTCCCCCCCCCCTTTCCTTTTAAGCCACTTTGGGTTGGGTTTATCTGGGCAAGATAAAGCAAATGACAAATTTAATTTTAAAACAAGACAAAACAGTGGAATCTCTTCCTCCTTACCTCCTTCATGAAGCCCCCTCACACCCGCTACTCTACACTGAGGGACCAGAATCTGGGGTGGGAAAAGAAAAAAGCAGAAATCCCATTAGACAAGTGAGTTTCCTCTGCACAAGCAGACAGAAATCACTGGATGCTGCCCTCACATTCCGGCTTCCAGCAGATTTTCTCATTGCAACGTGAAATAGTATTTAAACAGTCAGCCAAAAAATGCACTGTGAAGTAGACTTCAGTCCCTCTGTTACAGTTGAGCTCTATGGTTTGGAGTTACTGCCTTCATGAGTTACATAACACTGAGGAAATTTCATTCTGTTAATCCTGTTAGCCGCATTCACAGCGATTAAAGCTTTACGTGCATGAAACTAGAGGGTAGAATTTTAAGACATTCTCAAACTTTAAAAAAGGGTAATCTCAGAGAGAGAGAGAGAGAGAGAGAGAGAGAGAGAGAGAGAGAGAGAGAGAGAGAGAGATGTTCGCACAGAAAGGAATCACATTATTTAAATTAACATAGGAAATCTGATTTGGAATAAAGGCTAGAAAACATTAAAATCCTTGGGTATGCCATACAAAACTAAGTATAACCAGGACTACATAGAACACATGTAACACAGTAGCCCCCTTTTTAAATGACAGAAATACTCCAAAAAGAAGGTCCCCCCCCCCGGTGACATTAAAGAGTTTTTTGGTCAGTCATAGTTTTGGGAATATGTGAGGAATGATCTCTCCAGGCCAACTCCCTTCTGATTCACTAGTTTTCAAGCATAGTTTAGATATATTGTAAAACTTGTTATAAGTTTCTCTCTCTCTCTTATCTAACTCAATCCATAAAACAGGAAGGAAGTTAGGGAAATTGCATGCTTATTTCTGGCTGCTCTTTAAAATCCAAAAAAAAGCAGAGGATTTTTTTTTTTTTTTTTTAAAGCATACGCAGCAAAGGATTTTCAAGGTGTTGGGTACATCTCCTCATCAATGTTCCCTTATCTTTGCTTGGGTAGAATTTCCTCTGGAGCCATATTTCTGTTTCCTTTGGTTAGGCAGGAAACATTAGGGTTACAAATGTGCTACCTAGCCAAAGTATATTGACCATTCACATATCAGGCCGAGATCTAGACTAGAATGTAATCTCTATTGTCACTCTGAAAGAAAGGATGATGGCCATGGGAAAGGGAGTGCTAGATTCCAAGGCTGGTGTCCAGATTGAAAGGGGTGGAAGTCATGAGTTGATTAATTAGGGACATAGGCATCTGCCTTCTTCTACCGAGTAAGACTTCTCTGGTTCAGTATTGTCTACACTAGCAAAGTGAGGAATTAAACCAGGGACTTTCTGCATGTAAAGCATATGCTCTGCTACTAAACGACAGCCTCGCCACTAGATTTGACATAGAATCATAGGACTGTAGAGTCAGAAGGGACCCTGAGGATCATCTAGTCCAACCCCCTGCGAAGCAGGAATATGCAGCGGTCCCATATGGGAAATCAAACCTGCAAGCTTGGTGTTATCAGCACCACACTCTAACCACTGAGCTAGGTCTTTCTCTGGGAAACAGCAGTGGCAGCTTGAACTTGGAAGAATTATCAATGCTCTCCGTGCAGTTACTCCATATGGAATAACTTTGTTAAATTTATCTTTCGGTCCTCAGATTGGATCTTACGCAACCCTTGTAAAAGGACCCTAATAACCCGGGTAGCAATCTGATTAAGCAGCCAAGGTAGACTAATCTCAAAATGATTATATCAGTTGAACACAGGGCTTGTTATTCTTCGCCTCGTCGTTTCTGGCAGCTAGTCGGGTGTGAGCTTTCCTCCCCGCCCTCCTCCTCCTTTTTACAGAGTAGTCTTGAATTTCCACCAGGATCAGCCTGCTATAATTGTGGTTTTGTTTGCTACAAAAATTGCAAATGCAACGAGAGCCTTGTGGCGAGGCTGGAAAAGTCACCCAGGTATAAATATGCTTTGAGCCTTAATCTCATTCCACCACAGGTGTAGCGCATACTTTAACAAGATTAACTTAAAGCGCCATCGCCATGTGGATCTGTAAAGATGAAAACCTTTGCCCTGATGGGCAAGTGCAGATATATTTTTAATCAAACTCCTGGGAGGCTGCAAATCACGGGCAGCATATAAGATGAGAATTCAACAAAGGGAAAGGCTCGCTTCAGTGAAATGACTCCATCCTTATTACTTATGTAATGTAATCAACTCATGTTACCGGGCTGTTACAAGCATTCCAATCTATTTTAGGGTACTATAACCCAAAACTCATAAAACAACTATTCAGAATGAGTGTAAGCTTGCTTGCTGACTAAATACTCCCTATTCATTCTGCTCCAATAATGAGCTCACTTGTGATGGATTAGGCCCATTTAGGAGATGTTGACTCGGCTATGCTACAGACGCTGCACTGAAATGGGCTTATGCAGGAAGTCTCAAACCTTGTCATAGCAAGCCTCTCTCAATCAAGTCACAAGCCGGTTGAGCTCTCTCCCGTACAGCTAAGGGAAAACAAGCTTGACTTGGGTAGTAGTGCTTGTTGTTATCCTAGGCACAGTGCCAAGCATCTCAGTGGAAAAGAAACAGAGCATGGCACGGTTTAAAGACTCTACGGGAAGCACTCCAGGGAACCAAAACAAATATCCTGCAAATAATAGGGGGTCAATTCACTGGGTTTTCAGAGGTAGCAATTAGTGCAAGGGAGAACGCATGGTGTTGCTTGGGCTATTGAGTTGGGCATTTGAAAGGTGTATGCATAGGTTGCGTGTTGAGGTCCCCAACCACCCTCCAGGAAATAACTCACACCTCAGACATTAATTTTGGTTTGGTTTTTGGCATAATTTTTTTTGGCCACAACTTTATTAAAGTACAAGATATGTGAGTGGTTGCATAGGCATTGGTTTAGACTATCTGTCCCACTGGGGACAGAACTGACGACTGTCAGTAAAGGGAAAACACTTTGGGGAGAGAATAGGAGCCTGGGGACAGACCCAACGACTCTCCCTAAATGCTCCCAGGGGCTCTTGCGTGGCCCTGGCCCCCGACCGGGGGATATGGACAAAAGCATGGCGAGCCCCTGGATTCCTTTAACAGAATTCCCATGCAGCAGCAGCAGCATTGGAGGGGCAGACACAGCCAATCATTACCCCTCCAGCGACGAACACGAAAACCAATGCTAACCGCCAACCTTACAAATTGTGACTAATTGCTACGCAGTAGGCAAAAATCAGAAGGCACCAGCCAATCAGCCAACTGGAAAAATTCCTATCAGGCCCCTGCAACAACAGCAGACGACCCCATGACAGGCATAGCAAGGTCAACGCAGAGGCCTAAAACGAGGGAGGGGAGGGAGGGCGATCCATTGCAAGCAGAAAAGAGGAATAATGCAGGGTGTGCCGAGTCTTTTAAACTCTCTGTCTGTCCATCAACAAAATTGCAACATGAGTTTCTCCCCAACAACACCAAAATCCCCAATCAAAGCAGCGACCATCTAATATCCATCCCACTCTGGAAAGGTGGTTTTACTGGCCCCCAACCCGTGCTCTCTATGAAGGAGAACATGCATTGTAAGCAAGTGTCAAGATGTACCCAACATTTGTATTGCTAGTCGAGGAAATCTGCACTAGCAGCTGTTCCTATTCACGTAAGATGGTCCACCTTGCACCTTCAGAATCCTGTTTTAAGATGGACCAGCCAGTTTGAGAACAGAGGCAAACACATAAGGCGTGTTTAAAGCACAGCGGGTCTGACACCAACACAGGAAGGTAGATTACACGATCTGTTAAAACATTTTCCCATTCTTCAAACTTTACTATGATAATCCATTGCTCCTTTGCAGCCAAATTGCTAACAACAATTATGGCAATTATGGCTGCTCAGAACAAATGACATTTATTTCTTACTGTAGTTTAAGGGAAGCCAATGTGACGATGCCTTCCGGATGTCGTTGGACTCTAACTTCCACCAGTCTCAGCCAGACTAGCCAGTGATCAGGGATGAAGGGAGATGTTATCGAGCAAAAATATGGAGACCACTTCATTGGCTGCTCATGGTGTAGTTGAACTTGCCGCCATTGCAGCACTGCTGACCTATAGACTTCTTATAAACCCAGAGTGCAAGCACTGCATTTCTGCTCCCAGGCAACTTGGCCAGATCATTCTCTCCACCTCATAGACCTTTTGATACACTGGATGTGAATTCAATCTACACTCTGTATTACCATCTACATCACAGCAGTTGAAAATAAAACAGAAGATTGCAGGAATCACATTTGAAAAGAGACATATCAGCATTCCCAAAGTCACAACAAAGAGAAAAACTGCTGATGTGTGGATCCTCCCAGGCCAATTAAGGTAATTCTCCCCTTGTAAAAGTGCCTTCATCTCCCACCATGCAGAGAGGAACCTCAGCCAGGTAAGCAGGGAACCACTCTGAAAGTTGTTATTTGAAAACTCATGAATCTTTAGAGAAAAATATTAGTGATTTGGCATTACGGGGCCTGGTGTTAGAAGGGGCCTTGAGATGTCAATGGATTTGAATTCTGCCACTTGGTAAGAGAAGCATTCCCATTCTCTTCGGCCTGGTCAGTTGATGGTTGAGCTTGTTATTATGCAGTGCAGATATCCACTCTGTTTTGGTTTACTAAAATTCAGCTGCTAGAGCAGGGGTGGGGAACTTATTTCAGACCAAGGGCCATTCCCCCTTCTGGGCAACCTTTTGAGGGCCACATGCCAGTGGTGGGGCAGCAAATGTAAATTTTGTCTTTCTAAAGGAGGCTAGTTTCTACACAAACTCACATGCCCTTCCCTAGCCTGATGTGCTATGTCAAGAAAAAGCATTATTAGATGTGTTATAGGTACACATGAAAAACCCCTGCTATCTATAGCATTACTGATCTGTAGAGATATTACGCTTGGACTTTACTGAAGCTAATAAACATCCTCCACCCTATTTGCCATCACATTAGCTCTGCTGTGCGTTTAAGAGCTAAACGCACATACTTCTTCAGTAGCTCTGCTGTCATGCGGCCTCAGGCCATACCAACCTCTTGTGGAATCTTTGACAGATATCATAACACTACCAAACAAAGCTTGGCCAAGTCAGTACAAACGGTAAGACATTTCTTGAGTAGGGGATGAATGGGAGGGGAGAAAGAAAATAAACACTGATGAAGTATGATGTATATGCAGCATATAAATTAACAGATTTTCTTAGAGATTGCTGACATACTTGAAAGGAACCTGCAAATATTATGCATGATAATTGTGTGTGTGTGTGTGTGTGTGTGTGTGTGTGTTGCCACACACACAGCAGCAATACTACCAGAGACATGGAATGCCTTTCACTTAATGAAAACCAAGGCATTTTCAACCTAGCAGGGCTATGAATTTTTAATCCCGTTTTCAGAATTTATAGCAATAAAACTCTGGAGCCCTGCAGGGAAGCAAGTCCAAATGCATGTTGCTGTCTCCAAGCCACAGGTAATCTGGAGAAGTCTAACTGATTTCAAAGACGATTGTTTGAAATAATTTGCAAACTGGGTTGGTGCAGTATGCAAAGGTATGCCAGCTTGAACTGCAGTGATAGGGGATGAATGGGAAACATGCTAATTAATGGCTGTTCCAATTGCTTGCTTGGAAGAGTTGCCAGCAACAGCACTTTTTCTTTAGTACTGTGTAAAATATACTAGGTATGTCAAATGTACCCTGCTCATGGAACATTTGGGAGGTACAGTTTTTCCGCTCCTAGCAAATAATCAACAACACCTAAAAAAATAGAGACACCACAGTACCAGGGCTAAAATGCAGTCCTCCATGTTTCTGACCCTCCATAGGTCACACAGCCCCTCATGAGACTACACCCCACTTCTTGAGTACCTTTGTCTGGCTAGGATATGTCATTGAACCTCTTTCGGATTGGATGACGGAGGGGTGTGTGTGTAAACCTCACCTTAACATGGCAGGAATGTAACCTAATCTACATTGCTCCAGCCATTTTTGGCTCTGGCCCTGCCCATCACTAGCAGGACAGAACCCAGCACAGGAGGAAACAAAATAGCTAGCCTTTCCTCTTTTGCTTTGGTGGCAATTGGACCAAAAGCCACAAACAGCCAGGCTTATTATCGTTTGCTGGTTGACCCAGCTATTCTAAAATCACAGGATGTGATATGCATAGCAAAACATGACAAAGTCTGTTTTGTTCTACAGCATCTTATCAGTGAGAACCTGCTACCACCACCAGAATGAACTGTGTTGGGGAAAAGGGTTGGAAGGAAGTTCCTACCTCCTTTCAAGTGTCTTCTGAAAACTGCACTGTTCCAAGAGGATTTTGCAATATTATTTTTTCCCTTTCAACCAACCAGTATCTACTAATGTTTGGCTGGTGCTTTTATGAGAGAGAGATATTTTGTATGCTGTAAGGGGCTTGGTTCTATTTTATGAAAGAGCAGGTTATAAATTTTCAAACAACAACAAAAAAAAAAAACCTGCCTGTCTGGGCACATGCACCCTACAGATTCACAAAGACAAAGGGTTATCAAATATGTCTTCCAATATGTGCATGTTTACCAGAGTTGTAGCTTTGTGTTACCCTACAGCATAGTGCACTAAAGTATCTCCCCTCCCCTCACTTGTTAAGCAGAGATTGGATGGCTATCTGTCATGGATGCTTTAGCTGAGATTCCTCTGCATTGCAGGGGGTTGGACTAGATGACCCATGGGGTCCCTTCCAATTCTACGATTGTATGATTCTACCTCAGAACTACTCTTAAGCTGAACCTCCAGCCTGGAAGACCTTCTGGCCTTTTCTGTGAAGGCAGACAACAACAGCTACCACCTCTCTGCTGCCCTCTGCCCCAGAGGTGCCTCCATTTCTCTGGTATTGTAGACACTAACTGATAGAGCCATATTTCTTTTCATTGGCTACTGCAGGCAGTCAGCAGGGAACCTCCTTTGGACTGTAGAAAGTTCTTTTCAAAAAGGCATATGCTTTATGTTCCTCTTTGACAGTGTTTAGAATGTCAACGTCCCTGATGTTAACATTTCGTTGTAAGTTTGGAAAGGGAGCAGGCAGCGAAAGAGAGGCCAGCGAAATTTTTTATTCTCTACAGTTAGAAACTTAACTCCACGAGTAATACGATTGTGCTTATAGGACATTGTCCACCAGTAAATCTGTGGAGTTTGTTAAAAAAAATTCTTTCCCAAATGTCAATGTCTGGCTTTAGCCATCTCCTGACACTCCTAGATCTTGTCTGAAACCATAGGCTATGCCTGACAGGAGAAAAGACTATTAATTAGATGGTTGAGTAACACACAAAAAGCTTGTATATCATGTTTCTCCTGCTCAAGGAAAAACACGAACAAAACGCCTTACCACTGATGACTACTAATTTTTGAATAGCAAGTTGGGTTGTTTGATAAGCTTCACACAGGGGTGGTCCTGCCTTTAGGGGAAGTGAGATAACCTGCCTCAGTCAGCAAATATTGGAGGACAGCACTAACAGTGCCCTTACTGTCCCCCCTAAGTCTCCCATCCATTCCCCTCTGTAGGAGGGCAGGTCTACATCCCATTTCTAAACTAGTTCGCTGCCTCTGGCAAAGAAGAGGACACTGCCCCAGCACTAGAAATGGCTCTTGTTAGACCCATAGCATTATTTTCCATCAAAAAAGGAAATAAATAATAATAATAATAATAATAATAATAATAATAATAATAATAATACCCCACCCATCTGGCTGGGTTTCCCCAGCCACTTTGGGTGGCCTCCAAGAAAATACTAAAATACAATAGTCCGTCAAACATTAAAAGCTTCCCTAAACAGGGCTGCCTTCAGATGTCTTCTAAAAGCCTGGTAGTTGTTTCTTCTCTTTCAGATCTGGTGGGAGGGCATTCCACAGGGTGGGTGCCACTACTGAGAAGACCCTTTCCCTGGTTCCCTGTAACTTGGCTTCTCACAGTGAGGGAACCGCCAGGAAGCCCTCGGTGCTGAACCTCAGTATCCAGGCAGAACGATGGGGGTGGAGACGCTCCTTCAGGTAATACTGGACCGAGGCTGTTTAGGGCTTTAAAAGGGGCACATTGGTGTGCTTTAATTCTGTAATGCCACCAGGGTGAATGCCACATGACCCAGGAGGCTTTTCCTGATAGTTGGGTGACGGTTCTTTTTTTGCTCCCTATCCCCATTTCTTTTCAGTGATAAATCTGTGTTTAGTGTGGCCTGTGTAATGAACAGCTAACAAAAGCGAGATGAGCACCGCAACCCCAGAGTTGTCCGCGAATGGACCTAAAGGTCAGCGGTCCCATTCCCTTTACCTTTAACAAAAGGCTAATAATATTAAAGACCAGCTTTCATTAGCTGTTGTTCAACAAGTATTCTGGCTGAATGTTACACAAGAGTGAACGACCAGCCAAGTGCACTTGAAATAAATATGAAACATGGTGTGCAAGTCCCAGAACATTCAGATTCCTCCCGAGTCAAAAACTGTATTAGCTGTTCGCCGAGGTAGAAAAACAACACACCATGATTATTTGTTGCCTCTTTACAAGCGGAGCTCGCTGAAGAGAGACAGCAGACACGGAGAATACCAATGCAGTATGTGTCTGACATATAAAAAGTAGACATCCATTCATTTTTAGATGGGTCAGTTTTAGAACATTATTCCTCATAACAAAGTGGTACGAATGAGGCACTGAAAGAATCGCTTGTTCCTACACTGTTTACATGGTTAAAATAAAACAGCAATTTGTTCAGGAGCAACTAGATTTATAGCAATGGTGAAACGAAGGTTTGGTCGGTGCCTTGAGGGGTGACCCATATAAGCTACTATGAGCTTTCTAAAGGAAGACGAGGATAGAACTATATTCAAAGTAGCACTAAGGAGAACATTCTGCTAGTGCAAGGACTTCTGCTTGCAAGATGGAACATTGTCACACTCTCTTCCCCTTGTGTACCCCCTAGATCTGTTCTGGTCCCCCTGAAGTCCTCTGGAACAGTGAAGAGGGGAGCGGGAATCTTATTTAATCCACAAGGCTGATCCTGATAAGAATCTGGACCATGAAGCCAAAAAGGTTCCCCAGCCTTGTGCACTGATCACTGAGCTAGTGCAACTGTTCCAAGTTGAATACTTTGTACTTTTTCAAGTTGGCCGTTTGAGCCTCCTATTTTTAGAACTGGAAATCTCAGAGAAAGCTGAATATAGTATAGGCGGCATGGCCTAGTCTACAGGGCTAAGAATGGCTTTTATGGATGGAGCTTATCTTTTGACACATGTCAAGAGGCCCCTTTAACCATGCACAGTCCCACAGCAGACTTCTAGCAAGAGAGAGGAAAACCAAACTCAGACCTTCTACCACCAGAGGGTGAGATTTCGATCTGGTTCTTTAGTTATCCAGGCAATGCACTTTCTTTAGATAAGCTGAATTGCAGGGGAATCTAGGCATGCCATTTGTATGCAGGGTTGCTCACACAGAACTATGGCAACTGAGAATGCCCACATAACGAGTGAATTCTTTTGGGCTGAATTATACTGACAAATTCTTCATATGAACAGTTACAATTGGGTACCTATAAGAATCTGTTTCCTAGTGTTAACTAGGTCCTTGAGTTAATTGTTGAAGTGGTTCACTTCATATTATCTAATTGCTTCAACCCCAAAGAAACACCACCTGCATTATTTCTTGAGCCCCACCCCCCAAATGAAATATGGTAGAAACAATTTCCAACTTTGAAAATAGGACTACTTATTTTTCTGTTCTACAGCTTTCTGCCTTATACTGTGTATTTTGCAATGCACGGCTTATTACTGGGTTTTAAACAAATCTTCCTTTTTTTTTGCCCATCATGGCTCTGCATAAACTGCAGACATGAGCATATGATGAACTTTCATTTTAACAATACAAATGAAATCTGGAAGTATTTTGCTCTTACCACTTTAAGACTTAAATCATACTTATTTTTTTCTGCTTCAAAATCGTGTTGAGAATTACAGGGAAGTTATGGGAATACTGGTTGGTCCTAATGAAGCTATTATTTGACTGACCCCAGGAACACCTAGCATGCTTTCTTACACAATATCAAGGTATTGCTTAAAATTAATACAGTTCATTTAACAACTACTTATACCATTCTGAACTGCAGCAATTAGTTTTGGCTGACTCTGCAGAAGACTCTGAAGAATTGCAGAGTAATTAGAATCTACAATGACTGCTTTTGAGGACTTACCTGTCTTGGGCCGGCTGCTCGGCACTGTCTAAAATTACCAGTCTGCTCACTCAAAGTTTATTAACTACAATTTCTCCTCAATTACTTCCAGAGGGCAAAAGGCCTGAAATGAAGATAGCAGGGAAAGACTAGAGACTCTCCCCTTGAATGTGCATCTTTGACCTTTTAGGTGTTTTGAGGGCTGCTTTCTTCATGACAACAATAGTGAACAGTATCAAACACCAAAAAAACCCTAAGTTGCATATCACGCATAATAACCACACACCAAACGTAACTGGCTGAAAATAGTATCAATATTGCATCGTTTTTATCGTAACTTGCGTATATTTACTCACGACAGTAATATAATCTAGAATAAAACAGAATAAATCTGCAAAACGTGCAGGAGGATACTCATTCTACTAGAAATCCATAACACAAAATTTCAGCAAGTCCTGTGTAGATCATGCGATTCAGATGAAGGTCCCAAAGACCGACAGTGCTGGATATGGAGATGGTTGCTGTGGTCGTGCCAATCAAATGTGTGGGGATGTGGTTGTCTCGACGAATGTACAAAACAGAATAATTCATCTTTACACTTATGAGGTCATACCGACTGCATAGATCTTTCTTCATGCTCCCTTGAGCCACACAGATGGAAAACACTAGACTACCCGACAACCGTCAGTATGCGATGTAAAACAAGAATGTGCAAAGGTGGCTAAAAAATAATAATGATTTTACACACGAGAATATGGGTAGATGATACTTAAAAAAAAAACACTTTACATCCGTGTTATTTTCATTTATTTCTATACCAGCCTATACCCGAAGGTTCCAATGCTTTCAAATAACCATTTTCAAATTGTCCCCCCCCCCATTGATGAGTGAATACGGAAAACAATCCCTTACAGATTTTTTAAAAATATACTTCTTCCATACCAGTAAGAAAGTGCACTAAGGTGATCCACATCCACTTAAGACTGAACATTTAAATTTCTATTCTCCCATTAAGATCACTCTATAACATGATAATGCAGGAAGAAATGATTTCAGAGCTGCTCTTCCTCCACGATTTGCCTCACAACTATAGTTAAGCTTGGTTAATCCACTGCTGTATTAGGCCTAAATTTTTAGAGGGGGTTTGAACTAGTTCATGATGGGCCTTGGAATTCCAAACCTGAGCTAGTTCCAGAATACCCGAGTTTCGAACGTCACCGTCATCATTATCCCTGGAGATTTAGATATTATTTTTCATATTATTTATATATTTTTAGAACAGTCATTTTAACTGAGAATGTTTTAATGTGCATTTTAATTGTGTGCAATTGGTTTTATACTTGTAAACGGCTTAGAAGCCATTTTGGCAATTAAGTGGCGTACTAATTAATAAGTAACAGCTACTACTCTTCATTTCCAGCCTCTAATTAAAACCTTACAACTCTTCATGTTTACCATCTAATTAAATTCTGCACCAATACTCTTATTATTAGCAGAAAAGGGCCCAAGGTTTAGAGATAAGCCTAAAGCCTGCAAGGAACTTCACAGCTGAGGTGAGATTTGAATCATGGAACTTCCTGGCTGAGCAGCAAAATTATTCTAGGAAAGAGAACAACACACAGGAATCCCAGTCCACAACTGAATGAAGAGGAAGTACATGGGTTTAACCACATTTACTCATCGTAAGCCAACGAGACCTAAATTGGCTTAACTATTTTGTTAATAAACTGCTGCTGCAAAGAAAGCATTTAGAATCCCTAAAACATAGTGTCAAATAATGAGATCTTTGGAACCAAATAACCCACAAAGCATAGTAGACAAAGTACAAAACCACATGCAGAATTTTCTCAGATGTTTGTATCCCATTTTGTATTTTTTTAAGATACATTGTGATGCAGATTTGTGAAATATTAATTACAATGTATTCACCTGTGAGGTTTTCCACACTTTCTCCCCCACCCCCTTTTGGAGAATCAGAGTGAAATTAACTTATTTCCAGCCACTTCTCTTGCATTCAGCACAAAGATCTTGGCAGCGGTGTGTGTTTATCACCTTTGCACAGAAAGCACACTGCTCAGCTGTAGCTCATATTAGGACAGTCTTGAAGCCGTAATGTTTTCCTCTAAGAGACAAGGAGACTGTGCTCATATGGAAGATTTCTAGCATATTTTTTCCCCAGTATCACTGCTGCATAAATTATAAATAAAGTGTCGGCACTAATAACGAGCACTTTCACACATTGCTCCTCGGAGCATTTATTTCAGTGCAATATATATATATATGTGTACATCCAGCATATTTTCAATTGTGCCTAAATTCACAGTTGCTAAAACTTCCAATACCCCAGCCTGAAAAAATCCATTCTGAAGAGGTGAGCAGAGAAATAAACGCAGGTTAACAGCATGAACATTTAACTTGAGCATTTTCTCCTTAACATATTGCTTGTGCCCCAAAAAATGCACTGGAGCACAGGCTCTGCTTCCTCTTGCACCAACTTGTTATAGGTAGGTAGCCGTGTTGGTCTGCCATAGTCAAAACAAAATAAAAAATAAAAAAATCCTTCCAGTTGGTCTCTAAGGTGCTACTGGAAGGATTTTTTTATTTTTTATTTTGTTTCAACTTGTTATGTTTCAGCTGCTGCTGCCATTGGTCCTGTGCCTTTAAAATTCTGGGAAATCACCCTGTGTCACATATTTTTTTGGGAAGAGAGGAATTGGCCCTCCACTGAGCTGGTCATGCTGCTTCTCATGCCAGTGTTGCTTCAGAATTGGTGGGCTTCTGCTAGTGATGCACTGCTGCTTTTCTCAATATGGCACCACAAAGTAGGGTGGCAGCTTAAGAGAGCAGGCTGCCTTTATTCTTACTGAACTCATTCCTCACACCACAGCTGCCCATCAAAATGGGATGTTTGGACTGATCGCTAAGAAAGCTGAGGCCTGGCTTATACCTGCAGCAGAATGAGGCGACAGAAGAATGTATAACATCCAATACAATTTCTTAATGCATGGCCATGAAATAAAATTACTCGCAAGTAAGAAGCAGATGAGGGACACGGGTGACGCTGTGGTCTAAACCAGAGCCTAGGGCTTGCCGATCGCAAGGTTGGCAGTTCAAATCACTGCGACGGAGTGAGCTCCTGTTGCTCAGTCCTAGCTCCTGTCAACCTAGCAGTTCAAAGGCATATCAAAGTGCAAGTATATAAATAGGTACCGCTCCAGCGGGAAGGTAAATGGCGTTTCCGTGTGCTGCTCTGGTTTGCCAGAAGCAGCTTAGTCATGCTGGCCACATGACCCGGAAGCTGTATGCTGGCTCCCTTGGCCAGTAAAGCGAGATGAGTGCTGCAACCCCAGAGTCATCCGTGACTTAGTCATGCTGGCCACATGACCTGGAAAAACTGTCTGCGGACAAACACCAGCTCCCTCGGCCAGTAAAGCGAAATGAGCGCCGCAACCCCAGAGTCATCCGCGACTGGACTTAACTGTCCGGGGTCCTTTACCTTTTAAGAAGCAGATCAGGGAGTCAGCTTTAGTCCACCCCACTACAGTACTGTTTTCTATTTGCTGCAAAGTTGTTTAGTTTTTACACAGGAAAGCATTCAAGCTGCAATTTCTTCACCTGTACTCTTAATGTGGTACAATTCATTAAAACATTTTAACACCACCTTTCAATTCAAAATGTCCAGGGGTGAGCTGTTGAACTGGATCCAGTACTGCCTCTATTAACTCTCTTCCAGGGGTCAAATAAATCTGTAAGTCGCTAACAATCCCCCTCCTCAAGGTTGTGTGAATGGAGGCGAGTCGTTCTCTGTAAAACTGAACCAACCTTCCTTTGGAAGCCTACCTTCCAAAGGTGGTATGACCAGGCGGGTCAGGAAACTTAAACGAACTTACCCAGTGATGTAACTAGCCAGAGGTGAAATAAAAAGTTCTTAGATTCATTACAAATCAGAAGAACCCAGGCCACCTCTCTCTCAATCATCCATTTGGCAAAATGTGATTTTGTAGGCAGGGCAGTGCAATTTCCAATTATGTCCCAGTGTGCACATACCCCCCCCCCTTTAAACTGTTAATTGACACAAAAATAAAATTAAGAATTATTCCAGGCTGATAAGAAAAAGCTCATTCTGCTATACCATTCTACTACTTGCGCAAACCAGACTTTACATAATGGGAGCACAGGGCCACATATAGCACCTTTAGTAAACAGAGGGGGGAAATGGCAAGAATTACAGCCGACATTCAACTAACCTCGAACGTGCAGAAGGGGTTCCACTTGCACAATGTGACTTTCCTCTCCTCTCGTTCCCCTGCATGCACCTAACACCTTCTCCAAGTCGGCTCTGGAGGGTTGAGGGAACTTCTTGAACACAGGGGAGAGAGACTTCCTGCTGCTCATCAGGCAATAGCTTTTCCCACCTGTCTTGCCCCACCCTCCAACCCTAGAAGCCTTTCCCAGACCATGATTTTGAGAACAGAAGCAGCTGGGGAAAGAGAAGTTCAGGGACAGAGAGATAGATTACGTGCCCTTGTTTCTCAATTTGAACCTTTTACTTGGTTTTCTATGATTGTGGCATTTTATGGATTGTGACTTGCCCTTGTTTTTCTTGATTACAGTTTAGTGATTCTTTATTATAATGGAAACAAAATAGGAAATTCTTTCCAGTAGCACCTTAGAGCAGTGTTTTTCAACCACTGTTCCGCGGCACACTAGTGTGCCGCGAGATGTTGCCTGGTGTGACGTGGGAAAAATTGAAAAATTACTTTATATATAGTCAATATAGGCACAGAGTTCATTTTTTTTAACATTTTCTAATGGTGGTGTGCCTCGTGATTTTTTTCATGAAACAAGTGTGCCTTTGCCCAAAAAAGGTTGAAAAACACTGCCTTAGAGACCAACTGAGTTTGTTCTTGGTATGAGCTTTCGTGTGCATGCACACGAAAGCTCATACCAAGAACAAACTCAGTTGGTCTCTAAGGTGCTACTGGAAAGAATTTCCTATTTTGTTTCGACTATGGCAGACCAACACGGCTACCCACCTGTAACTTTATTATAATGGTGAGTGTTAACTGTTTAATTATCATTTGCTGATATTTAATTTGACTGTTTACTATTATATTCTGGTGGATTCTTGAATATTGCTTTGTTTGATAGAAGTCGGTAATTTTAAAGTTACGGGGACTTCTTTGCATGGTATCAGATTGTTATTACGTGAGTGATCTTTGCTGTCTGTTTTGTTGTTTATTCAACTTGTAAACCCCCTCGTGTATAGTAATATAGAAAGAGGCAGTATAACAAATTAAAAATGAAGTAAAATATTTAGCGGGTGAGCAGATGGGAGGAAAGCCAGGTTGGGCAAGCAGAAGTCATTGTGCAAGTGGAAGCCATTCTGCACATGGCAAGTAGTTAGCTGAGGACTGTCTTGCAATAGAACCACTGTAACTGTGGATTTTGATGAAAGCCACCTGGAAAACAATTTCTTTCTTTAATCAACAGCGTTGGCACAACTGTAAGTATCCAGAGAAAGATCTGATGACTTGGCCTATAGTTCATTCACATTTTTGTATTTGGCCTATAGTTCATTCACATTTTTGTATTGCATATACCTGTACTCAAGGAAATAAAACAGCCTACTGCAATGTCTCAGCCAGCATTCACAGAAATAAAATTCTACCGACAAGAATTCAACCCATACTTTCATTCAAACCAGATTCATGAATATATGACACTGTTTTCTTTTCTTTATGCTTTGGCGGTAATGAGATCTAGAAAGGGTCTTCAGTGCAGAAACAGTTTTGATTTGCACTGACTTAATTCCTTTGACTCCCATTCTTTGATTCATATTGTTGTGGCTAGCTTAGAGAGGAGGCCTGTTAGAAAGTCAGGCACACTTAGGCGTACTAGCTTCAAGCAAATCCAATGACAACTTTTAAAAATCGAGTTGGGATATATTCTGGAATATTGGGGTGCATCCAGACCTGGCATTCCATGAATGGAAGAGATCTTTCTGCTCATGGAACTGAGTGAGATCCAGCAGGATCCACAAACAGGATGAGATGTGAGCAGAGGCTTTCCCCCCCTACGATTTCTCCTTCCCTCTGCATCCCCCAATGGGCATTCTGGAAGGTCCCCCCACCTCCTGAAGCAAATTTCCAAAGCATGGCGGATTCAGAGAAGGCAGGGAAATTGGCAAAAATAACTTCTTCCCTCACAGGAATATGCAGGTTGCATGAGGTACAAGCCATTACGCCTTCTGAAAATCATGAAGTAGGCCACAAAATCTCCTGCTTGAAGTATATTCCAAATAAAGCGTGAAAAACAGAAATAAGACAATACTGGTTCTTGCATAAAAGAATGACTGATATTATTTTCCTTTAATGGGATCTAACCGAACAAGTGGACTGTCCCTACCTCAAAAATGTTTCTTTTCCAAAACATAAAAACTGAAGATGTGAAATGAACAGTGCTCTATTTCCAATCAATTTGCAACCTAAGTCAAACAGGCATTTATAAAACATACTGCAAGCAAATTAAATTTGACTTCACCAGAATGAAATGGTGAAATGTTACGAAAGTGCTGAGGGTTTATCTTCCAGTGTAAGATTACTGTGGATGTTTCACTTTATTGAAAGTTTGGAAAAGTAATACTTTAGAATATCATACGCTAAATATACATATCTCTCAAGTAAAATGTTGGATTACCTTATAAATCGTGTAGAGAGACTACATATCCCAAGAAGACTAAAATAAATAACAGATCTTTTACTGCCTAGAAATCAGTGTAATTTATCGCTTGATATGTCCCAACAGTGTTTATTGGCCAATTCTTAAGCCTGAAGATGCGGTTAATTGCCACTCAGTTTCTTCATGATAGGGCTGTCGGGTGAAGCATTAGTGAAAATACTTCCGACTACCACGTGTGTTCCCCAGAGATTATGACGAATAACTTTACAGCAGCCAAGGTCCTCCACATAAAATCCTAAATGGCGGTAGCGTTCATCAGTTTCAAAAAGGGTGTTGTTTGTATAAGGGCCAAAAAACTGCAAAGAGAGCACAAAAAAACACGGGGTATGTTTATAGGAAGATTCCTGAATATATTTCAACATAATAGAGATCAAACTACTGTAGTTTTAAGCCTAAACTTAAATGCATTTAAATGTCATGGCAGAAAATGTACAACTGCTGGGTTTGCATTGATATTTCTATAGAGGGATAACTATACTGTTTATTATACCCCATGGCAACTAGAAATTCTGAAGCCCGCAGATCCGGCCCTCAAAGTGACACTGTTACCAGGAAAGTGCACTTCTAATTCCTTGGATTTTATGAATCAATAGCCTGGTGCCTCTGGCGCAACGGTTTAGTGCGTCTAGTTGCTAACCGGAAGGTTGATGGTTCAAGCCCACACAGGGATGGTTGTGGGCAGGATTCCTTTCCAACTCTATATTTCTATGATTCTACAGGTGAAACTCGAAAAATTAGAATATTGTGGAAAAGTCCATTTATGTAAGCAATTGTTTTCATTAGCTACTGGAATTTAATATATGAGATAAGACTCATGACATGCAAAGCGAGATATGTCAAGCCTTTATTTGTTATAATTGTGACGATTATGGCGTACAACTGATGAAAACCCCAAAGTTGAAATTGTTAATTTGGGGTTTTCATGAGTTGGACGCCATAATCATCACAATTATAACAAATAAAGGCTTGACATATCTCGCTTTGCATGTCATGAGTCTATCTCATATATTAGTTTCACCTTTTAAGTTGAATTACTGAAAGAAATGAACCTTTCCACAATATTCTAATTTTTCGATTTTCACCTATATATACTGCAATAGCAGATTCTAGAACCGTCCATGCAAAGACAGTAAAGATTCACCAACAAAAGTTGGGTAAAAAACTATGTACACATTTAGTAGGAGAATATAACAGGTCTTAGTGCTTTGCTATTCCATACCGACTAGCTTTTCAAATAATTTGGATCTAGGACATTTCTAAGGGCCCTGGTGTGGAGCCTGATGGGACAAAAAAATTAACAACTAGAAATAATACTGATATGGTTGTGCATGAAAGAATTGTCAAAGGAACATCTCAAATACCTACAATCCATGACACATCACTATCCTGGTCTGAAAGAACTAGGTTCTTTTTTAAGAGTGTAAAAGGGGGGAGGTGAGGTGAGAGATAGAGTGGTGTAGTGGTTACAGTGCTAGACTAGGGCTAGCGTGACCCAGGTTTAAATTCCCACTCAGCCGTGAAGCTCACTGGGTGACCATGAGCCTATAATTTTCTCAGCCTATCCTAAGATTGTTGTAAGAATAAACTCGGGGCTGGGGAGAACTATGTGCATTGCTTTGAGCTCCTTGGAGGAGAGAATAGATGTAATAACTAAAACAAATAAAAACAGTCTTGTGTTCTTTTGTTTACCTGCCCCTTAAGGTGCCAGCTATGACAACAGTTTCTATGATATAGCCGAGAATTGAGAAAGGCTGTCACGGACATTCCAGAAACAATTTTAGATAGCCTTTAAAATGGTTTCAAGTGGAATCAGCAGAAACTCAAGTAGGAGTCGTCATATTTATTTTCTTTTTTAAATTATTTGCCCGAGACACACGGTGTTCAGCCTCCCTCTTCTTGCTGTGCTTTGGTAGAAATACTTACTGCCAATCCTGAAGTTGGATCAATGAAATCTGCCCAATAGCCTTCGGCACCCAAAGCGTAGCAAATTTCCTTGGCACCACTGATAAACTAAGAAGAGAGGAAAGAAAAGATGCTAAGCACACTTTAAAGGCTAATGCATATTCCATTTCCCCAGCAAACAAATGTGAAATTGAACACAGTACTGTTATTCAACTCTGTCAACCGAGACTAAGAGGATTAAAATTAATAACCTATATTGAGATACTATGGTCACATGGAACCTAGAATAAATTCTTTGTGATGGTCAGTGAAGCATTAATAATTCTGTACAGGCAGGAAAATATAACTGATTGCTCGGGTGGCTTGCAGTGTTGCCATACCTGCAAATACAAAAAATTAAACAAATCCATACCTCACCTATTGCCCACTTTTATGCATGCTCCCCTTGCCTTAGGTTTGTTCCCTAGTCTCAACTTCCTGTATCTTGATCAGTAAAGCACTTTTTGCAGTTCTCTAATCCACAATGGTAGCTCTGCCCAAAACCTATGCCAAGAAAATTCTCTTCCAAACACAAAGCACAGATGCTCAAAACTCCTGCTAACCTCTAAATACATAGTGCTAATTTAGAAAGAAACAGAATCTAAAAAGGAGCTACAGGAGAGTGTGGGATGAAACTGTGCACACAGATGGAACTCTCTTTTATTTCTGCCAGAATAGACTCTATTGTTAAAGAAAGTGACAATTCTTATTTTAAAAATTCAGTAGAAGCGTGCCTCTTCAACAAAAGGAATTGTGGAGGTTCTCACCAAATGCACTCGTATATCCTTTGCACTACGGCAAAAGATACTGCATTTAACATATCCAATGGAAAAGCTAACTGTGGTTTGGTAGGCTGCCGCGGTATGGGAAACATCACTTGAAACTGATTTTTCTAGTTTGCATTCCATTTGTTCAACACTTTGACACCTAAAACTATATAATGAAGAAGCCAGGCGAACCTCCCTGGGGAGAGCATTCCACAAACGGGGAGCCACTACAGAAAAGGCCCGTTCTTATATTGCCACTCTCTGGACCTCTCGAGGCACACAATGTTGTACAGCTGCATCCCCTCATTTACCGGTATTTGGAATTGATAGATACAGACATTTCTTTCTTCAAGCATGTAAGCCAGAGATCTGGACCCTTTATCATAAGGGCTTACTCAGATTCTGAATAATCTTAAAGCAGGACAGATTTACATTCAGCGTGGACCTATTTTTCCAATTAGTCAAAGGTCTACATATCTGTTCATTCCAATTTCAGATTAAGCCAACGGAATCCCAATAAACAGTCTAAACATGTTTATGCACTGGACTCTTTTGATCCTGGTGAATTACAATCTCACAGTAGCCACTCACCAAACAGATGTTAATTAAGACAACTTGAGTCTTCAATACAATAACACCTTCATTTGCCTGCCACTAACTCTCATTACTTTACTCCAAGTCTCTCATGTTAAGTTAAGTTCTCCTGAGATTGTCTACAATGCAAACAAACAGTCCATTCTATTGTGAATTTGCTGTTAGTAACCTTTAGGCCAGAAGGTTACGTCTACCATCCCAGCACCCTTGTGTTCAATATATTGGAATTGACAGGAAGGTGGACAAGGAAGGAGGAAGACAATTAAAATATAATTAGACCAGATTACAATGCCAAGGCCCAACAGACCATGACTAACACAGAGACACTGACACGCTAAAATGAGAGCTTTATTCTGTGTGCAGCTTTCATGGTGATGACTGAACACTGCACTCTCCTTCCTAACCCCTTGAAAACCTTTAGAACCCATATAAAAGCTTATCTGCCATTGTGAAACTTTCTCAAATGGAGTTAAAGGAACTGCAGTGTGGCTGGTGATAACTAGAAACTGCTCTCAGATATATTAGCCCAAAAAAATCAAGTTGAAATAAAAGAAGCTGGCGTTTTTAGGTTATTCTAAAAGCACTATTAAAGTATGGAACATTTTCAGAGAATAACGTATGGGAAAAAATTCAGCAGCAGCAAAACACTGACATTTGTCAGGATACAACTACTGATTCCAAAGCCAAGCAAAAACGTACATTTAAGAAATGATGACCCCTAGTGGCAATTCTACATATAATCACTTGGGCAAACATAAACGTCTGATTTATTTACTGCAATTATTAACAGATGTGGTATAAAAGGTTCAACTTAGTAAACTGAATGTAAAACATTACAGCATGTAGCTACTGAGTATGCATAAAATATATTTAAAGTTACTATTTTTTAAAGTCAGGTAGGTAGCCGTGTCGGTCTGACACAGCTGAAATAAATTAAAAAATTAAAAAAATCCTTCAAGTAGCACCTTAGAGACCAACTAAGTTTGTTCTGGGTATAAGATTCCGTGTGCATGCACAGTTCTTCAGATACACAGATACACTTCAGAAGTGTGCATGCACATGAAAGCTTATACCCAGAACAAACTTAGTTGGTCTCTAAGGTGCTACTGGACAATTTTTAAATTTATTTTTTGAAGGAAAAATCAAGTTGGGCATTAAATGTGAAGGACCAAGCGTTAGTCGTGTATATCCAAATTCTTTCTAAGAGCGCTTCATTAACACTGGGTCACAAAATATTGGGTCACAACCTATAATGGTCATCCACTCTTAGGGCAGACTCCACATTCCTAAAGCATGCTATCAAGCATTGAATCTAATACAACACACAAACGCACATGTTCTCACCTCCAATAAGAACAGTATCATAATTTACGGCCGAAAGCTGATGAGACTTACATTTTCTATCAGACTTTCTCGCTCATTTTCCACTTCTTCACTCCATGCAGTCATATCATTTATTGTCTTCTGTGTTACTGTTAGGACTGTGAGGTTATTGGAAGTTCCTTCTGGAAACATTGACTCAAAATCTATGAAGGAAGGAATAAGTCAATGAAACTTAACTGCACAATCTTAGCCAGGCCTACCCGAGAGTAAGTCCTACTGAATTCAGGTAAGCAGGATTAGGACTGCAGCTTTAGGTGTTTATTATAATTCTTTTGCTCCACCAGCAGTGGCGCCATGGTGGAATTGAGCTGCTCACCTGAGCTCCACCTGGCTGAGTCACTGCAGCAAACCAGGACAGAAAGAGGGAGGGACAAGGCAGCATGGTGTCAATGTGCCAGAAAAGTGTGCTAAATTGCACCGTGCCAATCTCACCCATCCCTCTTTCCATTCCGGTATTGTAAGGTTCTCAGTTAGTTGCTCATGAGTAAGCAGCCAGGACTCTGCTGTTTTCTTTATCGATTTTATTGTGCAAACTATATACAGTGCAGAGCTAAAAAGTTCATGTCTGTATCAAGCGGTGTCAGAATCCGGGAATGGCCCCTTCCGGTTCTGACCCCAACAAAAGAATTTCGTTATCTGAAAACCCCGCCTTCCATCCTTCCTTTTCACCCCACAACGTCTTTGGGGCGACGGAAATTGCGTTCCCCCTATATCACCCTCAGGACTGGGGGAGTGCTGGGTCTCTCTTGCATCCCCAGAGCCTCTACTCCTTTTCCCCTGTGAACTCTCCCCCTCCTTGCTGGACATCTCGCCGCTCCTTTCGCTACCAGAGGAGGAGCTGCTGGCAAGGTGGGACTGGGGCTCTCTGTAGCATCCGGAGAGCCCTTCCACCACCTTGCGCTGCATCGGGGACAATTCCCTGACAGGTATGGTGCAGTGACTCAGTCAAGAAGATGAGAAGCACAGCCCCCCTCTCCGTCACTGGCTACCCTCCATCAACCCCATTTGTAAGTATGGGGAATTGCCACTGTGTTCTTCAACAGCTTGCACACACAATGGAGACGCATTTACTACAGAAAGGACGACTGTCAGATTCCCAGGCTAAAGGTTTTGCTCATCTGGAAAAGCGCACTGTTGCTTTCTTTTTTTTAGACTAAAGACAAAAAGAGGGTTAATTTATGCAACCGAAAAGAAAACACTGTGACGCTCCAGCAAAAGAAAAGAAAAAAGGTCAAGGTATAAAGTCTACTGAGATAATAAATTTTTTGAAAAGGAGGAGTAAGGCAGCACCCATACCTCTGCGCAACAGCTCTGGACAGGCTTGTATCGCACATTCTACCTTAGCAGTTTCAAAGTAGGTCTTGGCATTACTAACTTCTTGTTTATGAGGAGGATTGCTGTTCTGAAAACAAAAACAACAGCAGGTAATTGTTCAGAGCTACATACAACAGTAACGCCAGCAGTGTTGTTTGATATTTAATATGGCCCCAGTTGCTGTTATTCTTAAAATTAGCAAAAAGTTGTACCCTCTAGGGCTGGGTGATATCTGGTTTTCAACACCGTGATATATCACCAGCTAAACACTGAGAGATATACTGATACATCGCAATGTCTGAAATAAGGATGAAGCTATTATAGAGGCACTGGCTGGCTTCACGGTTTTTCCCACATTGTGCTTTTTTTTTTTTTGCATAGCACACGCATACATACACCATGATTTGCAATATATTGCCAGGTCAAAAATTATGAAGCCAATATCACGATATGGATTTCAAACCAGTTTTGGGCGATACATCACCTGGTTGCAGTATCCTGAAGCTTCTGCACAGCTGAAGTACAATTCTGTTCAAGATAATTCTATTCGAGGGTACCACTCCAAAAATACTATGATAGCCCCCCTGTAACACAGGAGTGCGTGCTCATTTCAAAATTCAGGAGAGAAAGGCCACATGCCTGCTCTTTTGCTAGGCAGGCCAGTTCCTTTGGAACTATGTTTCCACCTGAGTTCTTACCTGGAACTCGTTGACATACTGAGCCATCACAAATTCATGCCTTTCGCTTGCCAGGGGCTCAACTAATATGTCAGGCAGTTTTTTGTGCACTTGTGTTGCCTTCTGAATCCCTGCACCGTTCAGGTGACAGTCAAAGCCTATGTTCCCTGGGAGCTGAAATCGTTGGTCTTGCGGACCAAAGGGTCCCATCGCCTCATCAGGCCACACAGTTCTTGGACCTGCCAAAAGTTAAGAATTAAGTCGTTTAAACACAAAAACATAAAATTGCACTCAGTTATAAAATGCAAAGGTTTTTTTGCAGGCTACTCAGTAAGCTAGTGACTCAAGTTCAAACAGAAAACTGGACAACTAAGTTCCATTGAACTTAATGATACTTAATTCCAAGTATGTTATGACCAGAGGAACCATAAGATAGATGATTTGAAAGACATTTTGTATGTGGTATCTAACTAACGCACCCTCTGAGCGGCAAGGATTTCTGCTTCTGCATCAGAACTCCCCACAGCTCCCCCCCAACCTGTTCTAGAGCTCTGGAGCAGATGTGGGGAGGGCGTGGGGTGTACACAGGGGAGGAGGAGGAGGGGAGGAAGTCCACTGGACAAGCCAAAAGCCTTGTGCTGATGAGACACATTAGATGGATACAGCGGTATGCTTTTCCCCACAATACAGCTAATTTTAGATGTAAACACAGGTGAAACAAATTCTTGGAATGTTTCTTACATATGTCTGGAGGTGCAGCAGCAACGGAAGGCTCGTCTGAGCCAGAGGACCCTGCTGTGGAAAAGGCCTTGGGAGTTACAACCCTTCTAACCAAAGAATAAAATCCCGGAAGGTACGTCACCAGTCTAGCTCTGTTACAAAGTACCTAAAGGGGACACAAAGAGAACTGAATGTAGCATATACTGCACATCAAAACAACAAGTCAGTATGCGCATTCCATAGGGGTGGAGGAATCTTATTAGCTGAATTTTGCATCCCGACCTTCTATATTACCGATGTACTACGTTTTCTTTGGGTGTGGCTAAAAATTAAAAGTTTAGTATGAAAAATTCCGCATGCTGGAATTTTTGCACACCATTTGCCACATGGATAAAATGCTGCATTAAGTAAATGACACTTTTTATCTAGCAAAAACAACAACAACCATAATACATACATGGAATGTGTTCAAACATCTGATAAGCAAAGCGTATTAAAAGAAAAAAAACACACGTGAGTCAGTTCTTTCTTCCGGCAAGGGTAGTTAAGCAGAGCCGACAAGTTATTTCCTCTGGTTTATCAGGAGATGGCACATTTCCCACTGCAAAGCTGGCAAGCCACTTTAGGGTAAGGCGACCGTACCGCTTGGCCATTCTGTATGCATACTGGCAGAGATTTCAATCCCAGACCCATACAACTGTAGTGAGCTCACACCTAAGCTCAAAACTCTCACGACAACAAAACCAGGGGAAATCTTACAACACACGAACCGAACGGAAAATGGCTTCAATTTCTCTTCCTGAATCTGAAAACAGCCTGAATCAACAGGGCTCAGATGTGCGATATCATCTTGGTGTAGTTTTATTCTGAAGCTTAATGACAACAAATGCCAACATTATTAACAACTGCACCACTGATAATTTGGCTGACACTGTGTTCAAGTGTTTGTCTTGCAATCCCAATCTCCCAGGTCTAACCTTTTGAAAAGTATTACATGATAATTAAGAGTTCACAAGGTGGAAAAAAAACTTTTACAGTTCCACCATGCAAGACAGACCTCTGTTTAGAAATGCATCTGTAGCCAATGTGGGTTGGCATTTGTTTTGTTTTTTTAAACAAAAAGCCTGGCTAGATATTGCATCAAAATCCAGAATGCTTTAGGAAGGAATCTAAAAGTTAAGGTGCAAAATAGGGAATGAAAACTCAATGGTTTCTAAATCTGAAAGGTTTTTTTTTACAGGTTAGCTTCAAAAATGGTTATTTTTTTAATTCAGAGGTACACAATCTTTACACTAAGTTTTATACTTATTATGATACACGCATCCTTTCGTAAAATAATGTAATAAATTTAGCAGTTTTGTTACCTGCGGTGTACAGCCCACAGCAACCTATGTTTCTGTGACCCACTGGCCCGACTGACCCAATACCAGACTGCTGCAATACCTAACCCCACATCCTAGCAAAAGGCAACCCTCTTCTTTGCACTGAATGCAACTTGCACAGACAATAAGGACAATAGTTGCAGCTATGGTTGTTTAGACACAACATGAAGTAATGTAATCTGAAATCTCACTATGCATACGTTTTTTCAACACTGAGCCTTTCTCAGTTTTCGGCTCATTCTCAGCTCTTTGCACTGCATTAGTGGCCACTGTCAAGAATCCCAAGTTTTGAAATTCCAGTGGCAGCACAGAAAAAGGGGGAAGTAAGAAAAGGATCACAACTAGACAAATCAAATCAAAAGAAGGAAGGCAGTAATAGAAAAGG
The DNA here is from genome assembly GCF_009819535.1 of Lacerta agilis. NCBI lineage: Eukaryota > Metazoa > Chordata > Lepidosauria > Squamata > Lacertidae > Lacerta > Lacerta agilis. The sequence continues at coordinate 100,362,839 of NC_046312.1, forward strand.
GAAAAACAATCTCAAGGATGCACAAATATGATTTGTATTGGCCCAATGTGTTTCAAAGGATATTTGTTCTGCAGGGTCACTGCATATCACTAGTATATTGCCAAAGCTTCATGTGGCTGTTATGCGGGTTTGTTTTGTTCTAGTATACTTACGTTTCTGTTTTAGAAGTGTTGTAAGTTTTCTGAACACCTTTGGGTAACAAGCAACAACAACAAGCACACCATTCTGTTCTTTAGTGTTATGCAGCACACTAAAGAACACAGAGATGCGCATTTTAAGTGTCCTTAAGAAGTATATTTGGAAACATGTTTAGCCAAAAAAACATTTCAGTTTTGTGCATGGTAGAGATTCTATCTCACCCTATTTCCACAAACAGAAAAGGACCTCTGAAGCCCTTAAGGAAGGTCCATTCATGGTTTTTATAGGCATATAAGTTTATATGATGAAAAATAGTAATTCCAATTCAAACTTGAATGGTGCAACATTTCATACAGTTGTAAATGTTCAGGCTTAAATGTGCTATTGCATCAAAGCCTAAGTTTTGAACCCAGAATATGAGCTTTTAAAAATGTATTAATGCTGTTGTTATTATTATTTAAAATGCATATGCTCTGCCTCTGTCATTATATCTGTGAGCTATTTGATCCAACAGAAGTGTACAATAAGGAAATCTGTATAACTGATTTAAGATGGCTACAATCCTGCATATGTTCCTTTTTCTTGTTCCTTTCCCCTTTTGTTTCATGCAGGACTGCATGGACTGTCTTATCTTTTAATCCCTGAACATCCTGTAGAAAACTGTAGGCGTTTCATAAGTGATAAATAAATTGTTGTTAAATCCCACATAAATCAAGAGTAACCAACTTAATCCTTAGTCCACAAGCATATACATACACTGTTTTGGGAGTGACTCTTGCTGTTCTCTGTAGATCTGACTTCCGAGTACACCCGCACAGGAGTGCGTTGCACCAGTTTCTACAATTACAGCCTTTATAATTTATAGGTTGGCGCCTAAGAACTATGGGGAGTGTTCCTCATGAGGAACAGGATTTGCCTACCCAGACATCTCCCAAAGCAGCAGCAACAACTGGGCTGAAGGGAGAAACTGGTGAAAATACCTTCCATGCATACAAGAAGCCCATAGGATCCAATCCCACATCTTTACAGGCCCACACCCTCCAATTTTGTGTGTGTACCAAACCCAATGTTTTAGGTATTTATAGGACAGTGGAAAATCCAGTTTGCCAGTGAATAATCCACTGTTCTAGGTAATTCAGTAGTGATGCAAATTACTTCCTAAAGCATTCCATATTATGAAGCTGCACATCTTCTTTTTTTAACCTATCTAGTTCAGTTCAGTGGTGCATCATGATTTACATCATACTAAAATATACATACACCAGTCTAAGTGTTTCCATTTTTTACGTCACAAATTTATAAAGAAACTTCATAAAACACTATTCATATGTCACATAAACTAAGGGACAAGAATAGAAACAGGAACACATTTAGAGACATTTGTATGGCTTTCTTAACAAACACTGAAAACAGCAGTATTACTTACAGTGGCCATTTGCATGGGTATCTTCGTCTAAAGGTTCTTCCTAAAACAGAGACATACACATCAGAGTGGCTGATTATACAACACGTTGGGCCTGAGCTGCAACTTGTTAAGGATCCATGCCCAAACACTTCCGAGAACTGCCTTAACCAGCTGTTAGAACCTGTGCAAAACAAACCGGAACAATGGTTATTCCACTTTACCGCAACTCTACAAAGGGATGCAGATATTATTTTGCTTCAACAGGAGGGAAAAGTGTATTTCAATAGCTTATAAATAGTTGCATGACTACAGTTTCGGAATTAACATTCAGTTAAACTTCTAAATCTCTAGCCCTTCCATTGTGCAGAGAAATTTTTTGATGCCAATGCAAACCTTTAAAAAAGCAGGCTCAGAAAGCAAAGAAACCTGTTTGTAAAATTTACACCCTGTTCAATTGGTGATCTGTCTTTGTAACCTCCAGAGCACTAGTTAAAGCACTGTCCATGTGAATTTTAAATTCTTTTAAAATTAAAATTGAAACACAAAAAGGAACTTGTGGTTCTGAGATGCTCACTTTTGAATCTTTTCCTTGAAACTTTTGACAGATGGGAGCTTATTTCTCTTTCACGCTTCCTTTTTAATGCTGGCACACATTGCAAGCATTTCACAAGCTGCATTTGCCTGAGAAACTCTTCTGGGTTGTTAAGAGATCTGACCATTCTGGTGCCCATGAAAACAATTTTGAAGAGGACCAGGACAGCTTCATGATGACAAATGGGAAGAGACAAGAAACCAGAAACTCCTTGCCCAATAACCCATTTTCTCCCCACCTCCCAATTTCTTCTTGTATATTCAGCATTTCCTGCTTTCCTTACTATATTTGGCAGCCTACTGCCTTTTAATGTTATTTCCCCCCCTTTTTCTTCTACCAGGTTCCTTATATGGGCCATCTATTTCATTGTTTAGAAACACCATCAAATTTCTTAACAATAAAGGGTTTTTTTTTAATGTGCAGCACTCAGCACAATTCTATGCTGGCTCACCCAAAAGTAAACCCCGCTTTACTAGATTGGGGCTCACTGCCAGGTAAAATTACCATTGCTGGCTTCATTCCCTTTAGCCACCCCAGAATCAGGTTTCTTTCTTTTCCCCTATACAGTACAGTACATACACAAAAAAATGTGGTGCTGTTTTTTGCCTCATGCTTAGCTACTGCACTCCTTGGGCCGAAGTGACGCGTTAAGGGTTTTATTTATTTATTTTTTCATTTTGATGATGATCACGCCTCCAAGTGACCCTATTTTCCAGGGACGGTCCTGAATTTACATAAGCTGTTCTGGTTTCTGACTTGATCCCGGAATGTCCCACTTTTCCTTAGGACGGCCCTATTTTCATCAGAGAAACATTGGAGGGTATGGAATTACGTGACACCCCCCAGCCAAAGAGACAAGTACCTATACAACATTTAGAGGACATCTGAAGGCACCTCTGTTTGTGGTCCCCCCCCCCCAAAAAATCTTTAATGTTTTATTTTAACCAGGCCTTTGGTTGATCTGATTTACATCCTATGCCCTTTTAAAATGTGTTGGGGTGTTGTTGTGTTTTTTTTGGGGGGGGGAATGGGTTGTTGTTTTAATTTTTACTAGGTATTTTGTGGTTTTATATCTTGATTTTATTTTGTGAACTGCCCTGAGACACCCGGGTATAGGGCAATATATAAATTCAATAAATAATAATTTTGTTTTTATGTATGTTGGAAGCCTCCCTGGGTGGCTGGGGGAACCCAGTCTTAAGGATGGGGTATATAAATAATATTTTATTATTATTATTAGTTGAATTTATATACCGCCCTATACGCAGAGGTCTCAGGGCAGTTCACAGACTAATAATGATAAAAATTATTATTATTATTATTATGGAGCAGGTCATCCCTATTTTCATCGGAGAAATGCTGGAAGAGATGCAACCCTTTCTAACAACAAAAGCAACAAGGGACCTTGGACTTGCAGTAGCTGCTGCGCAAATAGGGGAGGCTCCCTGGTCCTGCTACCGGGCGGCTGTTCACTGCTGGCCAGCGAGGATCCCACCTGCATCAGTGCCGGATTTATGTATAAGCTATAGTTTAGGGCCCCACTCTCTTGGGGGCCCCCCAAAAAATATTAAAGGAAAAAACCACGATGTACATTTCCAAAACATATGATAAAAAAAACCAAATAAAATGAAACCTACATACAGCAACAGTCTTTTGTGTTGTTTATATAGCATATATTCAACACACAAAAAACAGCGAGTTTGTTGTTGACAAAAGATAGCTGGACATATCAAGGGCCCCATTACCTTCAGTAGCTCAAAACTAAATCCGGCCCTACACCTGCTCCCCCAACCCCCGTCTGGGGTCCAAGGGCAACGGGATGGTTTGAGACTGGGAACTGAAGCGGCTAGTCCGCACTGAGGAGCTGTGTGCGTAGGGACAGCGCTTATCGGAAGGGCAGGCGGTGGGGGGGGCGAAGGTGGGAGCGGGGCCTAAGGACGCCTCTGGCCAAAAGTTTAAGCCGGGGGTGGGGGTGTCGGGAAGTTCCATTTGGCGGGGGGGGGGAATTGGAGGGAGGGAAACGCCGCTGACCGGGTTCGTTACCTCTTTCTCTTTTCACGTTCTGTTTGTTCCTGTAAAATGGCAACCCCCCGGGGCCAAAGCAATCGATCCTCGCCTCCGTCGATTCCAAGGGTGGTGGGAGGGGGGGAAAGAAAGAGGAAAAAAGGTGTCGGCGGGGAGAGAAAACGAGACGCTCGACGCGCGAGTCCTCTCCCCTTTTTCCCCCCTGCTTAGCCGGCTTGCGGGCAGGCCGAAGCAATCGAGCCCCGACGCCTCTAATGACAGAGCAGCCGGCTGACAGGCGGAGAGAGAGACTTGTCGAATCGTCGAAAGGGCTAGCCTAGTCGAGTGCTTCCGCGTTCATGCGGAGAGTGGGCGGAGTCAGCAGAGAGGCTTTGCCCGCGCGGGTTGGTCGGTGCAGATTTGTTTAAGGCGCACGGGGTGCGAAAGACGCGCAACCTGAGTGGAATAACTGGGTGGCCTCTAGAGCACTTTCTCAGCACAGGGGTTTGCTTTCCGTATCAGAAATGATTTTCTTTTCTTTTTTCTTTACCCTACCAGACGGGCTTGACAGTGTTAGGGTGCTTCCACTTAGTTTGCAAATGGGTAGCTGAGGTACTGCAAACGGGACATGGACAATTTTTTGTTTAACTTATCTGATCTCATTGCAAAAAAATAGAAAAGAAAAGAAGAGAGAGATAGATCCACGTTAAATGGTTAAAAAAATGGAGTGGCGTTTTAATGGCAAGGACGTCATGTGAACACACACAAACACAGGTGTACACACACCTTGTATGCGTGGGAACCTAGGCTGCTTGGAAGCACCTTCAGATTGTGTCGCAGCAAAAGCACTTTAAGCAGGACCTAGGATACTATTATTTATTATTATTTATTAAACTTGTAGCTTTCTCTTGCCAAAATGCCTTACAAACAAAAACAACCCCCACCCCCAATAGATACATTAAACCAAGCGGAAACAAACAAAACAATAGATTAAAAACATCCCACTATGGCAGATACAATGTCATCTTCTGCACACCTTTCCAAGTGTGTTTTCAGCTGCTGCAGCCCATTCCTGCCAGTGGGTGGTAGTGCAAGGCTGTTCGGTCCTTGTTTTCTACGAGCATAGACCATCCCTTTCTTGAAGGTTTCTCACCTGCTACTTATTTCACCTTGCAGAGCATGTGCCCAATTCACAAGGAGCGGCAGGATTTTAAAACTTGTTTTTTTAAAATGGTCAGCCTGTAGGAAGTGCTGCTTGTTGTGGAATCATCCTGAATTTCTTTGTGAAGTTTGTTCAGACACCATCTCTGGCCACCATAGCTGTCAAGTTTCGGATTTGAAAATAAGGGATCACATGGAGTAACACATGACTGCAAAGGTTTGCAGTTCAACAAACATAGGTGTGCACTGCCTCAAAATAAAAAGAAGTGAACAAAAGAAGGCTCACTAGGGGGGCATTGCTAAAAAAAATTCAGCTTTGTAACCAGAGGTTCAACTGAATAGAATCTGAATCACATGCACCACAAGGCCTATGCAGCCTCAACTTAAGGTGGCTTCCGGCCTGGCTTTTTACAGGCCCCACCTGACTGCATCACCTGGCCTTTGGAAAGGCCATATAGACAGATACCTTTAGCTTCTGCACCCCTCCTTTGCACACCTGTCAACACAACCACATAGGCATTTTCCACAACAGCTCCGCAGCACAAATCCTTTCTGCAGGCAGGCACCCGTGTGTAAGAAATGCACTCTGCTCCCCACAGCGGACCCATGCTCCCTCGCCCTCTCGAATTTCCCCTCTGCAAGCTGCATCCATGGATAGAACATTGCACCTAAATATTTCCATTCTGCACAATGCGGAGCATTTGCACGACCCCCTCCTGACAGCACCACACACAGAGGGATAATTCCCACACACAGCTTGATGGGCACATTTGCAACCCCCCCACCCCATATATATATATATATATATATATATATATATATATATATATATATCTCAGATCTGCATAAGAGGGAATGGCACATGCCTCTTTGTCAATTTGAGCATAGTTGTGCTCCGTGGGCGACAACGTATGGGAATAGAAAGAGATAGGCTTGGCCTGGGCAGGCCAGGTCATCCTCTTCTATACCTGCTGGGATTGACAAGTCATCTGATCCTCACCCTCACCTGAATCTCATAGCTCTCTGGTAGCTGCCTCTGATCAGTTATCATTTAACTCTTGCGGGAAATAATTAGCATTACACATCATGTGCCTGGAAGTTGCCAAACCAATTAACCAACCAGAAGGATTACTGTTAATAGCACCAGTTTTCCTATAGTTTTGATCAACTGCAAAAGCATTTTTAGTTTGCTTTCTGTTGCCACACTGGAACGTTTCTTTATTAGTGCCACTTTGTTTTGTATGATTCCTTGCAAATGAAGGAAAACAACTTTTCTGCTTGTATACATTGATAATATAATTTTGGTTACTGAGGACAAACAAGATTGTACAAAAACAACATTGGGTTCAGGCCATGCTGTAGTGTAGTGCTTATGCAACTGTGAATAAAAGGTGGCTGGGCTCATTGTCTCAGGGTTTGGCAGGAAGAGGTGACAAAACTGATTTCCAATAAGTGCCCCCCTTTATTTCCATAACACGTCCTTGAGTCTGTACTCTGAATGGTGACATCAGGGACCTAGAAGGTGCAGGGCTTGTCAGTCCAACCCCTACACAGTCTTATCAGAGCTGACCTTAAGGCAATTGGGTGGGGTGGGATGGGAGTTAAAGGTCCAGGTGGCTTCAAGGGCAACCCACGGAGCCCACCTTTTCTCCTGCACTGCACGATAGCTCGCTTTCAGATCCAGGAGAACTTTTAAGGGTCTCTGACGCGGCTCTCTCCTTGCTCCTCACACTTGGCACGCGCTCGGCAGCCGGATGTTGAGGAACGTGGGGCAGGAAGTTTGGGAAGCGTGGCCTCTTTCCCTAGCATGGTCCTCCAGCTGCACGGGCGGGGAGGTGGGTGGGTGGTGGACTCTCCTCCTCCCTCAGTGGCGCTCTAGGATTGCAGAGGGGGAGCAGCTCTGCTCTCCCTGGACTCCAACTCTCCCTTCCGGACACTCAGCTTGCCGCCTGGCTCTGGTTCCCCGTGCCACTGGTGCCACAGGGTAGAGACGTGGCTGGGGAGAGGAATATTCCCTTTGAAATAAGGGAAATTTAAGGGATATAAAAAATCAGGGATAGCAACAGGAAACGGCTTGGAATAAGGGAGTTTCCCGCAAAAAAGAGCTATGCTGGCCACCCATTGCTGGCCTGTAATTCTGCATCCCTTTGCACTTGAGGAGACTCATTTGGTGTATTATATGCATGCAGTATAGGTTTGTGTATGTGTACACACACACACACACACACACACACACAAATTGGCATTAGCAACTGTCTTATTTAACTTTAACATGCACAAACTGCACTTGTCAAACAAACTGTGGTGCAATCTGGTCTTCTGCCTGCAGATCTTTTGCAGTACACTTATCAACATGCCCACAGCAGCACACCTGGCCTATGTTCAAGTTGGTTAGGCTTTTTTTTTTTTTAAAAAAAAAAACAAACAGAAAAAACCGTGTGCGAAGTAGAGCTATGGTGCACCCTTGTGACAACTTGTAAAATAAAATCCTATTCTGTTTTTCGAGGTACAGCAGTACCAACTCCGGAGGTGGGTGCACCTGGAGAAGATTATACTAAAGCTGAACTGGGGCCAACAGAAGAACATGGTCCCTGTAAAGCATCACCCAAAGATACAGGCTGTGTTTATACAAAACACAATATGCCCAATATGTAGCATAAGATGTTGGCATACCTGTGCCGTACTTCTTATACAGTTTCTCTCCAACAAAGAAGACCTGTATGAATTCAGATATAACCATGCAATTCTCTTGTCCTCCTTGCGGTACCCAGCTGCCTTCACTGTAACATACCTTTCAATGTTGTAGTACTTAAAAATTGAGCTGTACTAATCAATGGATGACACTCTGATGTGCTTAACTACCAATTCAATATGGATATCAATGAAATACAACATTAACTAAGTAACACAGATAGTATTGTTACAATTCTATATTTAAGATTGAAATGCCATAGTAGATATTACTGCAACATTACATTCATAGTAATGTGACTGACTCTCTTTTGTTAAACAGTCTGTGACATCCATCTTCATTTACATTGTTTTGAGGTACAGGTAGGTAGCCGTGTTGGTCTGCCATAGTCGAAACAAAATAAAAAATTCTTTCCAGTAGCACCTTAGAGACCAACTGAGTTTGTTCTTGGTATGAGCTTTCTGAAGAAGTGTGCATGCACACGAAAGCTCATACCAAGAACAAACTCAGTTGGTCTCTAAGGTGCTACTGGAAAGAATTTTTTATATTGTTTTGAGGAACATTGGAACCTACTTTGGAAAATGCCTAGATTATTTTTTTTTAAAAAAAGTTTAAAGTGTAGCAGTGTGGTCTAAACCACTGAGCCTCTTGGGCTTGCCAATCCCCGCGACGGGGTGAGCTCCTGTTGCTCGGTCCCAGCTCCTGCCAACCTAGCAGTTTGAAAGCATGTCAAAGTGCAAGTAGATAAATTGTTACCTTTCCGGCAGGAAGGTAAATGGTGTTTCTGTGTGCTGCTCTGGTTTTGGTGTTCCGTTGCTCCAGAAGCGGCTTTGTCATGCTGGCAACATGACCTGGAAAAACTGTCTGGGGACAAATGCCGGCTTCCTCAGCCTGTAAAGCGAGATGAGTGCCGCAACCCCAGAGTCGTCTGCGACTAGACTGGGGTACTTTACCTTTACCTATAAGCTAACTTTGAAAAATCTTTTTAAAATGTACATTTGTTTTCCAAACGAATGCCAGTAGCTAATTATTTAGTGAAGAATAAAACAATAATTTTTAGGGAACATGTTTCAGGTTGTTTACACATTGCAAGGACCTGTAAGCAGAGCTTTTTCCAGCCAGAACTTACCAGAATTCAGTTCTCATTATAAGAGAATAAGGGAGGGGGTTCATGGTGAGCTCTGGCACCTCTTTTATCCCACTCTGTAAACTGTTTATCTTCAGATATATAGTTATTGGGGTTCATTTCACATGTGTTTGTGTGTGTGTCATGGTAGTTAAGCACTTAGCGGTTGGCAGGGGAGCCAAGGTGTGTGTGTGGGGGTGGCATCCAGGCCATTTGCTTACTTGAACTGCAGATTTAGTAAAGTTTCACCCCAACTCTAAACCTATTTATTCAGAAGCAAGCCATCCTGATTTCAGTGGGCTTTGCACCATTGGAGGACTGTGCAGCAGCTTTTTTGCTACTAAAATGTGATGCTCTGTTGCTGATCTCCACCAGATGGCAGCAATGATTTGTTTAAAATATTTTTTCTTTTAAAAAAGAAACCTGTATACTTTATATCTTTCCCTAGAAATCACACCTGAACTATAGCTGGGCATAGCTGAAGGGAAAAGCAAATGAGAGAAACAAAGCCGGCAATGTAAAATCTGTCACTGGTGCATCTTCAGCTGATGAAAGTAGGCGTTTGTTTGTTTGTAGGGGCATTTCTAGAACTCTACTGTCAACCAAAGAGTAAAAATATAGCCAGCTCATACTTCCATGGAGCCAGGATATGTTAATGCAATTTACAGCTGAATCTAGATCTTTCATTTCCTCCTAATGTGTAGTTCAAATGTTGCTGGACTACAACTCCTATTGCCCCTGACCGTTAGTCATGCTGGCTGGGCCTGATGGGGGCTGTAGTACAGAACATCTATAAGGCCACAGGTCCCCACCCCTGATTTAAGTAAAGGCAGCATGTGGCATGAAGTGGTGGGTCAATGGTGTCACAGACCCTCCAAGTGCCCCTATTTTCCAGTGACAGTCCTGGATTTACAGAAGCCGTCCCAGTTTCTGATTTGATCCCGGAATGTCCTGCTTTTCCTTAGGATGTCCTTATTTTCACTGGATAAATGTTTCAGGGTATGGAGTTATGCGACCCCCGAGCCAAGAAAATAAGACGTCTTTAGAAGACACCTGAAGGCAGCATTGCTGTATAGGGATTATAGAATCATAGAGTTGGAAGAGACCACAAGGGCCATCCAGTCCAAGCAGGAAACACCATCAAAGCATTCCTGACAGATGGCTGTCAAGGCCTCCAAAGAAGGAGACTCCACCACACTCCTTGGCAGCAAATTCCACTGTTGAACAGCTCTCACTGTCAGGAAGTTCTTCCTAATGTTTAGGTTGAATCTTCTTTCTTGTAGTTTGAATCCATTGCCCCGTGTCCGCTTCTCTGGAGCAGCAGAAAACAACCTTTCACCCTCCTCTACATGACATCCTTTTATATATTTGAACATGGCTATCATATCACCCCTTAACCTTCTCTTCTCCAGGCTAAACATACCCAGCTCCCTAAGCCGTTCCTCACAAGGCATTGTTTCCAGGCCTTTGACCATTTTGGTTGCCCTCTTCTGGCTGGTGTATATTATTATTATTATTATTATTATTATTATTATTATTATTATTGAATAGGATGTCCCTATTTTCATCAGAGAAATGCTGGAGGGTATGGTGTCACGTGTCTGGTTGTGTTTCGGAGTCATGAGGTGGCGGCAGAGGCAGACCTTGGGGTCTCAAATTGCAGCAGCGCCCTGTGCGATGCCAAAATTCAGCAACCCCGCCTCTTACCCTCCATTGTAAATCATAGTTGTGTCCCTGCGGTGCCCCTGAGACTCTATGCCTGGTGCGACCGAACTAGTTGTGCTTCCCTAAATCGGCCTCTGGGGGCAGTGCTGGTCAAGTTTTTGTACATGCTTAAAAGTAGAAAGATCAGTGTTAACCATCATGGAACCAGCAACTCGTCTTCCTGAAACAAAAGTGGAAAGCACATCCTTGGCTTCCAATTCCCATGACACAGGTAAGGTGTGCCTAAGCGTAAGTTTAGATCCAAATGACTAAATTCCCACAGATTGCAATGAGACTAGTCTAAGCATTGCTAACCTCTGGATCTAACCCGCTATGGCAGGGGGTGGGGATCCTGTGACCCTTCAGATGTTGTTGGACTCTAGATCTCATTCATGATTGCGCGCCATGTTGCCTGGGGCTGATGGGAGTTGGAATCCATAGGTTCTCCATATCTGCATTATGCAGAGAGAGAAAGGACCATTATTAGCAGAACCTTTTAAATATATGAAACAGCCACTGTTCCTGTGGCATCAACTATGACAGCTTGATGTATGACATTAGCAGGGAATCATGTGTTATCTTGTGCTGTAAAGAAGCACACCTTGCTGATTTTTGCACAAGTCTCCGTTAAAACCACAAGGAAAGGGCAGGCTGTTCCCTTCATAATCTTTATGGGACAACCTTTATGGGAACTCAGCAGGCCTGGACCTGCTGTGTCGAGAGTTGCTGAAAATATAAGGATATTGATTTTATTTTATTTATTTCATAGAATTAATCACACCATTGGATTAAAAACAATATTTACAGTTGTTTACCAAAAGGTAAAACAACAAAATCAGGAAAAAACCCTACAACCCTACTTAAAAACATAAAAGTTAAAGTACTAAAACAGAGTCTTTTACCTCAACTTTCTAAGCATCTCTATTTGTTGGAAAATGTCATTATGAATGAGTTTTATATGTTATTTGATATAATACTATATGTTATATCTCATCCACTTTTTCAGTGCATCTAATCTTAATTTCTGTCTGGTTAAATGAATGGAATGCATGCTGCATGTGGTCTGTAAAAAAAATACCATTTTTTATTTAATTGGATTGTATTGTGCATGTAATCTTGCAGAGGATTATGATTATTTGTTGCGTTTCTTACCTGCCCTTCACCAAAAGCTCCCAGGATGTGTTACAGCATACAAAACCTCAATTAAAACAGAAGAAACCACCCTCATGACACCCTCCTCCCCCTTTATCAATCCTTGCAGTGCAATACAGAGAGTCCACCAAAACCAAGTTGTCTCTTCCAAGTCCAGGATAAAGAGGCGTGTTTTCAGCAACTGATGGAAGCCAGTGTGGTATAGTGGTTAAGAGCGGTAGACTCGTAATCTGGTGAACCGGGTTCGCGTCTCCGCTCCTCCACATGCAGCTGCTGGGTGACCTTGGGCTACTCACACTTCTTTGAAGTCTCTCAGCCCCACTCACCTCACAGCGTGTTTGTTGTGGGGGAGGAAGGGAAAAGGAGAATGTTAGCCACTTTGAGACTCCTTTGGGTAGTGATAAAGAGGGATATCAAATCCAAACTACTCTTCTTCTTCTTCTTCTTCTTCTTCTTCTTCTTCTTCTTCTTCTTCTTCTTCTTCTTCTTCTTGGAGACGATCCCAGGCACATCTGTCTGGGGAGGAAATTCCACATTCTTGGGGCCATCAATGAGAAGATCCTTTCAGAAGCTGCTGCCTCCAAACCACTGGGAGGACTTCTTCCACTGTTCTTCATTCCTGAGCTGATCCAACAATCTGGCTGCTGCATTCTGTGCCAATTGCAGCTTCTAACATGTTTTCAAAGGCAGCCCTATTGCAAATGTCTAATCTGGAGGTTAAAATAGCAAGCAGCAGAGGACAGTGGCCAAGTCGATCTCTGTCCAAAAGGGGCTACATCTGATGAATCTGCCAGGGCTGGAAACAGGCTCACCTAACCACTGAGGCTACCTGAGCCTCCCGTGACAAATCTGGATCCATGAGTACCCGCAAGCTATGCACCAGCTCCTTCCAGGTGACTGTGACCCTGTCCAAGATAAAGACACAATGTTATACAATAGATAAAGACACAATAGCTGCCCAGAGTGACTGGGGCAACACCCAGACGGGTGTTTTTCTAATAAAAATTAGATGGTATCAGGCCTATTGCTTCTCATATCCTCCCTAAAAATCTGTTTCGTGAATTCCTAAAATTACTTTCAAATGTGCTGCAATCCAACCCAGTACGCAAATAACCCAATGGCGAAGTTATCAAATATAAATCATGTATATCTTTGACTCAGGTGCCCTTCTTCAGGGACCGGGGAAGTCTGTCCTTGTAGAGCAATGCTTTTTGGACATGAGAATGAGCTTTGGCTCCAAAAGTCTTTATAAAGATAATCTATATCCAAATACAGGTAGGTAGCCGTGTTGGTCTGCCATAGTCAAAACAAAATAAAAAATAAAAAAAATTCCTTCCAGTAGCACCTTAGAGACCAACTAAGTTTGTTCTTGGTATGAGCTTTCGTGTGCATGCACACTTCTTCAGATACATTGAAACAGAAGTCACCAGGCCCTTATATATAGTGAGAGAGTGGGGAGGGGTATGACTCAGAAGGGTGGTGGGAATGGGCGATAGGCTGATAGGTGTGGAACACCTGTTGACGACTGTTAACGACTGCAATTGATCTTACAGGAAAAAGCAATGGGTGAGATGGCTAAAGAGCTTTGTCATGTATAATGAGATAAGAATCCAATGTCTTTGTTCAGACCAGGTCTCTCCATGGTTTTAAGTTTGGTAATTAGTTGCAATTCAGCAACTTCTCTTTCCAGTCTATTTCTGAAATTCCTTTGTAGTAAGACAGCTACTTTGAGATCTTGTATAGAATGTCCTGGGAATATTATACATAAACTTGTTTGTAATGTAGGGGCTGCAGTTCAGTTGTAAGGTGACTGCTTTGTATACATCTCTCTCTCTCTCTCTCTCTCTCTCTCTCTCTCTCTCTCTCTCCTTGCCCCCCACCGCACAGTCCCCATTTTTGATCTCTGGCATTTCCAGTTGAGGTAAATAGAACCAGGCATCAATAGCACAGCAGCATCTAGCTCACACTTCGCCAAATGCTCGGATTTACTCCAATGCTCCACAGGCACTCTGACATGCGAAAATAAATCCTGGAAAGCAAAAAGTTCCCCATGAACTGCAGTGCTGGGGGCAGCTCTGTGTGCGCACTGCGAGTTATCAGTCTATACTCGCTTGCCCCCTTCATGAGATCTCCGCACGGCGGCAAGTAAAAAGACATCAGAAAGCCTCTGAAACATGAAGCATGCTGGATGTTTTGATTGAATAGCATGACAAGTCTGCATATGCAGAGCTCAAGTGTATATATTGATGGGAAACATGGAAGCGGTGAGGTAGACAGACCTTTGTGAATAAGGCTGCAGCTATTTTACAGAGGTGAGCCACAGACTGAAAACCATACACTTGCTTACTGTCTTCCTTTTATGAAGTGGAACGGTGAGGGCAAGCATTCACGGATGATTTTAGTTTGGAAGCAGTTAGCTCACTGCTCATAAACTCCAGGCATCCAGGAAATTTGCTAGGAGCATCTCTGTTTATTATATTAGCTGCCTGGGCCCACTTAAACCAACCAAGCGGTCTCTCTTTGATTGCAGCGGGAAGTGGATGGGTGTCTTTCAAAACGTTTCCTGTCAAAATGCAAAGTCAAGCACATGGCACATGTTTTAGCCGTAGCAAAGTTGGCATCAAGTTAGCGTATTGCAATTACCTGTTCCCTTGTCGTCCAGGTCATTAGCTGCCTGGGTCACAGGCTGCAAAAGAAGCCGAGGCCAACTTCACCTTAAGTGTTTCCTGCCTGCTTGGGGCATTTGCTTCTGTTCTGAAGACTAGCAAACGCTATGGAGCCACTGGGCAAGATCAGGATGATGTGCTATAAATACAGCAAGGCAGGGAGTTGAAGGCACCAGTGAAGAGGAAAGAAGAACCAGAGTGGTAGGTGGATGACAGAACAGGGGTACCATGAAGAATCAGAAGTGTAGTAAAGTATCACTCTGCCACTGGCTGCTTGAGGGGAGTTACCAGAACGTTCTACTAAAGCTGCAAGCCAGGGTTGGGGAACCTCAGGTCTGGGGCCGAATGCAACCTTCCCATACCCTCCAACACACTGACAGCAAAATCTGGGACCCAAATCTTCCCGGATGCCATCTTCCCATTTTTTCTCGCGTGGGAATGGCAGCCATTTTTGATGTCGTGACCTCGCACAGTTTCATGCTGCGATTCCCCCTGAAAAACACTTCTTTTCTTGGGCTCGGTGCCCCAAAACACATGTTTTGGGGTGCTGTGTGAGATTGTGGTCCTGAAAAAGTGCTTGGGGTGTGGGTGGGAAATTGCAGCGGAAATTGCATGAGAACACAGTGTCCAAAATAGCCACCATTCTCTCACAAGAAAAAACAGGATGTCCTAGTTTTTTGAGGACACTTGTGGGGTGTGCCCTCCAGTCTTCTTTATATGGCCCTTGGAAGAAGAAGAAGAAGAGTTTGGATTTGATATCCCGCTTTTCACTACCCGAAGGAGTCTCAAAGCGGCTAACATTCTCCTTTCCCTTCCTCCCCCACAACAAACACTCTGTGAGGTGAGTGGGGCTGAGAGACTTCAGAGAAGTGTGACTAGCCCAAGGTCACCCAGCAGCTGCATGTGGAAGAGCGGAGATACGAACCCGGTTCCCCAGATTACGAGTCTACCACTCTTAACCACTACACCACACTTGGAACTCTCCACACATACGTACTGATCTTTCTCTGCACCCCTAGTGTTTTTGCCAAACTGGATTATGTTCTTGAACGCTACTGATGCCCCTTGATTTTTCTGGATGGAGGAAAGAGGGGTGTGTGGGTATAGAAAGGAGCCTACTGTGCAAATGTAAAATTTCCATTTGTTGCTCTTCCCACTTTGCCTCTGGCCCCGCGCATCACTAGCAGGTGGCCCCCGGAAAGTTGTGTAGGAGGTTCCTTGCCACTGCAGTTTAGGCTGTGAGAGAACAAACATACTGTTTGTGGTGCCTTTATGCTTGGCTATCATGACTTAGTGGTCATAGCTACTTCACAAACTGAAACTGAAACCCTGGGAATTGTAGGTTTGTGTAGAGAAGCAATAGGGGTGTCACTGAATTCCTTGGATTATTTGGGGAAAGATACACAATTAAAACTCTACATGTTTGCTGTATAAATTTATTTGTGACATTTCCCTTTTGAGTCTCCCAGCATGAAAAATTGATAATTAAGAGTCCTTTGGTTATGGGAAAAAAGAGGAATTGAGGATATAAAAGGGATATTAAAACCACGTTTTAGTGAATCGAGTAAATTATACGATGAGATGTGTATTTTCGCATGCCTGGCCTCTCAATTGATACCTCTGCAAATTTCTTCTCCTCCTGTCAATGCTTAAAATGGGGAAAGCGGAAGTTCCTTGATGTGGAAAGACAAATAGAAAATGATTAAGTTTAATTTGAAAATGTAAACATTTATCTAATTATTTTTATTTAATAGGAGCTGGCTGAAGTAATCAGGTCTATAAATGCAAGTATTTTCCCCTGCCTCTTTTCCGTTTCAGTTGGCTGCAAAGATCAATAGAGCAAATGGGAAAGAAAGGCTTGAAATGAATTTAGTGGCTAGAGACTGAAGCAGCCAGTTATCTCCGTTTGCTTGCATTTTCTTCCTCTCTAAGATTGCAATCCCCTTTGAGCTGAGAATGCCTATCTGTGTATTGCACGATGCCCATGATATCATTGCTGGTTTACAAGAAGCGGCATTTTTCTTTGTCCCTGGCCTTCCTTGCAAGACAGTCTTGAGTTATGGAGGGCCAGACTAGATACTGAGCTAACGTGTGGCTAGTTATTGCTGAAAAGGACAACTGGAGGGTTAGCTTTCCCCTCCCACTCCATAATGTCTGATAGAATTTGCCATGTCCTCATATGATGACGTCCCACATTTCCCTGCCTCTCTCTGGGGCATCATATTTAGGACACTGGTAGGGTGGCCAGATCGGGAACACCTAGCACTTTGAAAGCACGTCAAAGTGCAAGTAGATAAATAGGGACCGCTCCGGCGGGAAGGTAAATAGCGTTTCTGTGCGCTGCTCTGGTTCACCAGAAGTGGCTTAGTCATGCCGGCCACATGAGCCGGAAGCTGTATGCCGGCTCCCTCGGCCAGTAAAGCGAGATGAGCGTTGCAACCCCAGAGTCGGACATGACTGGACCTAATGGTCAGGGGTCCCTTTACCTTTACCTAGGGTGGCCAGATCAGGAACACTCCAGACTCTGAAATTTCAGGGCCCACCTAGGGGCAGTGATGTCATAAGGGTGATGCCCAGTGATGTGTAATGATCTGATTGTATAATTTACTCCATGGTGGCACATTAAACATGAACCACACTTGCTGAGAGCATGTTATTGAAAGAAGAGAATCCCACAGATGAGCAAACGTGTCACTGGCTGGAAATTAAGATAGATTTTCCTATGACCCTCACAGAGGCCTCATCCAGACTTCCTTTTGTGCTGTGTTTCTAGGCACAGGTCCACACTCCAAAGCTCTGTGTCTGAGTGCTTCCCCACCTGCCACTTACCCTGCGAAAACCCACTCATTACTGCTGATTCAGAGCAAACAGCAACCCATGAAAAACCCAAATTGCTGTTTATTCCAGAGTTTACTTCTGGTACCATCATAGCTGCTAGAGGGCTGTGAAACTTTGTGTTTTGGACTTTTAAGGCTTGTCTACCCATATACTGGGTGGTGCTGTGGTCTAAACCACAGAGCCTAGGGCATGCTGATCAGAAGGTCGGAGGTTCGAATCCCCGCAATGGGGTGAGCTCCCGTTGCTCAGTCCCAGCTCCTGCCAACCTAGCAGTTCGAAAGCACATCAAAGTGCTAATAGATAAATAGGTACCGCTCCAGTGGGAAGGTAAACAGCATTTCCGTGTACTGCTCTGGTTTGCCAGAAGTGGCTTAGTCATGCTGGTCACATGACCCGGAAGCTGTACGCCGGCTCCCTCGGTCAGTAAAGCGAGATGAGCGCCACAACCCCAGAGTCGTCCGCAATTGGACCTAATGGTCAGGGGTCCCTTTACTTTTACCCATATACTATCTGAAATCAAAGGAGCACATTGGTTGCCAGATATGATTCCCACCCCCACCCCCAGCTCTCCTACACCACTACAAAGATTCATATACAATATGGGTAAAATGTTTTTGCTTGAACAAAGCCAAATAGCTTTGGGTGTGATATGTGGACACCCAGAAACCAAAGGACTGCAGTACAAAATGCTTATTATATTCCAAATGTGGAATTATTGTCTAGGCATAGCCGTGTCTCAGAGGACAAGTTGTCCGTCTCCGTTTCTTAATAATATCCAGAAGTACCTTTGTCACCTTGGAGCGCATGTAGCTAAACATGCAGGCACATCTGCTAAAAATTATTTGCTGTCCTTAACAAATTCAGCAATGGGCTTTTGTAAAAGCACTGGCAATGAGCCTCCTTGGCTGCACTAGGAAGTTCCTGTTGGGAAATCCCTTAGTGCAGCTGATCCCAGCGGGGCTGATCAGTGAGTCCCACTTACAAAGGAACAGCTGGGAGCTGACTCTATGCTCCTGCTTGTTCCTTTTAAGCTATGCCCTTAGCTGCTCCATACCTGATAAGGTCCTACAATAACAAATATGACACCAAGTTTGCGGCTGGTAGGCATGGTTTCTGGGGAAATGGCCTCATGGGCCAAATGGCCTGTGGGCTGGAGGTTCCCCATCCCTGCTCAGCAACATCAGCAGGGTACCATGTTCGCTGTTTCTGCCATGGAGAGTCACAGCTGATCAGGAAAGGCAATATCAGGCCAGATAGACTTATAGTTTGATAAAGTTTAAGGCAGCTATAGACATTCAAGCCATATGTGGTGCTAGGAGAACACATTTTAAAAAGTGGGTCCCTTGCACAAAGTTGTCAGACCAAAATAGAATCCATCGGCAGCATGTGTCTGCACAGATTCCCTTGTTTAAAATTTGATGGCTTGACAGTAGATGGAAAGGTCACGCAGACTGGGACATCAGTATTGCATGCATGTTTGCTTTGTGTGTCATCCTGTCCTAAGGGAAAATAAAAACCACCTTCTCCTTCCGATCTTATGCATCCCCTGCGGTCTTCTTTTTGAGGCTTTTTGAGGCTCAGGAATATACTCTGCAAAGGACTGGGCTGCCTGCCTGTAACTGTCATTGCAGATGTGCCTGCAGCTCTCTATTTCCCTGTTTGTTTAAGTCAGGGATGGGGAACGTGTGATCTCCCAGATGTTGCTGGACTCCATCACCCCCCAGCTAGCATGGCCAGTTGGCCAGGGATGATGGGAGTTGTGGTGCAACAACATCTGGAAGGCCACAGGTCCAGTGTGGTGTAGTGGTTAAGAGTGGTAAACTCGTAATCTGGGGAACCTGGTTCACGTCTCCGCTCCTCCACATGCAGGTGCTGGGTGACCTTGGGCTAGTCACACTTCTCTGAAGTCTCTCAGCCCCACTCACCTCACAGAATGTTTGTTATGGGGGAGGAAGGGAAAGGAGAATGTTAGCCGCTTTGAGACTCCTTTGGGTAGTGATAAAGCGGGATATCAAATCCAAACTCCTCCTCCTCCTCCTCCTCCTCCTCCTCCTCCTCCTCCTCCTCCTCCTCCTCCTCTTCTTCCATCCCTGGTTTACTCCTAGACAAGAAGTATCCAATGTTGTGCTGTCCCAACTCCCACCATTCCTGACCATTGACCATGGTGGCTGGGGCTGATGGAAATTTAAGTCCAACAACATTTGGATTCTATTTGACCTAACACTCTCAGCACTAAGTTTGCCTTAGAGGCAGGTCTATCCTCATGGTCCACCTACACTGACTGGCAGCAGCTCTCGACATTTTCAGGTGGGAGTTTCTCCCCAGCATTATCTGGATATGCTGGGGGTTGAACATGGGTCGTTCTGCATGCAAGACAGATGCTCTACCACCAAGCTTCCCTAAGATTCACTAGCACTTACCCCGTGCTAGTAAATGTTTCCTGGTTGCTGTACGCTGTCAAGCAACATAATACCTTCCTTTCTCCAAAAAGGTAGGGAAGGACTCATATGAAAGCACAAGCCTCTTTATCATCTCACATGTTAGAGTTATTCTAGTTCTGTTTTTTTCCAATTTTCTGGAAAACACTTTTTACATTACTGACCCAACCGTACTCCTGTGAGGCAGCCAAATTTTACATTAAACAGCTACATTCTCCTGAATTTAGTGGTGCTAAGATGATTTCCTCCTGAGTTAAGGAACTGGATCTTAGTTATCATCATCATCATCATCATCATCATCATCATGGCATATTGAATATCAGCTATGATACTAAAAACGTAAATTCTAATAAATATTCCAATACACTCCCAAACTTTATGAGACAGATTACAGATGTTAGGGGAAACAACAACCCTGAACATTAGTTTTTTAGACTTTTATATTCCATCAGTGAATTTTTTTTATTTCATAATGAAAGGGTCTCAGGATAATGTGAATCAACACCCTTTCAAAACATGCATAAAAATGCATTAAATGTTTTCATTTCCAACCTTCTGCATTAGACCTACAGCTCTTCTGAGAGGTAATAAAGCTGAACAGCAAGAAGATCTTTTTGGAAGCACTTGCCGAAATGTTCCCAATATTATACAACACACCCTTGATATCCCCAGAAAGATTCAGTGGTAAAGAGAATCAGTGCTCATATCATCACCACCATCTCAATCTGTTGTTGTTGTTGTTGTTGTTGTTGTTGTTGTTGTTGTTGTTGTTGTTAGTCTGCCATTCAACCCAAAGATTCTCAGGGTGGCACACAAACATAAAGCTGTCCCATAAAAGCCACAAAACCAATAAACACCGTGGAACAGCAATCCAGCAAAAGAAACCAGCTCATTAAACCAGCCAAAGAGATATGTCTTCATGTGAGATTGAAAAGCAAGTTACATGGGAGACAAGTAGACAGAAATCCTGTAAAGAATTGGTACTCAAGTTTGCTTTCCCTCTCATTCTTCTCTGTTACTTTACCCTTGCATGTTGTGTTTTTTGGATTGTAAGCCTGCAGACAGGGATTGTCTCGCTATAGTTGATCATATGCAAGCCGCTCTGGGAGCCTTTTTGGCTGAAAATTGGGGATACAAATAAAGAAAGTTCCTGCTGGCAGTAGTTCACTCCCCCCAAAAACCCATTCTAGCCACTATGTTCTTCACTAGCTGCCGCCTCTCAGCCAACCTCAAGGGTTGCTCTTTGTAGTGCATTGCAGTAATCTAATTTTGAGGTTACCAAGTCCTTAGACCTGTCTGTTTGTGCAAAAGCAAACAAGACTGGTTCAACACACCCAAGAATCCACTGGAAAAAGGGTTGTGGTCTATCATATCAAACCAATCATGTGAATCAAGCTTGTGATGGCAACCAGGATAATTCAAGAACATTTCTCACTTGTGTAAGGATGGGAGAGTTATCATGTTAGGAGAGTCCTTTCTTTTTCTCCTGTGGCTTATGGGTTTCCATTCCATTCAAGGGTTCAGCATTCTGATGGAGGAGTGCGAAGTGCTATCGTAACATGATTGCAATTATATAATCAAGCAGATGGCTTACTTGTGTGACGTCCATGCATGAATATTTTGAGACCTGACAGGAGGAGAAAGCTCTCCTATAAATGTTATACATTGGCAGTAAATTTTGTTTTGGTTGCTAAGTGTGTGATATGCTAGACCATTCATTCACAGTGATGGATGGTGGCCATCCAAAAATCTGTGGAATATCAGTTTGGCCTTGCCTTAAGATTAACTGTTGCAGGTTCAGATGGATGGACGGTGAGAGCCAAATGGGGCTGTCATTTTCATCTGAGCATGTCTAGTGAGGCAATCTGGCTCAAAGCCTGCAATCATTTACTGTGCATAATGATATTCTCAGTTTTTAAATGCATGCACTTTCCATCTGGATATTTTGATCATCTCAACAGTTGCTGAAGATCGCAGCACCCTCCCTTCAAGTTACTCGCTGGAGAAATGCCCTAGACTTTTGCCAATAAAAGGTAAAAATAACTAAAGGCCAAGGACCCCTGGACTGGAGTTAAGTCCAGTCAAATGCGATTATAGGGCACATATGCAAGCCCTAACCAAAAATAATGCAGTATGTGGGTGCCCCAGGAAGATGATCTGAAAAATATGAGCAATAGATTGTTTTTCATACATTGACTTGCTTTGAACAGAACTCAAATTCCCTGGTGGTTTGGTGCCTATGCTCTCTACACTAGAGGAAGAATTCTGAAACACTGTGTGTGGTGCAGTGGCATAGCATGGGGGCTGGAGGGGCGTAGACCCAGGCACATTCTTTTTGATGGGGCATGACCAGGTGCCCTCATCGGAGCCCGGATCAGTCCAATGCCGCCAGCCGCTGCTACACTCCCGGGTCAAGCTGGACCTAGGAGCAGAGATAGGAGAGCTGTGGTAATGCTACCACCTACCCTCCTCAGCTGTGGTGCTGTTAAACATATACCATATTTTTCGCTCCATAAGATGCACTTTTTTCCTCCTAAAAAGGAAGGGGAAATGTCTGTGTGTCTTATGGAGCGAATGCATGGTCCCTGGAGCCGAATTGCCCAGGGGCCAAAAGCAGATGGTGCTCTTTTTTTTACAAAGAGAGAAGGGGGTGTTGAAAGGAAGCCGCTGAACAGCTGTTCAGCAAGTGATCAGGAGAGAGATAAGGCTCCCTTTCCAGCCCCACCCTCTTGCCCAGGCCTCCATTGTTGAATGCAGAATGAGGCTGTTTGTTTCCCTAGCGACATGTGACTGGCTGATTAGATTATCTGTCTGGAAACTGTAGAAATGGCTGTAGGACTAGAAGCTGTAGAACTGTGAGTTGAACCCCATAAAAATGGGGCTTTTCCTTTTTGAAAAAGAAGCTGCACCACTTTCAGCTGATCCTCAAAAAAACAGGGCTTTTCCCTTTGCAAAAAAATCTGCACCACTTTCAGCTGATCCTCAAAAAAACAGGGCTTTCCCCACTTTCCTCCTCTAAAAACTAGGTGCGTCCTATGTTCAGGTGCGTCTTAAGGGGCGAAAAATACGGTAAATAAATGGGTGCTGCCATTTTCCAATGTGCATTTAAGGTGGTAGGGAATAGGACCTGGCTAGTAGGTCAGATCACCATGATATCTGGTGACCTGTTCTCCTTTGCCTGTGCCACCTGAAATAAAATTGTACAGGGTAAGGCTTTACAAGAGCCAATGATCAGCTGATGGCTGGTGCTCATCAAGCCAATGCATAGTGCTTTGCAAGTGCTGATGACTGGTTCTGGTGGCACTTGCAAAAGCCCATGTATAGCAGGCTTGAGGATCTGCTCAGATAGATTGTCTAAATTTGGGGCAAAGGATAGTCAAATTGGCCTGAAATGCCCATTGTCCCCTTTCAATGACCATATTAAAGATAATGACATATCAAAGACTAAATTAGAGGCCTGTCTCTTCATAGCAGGGCATTATGGGTCACAGGAGTAATATAATAGCCCTGAAGAACTCAGCTGGAAGGTAAATGCCCTTCAACACCCTTCATGAAGGCCAGATTCTTTATAGCCATCATCCTAAAACACTATGAACATTGCCTAGATAATGCAGTGCAATAAACAGAGATTAAACAGAGGACCAGCCAAATACATTATGTTAGAGACAAACAGCACTTCAGGGAAGGGCAGAGCTCTCCAGGCTAATCTGATCCTAGGGAAAAAAGTTCTCTTGAACCACAAATATGATGGTCAATTAGACTTGGAGTATGTAAGCAAAACCTTCTCTCAGGGATACTCAAGAGAAATGTTTCTTAGCTTTTAGTAAAAATTCAGCCTGTACAACAACCCAACTCCAGCTGTGGACTTTAGAACAATATATTCTGTTTGCTGATCTCATCCATTTCTGTGCTTTACTGACCTTCTGGATTAAATCCAACCTGTATATCTCCTATCTTCTTTGCAGCTGAAATATCTCTATCCCCCCCTTCCCCCCCATCTGTGTATTCTGGCTCCACCAGTTAATGCTGGTGAACTAAAGCTAACTTTTCAATAGCACTTGTGCATTTGGGGGGGGGGGGCGTGCCCTTTTCAATTACAATTCCACCACCTAAACTCAGTTTAGAGTTGATGTGCCCCTTGCTCCATGCTGCTTATAAAGTACCAAAAGTTCAAAGAGCTAGAAACAAATAAGAGTCCATTTTGAATCTGAATCTGATAGGACTGAGACATGCTGTGGACCAGAGGCAACCAACTTGGCCAGCTCTGGATGTAGTTGGAATGCAACTAACACATACCCTCCAAGTGTCCCAATTTTCCAGGGACAGTCCTGGAATTATGAAAGCCATCTCAGCTTCTTATTTGATCTTGGAAGGTCCCTATTTCCCCCGCCAGTGTTGCCACTGCCAAACTGCAGGAGAAGGATGAGCCGGTGCTTGTTGTGAACAACCGTTGCCTCTCCATGGCCACCGCTGGTGGCCTCCTCCCTTGGGCGGCTCATCGAAACTGCTGGAGAGTGGGTGAGGAGGGGTAGAGGCCGCCACCGCCAATGCCCACCCCCATCTCCTATTCATTACGGTATATATGCGAATATGTAAAAAAGATCCAAGTTCACAATTGGCACACATAAGGCTGCTCTACACAGCCAACAGACTAGGGGGCTAGTATGGTGAAGTGATAGAGCAGCATGCATCATTTCAGATTGTAGGTGGAGTCACGTTTTTCATGCCCCTGCCCCCCATAAAAGTCTGGTGTGAATAGAAAACCAGCACAACAAGCAAAGGCTAGACTAGATCCATGTTCCTTGATGTGGTGGGTTTCTATCTGGAGGAAACACCCAAGAGTAGAATCCAAAGTGGTTCAGCTTGTTTCACCAACTCAGCATTCTTTCACCTTATTCTGCTGCAGATGTGAGCTCCTCTGATGAAGACTGGAGTGTAAGTGTAAATAGATAAAGGCACCTGGATATTTTCTTTGCTGTCAATCCTGTGACACCTCACCCCCACAACCCATTCATAGAATCATAGAATCACAGAGTTGGAAGAGACCACAAGGGCCATCCAGTCCAACCCCCTGACAAGCAGGAAACATTCCTTCACTCTTGATTTCTCTTGGATATGAAGCTGGCCTTGTGATATTTTAGATGAGTCCTAAAGCTGGTTCACACCTGCTAGCCCTTGGCAGAAGGAATAAGCTGGACAGCTACTTCTCTTGCTGATTAATTTCCAGGACTTCAAGATTCTTGTAACAACTAGAAAGGATCAGCTTTAATCTAGTGTATGGTTTATGGCTAGAAGAAATGAAGTGTAAATACATAAATCTCTTTACTACTCTTTAATACTCAAAACAAAATAGGAAATTCTTTCAAGTAGCACCTTAGAGACCAACTGAGTTTGTTCTTGGTATGAGCTTTCGTGTGCATGCACACTTCTTCAGATACACTGAAACAGAAGTGCATGCACACGAAAGCTCATACCAAGAACAAACTCAGTTGGTCTCTAAGGTGCTACTGGAAAGAATTTCCTATTTTGTTTCGACTATGGCAGACCAACACGGCTACCCACCTGTAACTTTAATACTCAAAGTAGTCTCATAGTTGGGGCTGACGTAAAACATATTCTGATGATAAACTACCAAGATCTGATAGAAATCTATTGATGCCCTTATTATTTGCAAAAGAAACCTTGGTGTTGTTTTTTTTTTAAAAAAACACACACACACAAGATGGATTTATAAGCTATACAAAAGAGATCTAATGCTGTCTTCTCGCATTTGAGCACTAATTTTGTCACAGCGTGAGTCATGATTCAGCTGATGGAGACAAACGATTGAACACTTAGGATATGAGAGGGAGACAAGGCTGCAGCTCCCAGCCTTTGAAGAGCAAAGCCATCTATAAGTATAATGGGGAAAGGCTACTGTATGAAATTCCACAGTCAGCAGCGAATGACGCAAACCATTACACAGGAAGGCTAGATGATGTTAAAGGTCTTTCCTGTCATTTAATTTCTGTGTCTCTATGGAAACAGTCACTGAACACGACTGGTCCTTTCACCCTGTCTTTCTGAAGCTGGTTTGACTGATGTGTAAGAAGTGATGCTTGAAAATGTTGGCCTCCATGGTGCGTAGGCTCAGGCCTATTGTAAAACTCTCCAGCAAAGCTGCATTATGCTAAATACTCTGTTTTGGATTTCCTGTATGCCTATTACTTGTTGTGGATCTGGTAGTCAATGTCACACCGTCATAGACTTCGCCTGCGCAAGTATACCAGCTTTCCAGATAGAACAATTCCTACCTCACATGCTTTTCTGGGGTTGCTCCTGACCAACCCACCCTCCCAAACCAAAATAATTTTAAAGGTGTGGTATTTCTGAATAACTTTATCCTAAATTCATGCCTGTTGGCACTGCACACCCAGCAATCCCGACCAAATTGATTGCCCAAGCACAAAAATAAATAAATAAATTTTTCATAGCAGCAATATTAACTTTGTAGCCTTAAAAGCTTTGGAAGCATTTATTAACAGAGCTATGGGCCAAGTCTTGCCACAACAAGGTGCCAAGTTCTGTGGTGATCTGTTGTTTTTTCTTTATTCTGAACTGTGTTAAACTAATGGATAAAACATTCACACACACTAAAGCTGGAGTCAGTATAATAAGTGATTTGAAAGTGCTAAGATAGAGCCATTGCTGCCTGTGATGTACACACTCATTTATTTTGTGCTGCTTGTTCTACAGCTTCACCTACTGCCCTCCATTATTCTCAGAGTTCTAGATGTCCTTCGGTTAAGACTACCTAGTGAGTATTGACAGGGTCTCTCAGTCCTTGGCCCAGCCATGCTAGTACCCATTACACTAGGCTAGCTCTTTGTGGAAAATACAAGGTCACATGAAGCTAAGCGAGCCTATCAGAAGAAAGCCTGTTGGATGTCATGTAAGAAGTTATACATTGTAAATAATGATTGCATGATACGACGGTGCCTCAGACGTGAGTACAGAACTACACAAGTAAATTTGACAAAAATCTGCAGGGGTGCCAAACCATTGAAAAGGAAGGGAAGATAAATGAGCTTGAAAATGCAGTTTTGTCTAAGCTCTTCCTATCCAGAGGTTGCTGAACACTAGATTCACATGTACCAGGACTTTACTGGGAAAATACGGTCTCCTCTTTCTGCTGCATTTGCAAACTCCCCCCCACCCCCATAGGGCTGGTCAGAGGTGGAGCTAGCTCTGCACCGGCATCCGGAGCAGCGCACATGCTGTGCACCTGAGGGCGGGGCCATGGGGGCGGGGCGAGCGTCCCAGGGGGTGAGATGCCCATGAGGGCGGAGTGAGCCACCCGGGGTGGGGGGTGAAGTGAGCCGCCCATGGCGGGCTGCTTCCTGGGGGGGGGGAGTTGTGCTGCATTGCCAGCAGCTTTCCTCCCTTCCCTCTTCCTTTTGACAGCTCAGGGGAGGCTCCCCCCCCCCAGGAAGCAGCCCGGGAGCAGGGGGCAATGGCGCACCACCTGCCTGTGACTTCCAAGCCTCCCCCGAGCTGTCAAAATGAAAGGGGAAGGGGTGAAGGGCGTCAGCAAGGCGGTGTTGGGTCATTGGGGGGGGGGGAG
This sequence comes from Lacerta agilis, assembly GCF_009819535.1. Classification (NCBI taxonomy): domain Eukaryota; kingdom Metazoa; phylum Chordata; class Lepidosauria; order Squamata; family Lacertidae; genus Lacerta; species Lacerta agilis. Next base: position 100,390,358 of record NC_046312.1, read on the forward strand.
ACGATCCTCCAGGCATAACAGAGGAATGTTTCCAGCCTGTCTCCCCATCAGCTATGAGTGGCAGCTCTCCAGCCTTCCCGACGATGTACTATGACCCGTGCCGTTCAGACACCGGGCACACATTCAGTGATATTGCAGAGTAGATAACGCAGACGGACTGAGACATAGGTGTGTGCTACAAACTACGTTTATTGCTGAGTATAAGGCAGAGTAAAAGAAAACATGTCTTCTCTGGCTGAGAGAAGTCTGAAGAAGAAATAAAAATAACAACCGGAAACAGAGTACAGCAACATCCATTCCCCGTAATTCCAACAATCTGTGAAATGCATAAACATAGTCTTATGACTGCACAGTGAGAGGAATAGAAACTGACAGGTGGCGCAGCTCCACCCCTTCCCCTGATGGCTCGGGATAGGCTTGGGAGTTGCGGGTAGGCGGGTGGCACGTCAAATGTCACCCCTCAGTGATTACACATAGGGCAGACTGCCCCCGCCCCCTTCCTCCGCCCCGGGGCTGGTTCTACCATTAGGCAGAGTGAGGTGCTGGTGGGATTTTCTGCCTCCAATAACTTGACTGGCTTTTGAGAATATGCACCTTGATATGATATGATATGATATGATATGATATGATATGATAATATACACTGCCTTAGAATAAAGCTGGGTTTCAAAATGTAAAAAATAAATAAACAAACTTGTAGAGTTATCATGGGTACATGTTGCTATTTCCTTATAATTTGTTTCTTTCTACAGACTTCTAGAACCTGCAGAAATGGCTTGCTCCTTCCCTGATGTGTGTTGAAGATTTTTATAGATTTGAACACTGCTATCTAATCTGAATTGTCATTTGTAATCTTTCTGCTCAGGTGGTAGGAATCCAGTTTTTGGATGACTTCTCCTTTAGTTTTATTTATTTTTAGTGAAGAAAATCAGATCCCATGATCTGAATATAAGCAAATATACAAAAAGAAAAAGAAGGGGAGGCAGGGAGGCAGCGCTTAACATAGGGGAGGAAAAAATATATTTAAAAATCACAACGGATGTTTTAATAGGGTAAACTAGCATTGGCTACATGGAATACCAAACATTAAGTGGACATTTTTTTTAAAAAAGCGCCCATAGAATAATACGTTGTAGCAGTCAGCACTGAATAACCAGAAAGCTTTTTGATAATAAACAGTGTTATCTCTATGGGAGGTAGACAGTCTGAAGTGCCAATAAAAACTGTAATTACACTCACAACAGGAAGCTGTGTAGCACGTGTGACAGCAAGATTCTCTCTTAAGCCCTGTTTGGGTACATTAAGATTGCAGAGGTCTTCATTATATGTTCTGGGCCTCTGTGTTCTCACATTTTCCTCCAAATGCAAAAGCAGGAGGGAGAAAGTTAATTATAAACTGAACTAGCATAAATAGAAACGTAATAGGTAGACAGGAACCCCTTGGGAAGCTTCCCTCTCTGTACCTTTTGCAGCTTCATAAGGTAAAGGCATAACAACCCCAAATACGCGTTTCCTCATTTCTTAAAGCGATTCAGCTCTTAGGTTCATGGTGTATAATAAAATTTGGTAGAAACGACTCCCCAATCACGTATTGAGCTGCTGTAATGAAACCACGCAACAGCTTTTCTCTCGTGCTCATGAGTCTGTTATTTCATGCCGATTTCAAAACAAACGGCAGCACAATTAGAGCCGACACAAACTTTCCTCTGTTCCCATTCGGGGGGGGGGGCGACATTTTTCAGCCTGAGGGCCACATTCCCTTCCAGGCAATGTGTCGGGGAGCACATTGAGGGCCATCAGCAAAAGTGGGCAAAGCAGCAAATGCCAATTTAACCTTTATATTAACCAAGCAGAGGGTCTTCTCGGTAGTGGCGCCCGCCCTGTGGAACGTCCTTCCATCAGATGTCAAAGAAATTAACAACTATCTGATGTTTAGAAGAAATCTGAAGGCAGCCCTGTTTAGGGAAGTTTTTAATGACTGATGTTTTAATGTATTTTTAATCTTTTGCTGGAAGCTGCCCAGAGTGGCTGAGGAAACCCATCCAGATGGGTGGGGGATGTATAAATAAATAAATAAATAAATATATTATTATTATTATTATTATTATTATTATTATTATTATTATTATTATACAGTAGACTAGTTTCTATATGCACTCAGACACTCCTCTCTACCCTCCATCCAGCCAAGTGAGAAGCATTATCAGTTCACACACTCAAGGAAGGTGAAAATCAGGGCTGGCGAGGGGTGTGACTTGAGAAGAGAGCATAGCCTCCAAGTGTCCCTATTTTCCAGGGACAGCCCTGGAATTACAAATGTCATCCTGGCTTCTGATTTGATCCCAGAATGTGAGGGAGCATCCTGTTTCCTCTCCATGACCTCTTCTCCCTTGGGCAACTCATAGCAGCTTCTAGAGGGCATATGAGGAGGAGAGGCTATCACTGCCTCCGAGGCCCAGCCTCATGTGGCAGGCTGTGAGGTTCAGGCAGAATATAGGGCTGCCCTGGGTGGGAAGAAATGGGGAGCGGAGCAGAGCACAAGGACTTTTAGTGTTTTGTTTTGTTTTTAAAAGTGTTGTGTAACTGCATCTAATCTTGCCGCTTTCTAAAAATTATTTATTGGCAGGGTTGCTATATCTTGAAGAGCATGAGCTGCTGCCATGCCAGCATGCCTCTTTTGCTGGCTCGGACTGGCAGCGGCTGTAGCATGCAGAGCTGCCTGAGCCCAGGCTGCCTGAGCCTGAGCTGCTCAAGGCCGAGCCACTCAAAAAACACCCCCAGACCCAAAAAACCCCAGACATTTCCTTTAAAATGTAAAAATCCAGCTGGATGGGCATGCTGGGTTTTCCCATTTGCATGCTAATCCTTTTTACTGGTGTGTTTTGCTTCCTTCCTTCCTTCCTTCCTTCCTTCCTTCCTTCCTTCCTTCCTTGGTTGGAAGATAAGAGAGGTGGAGAGGGGGAGTGTGGGGGAGAGGGGGGTTAGTAAACTTTCATTCCCCATCCCTGATGTTTTTGTGCAGCACTCTTATGAAGTGAGTGAACAAAAAGCCGTGATTCCAGAATAGACACCTTGGGTGGAAGCACACAGTTCTTTACTTGTTTCAGCCATATTTAATCGCATAATACAAGTTTTTAGTGCAGTTTCAACAAGTTATGCACAGTACCTAGTTTATCTATGGCTACTTGTGCAAAACAAGATAGAACAGCAGGCAGGAGAGAACTGGTCATTCCTTGCCCTATCCACCATTTCTTCCTTGCAAATATCCCCCCACCTTCAGGCTTTGGAAATTGTTACTGAAAGATACTCGGAGTCCAGTGTGATTTTCATGCTCTTTATTCAGCTCATAGTAGTGAGGAATGTAGTTTCCCCAAAACGTTTGCTTTATATACACTATTTACACAATGGGCCCCACGTGATTGGCTAATTCCGGGATACTCCTGTATGCCAATCAGAGTGCGGATTCACTTCCACCTGGAGCTGGATTGGGTGGCTCCTGCAGACCAATCAGACTGCTGCAATCTCAATCCTATTGTTCCGGGACCAATCAGACTGCTGCAATCTCAATCCTATTGTTCTGGGACCAGTCAGACTGCTGCAATCTCAATCCTATTGTTCTAGGACCAATCAGACTGCTGCAGTTTGGATCCTATTCAACTCAGTACATAACAGTTACTTTCTCCTGTTGGGTTCAAAACCAGAAATAAGTCCAGTGGAGGAAAAATAACAGCTGGTAGATATTAGCAGGGGAGAATCAGTGGACTTGGGGTAGGTTAAGCAGCTCTTTCTGCACCTGCCAATCCTTTCCCATGAGTGTCCTTCCCGGGCCTGGCGAATTCCCATAGTTTCAGCAAATGCGGGCATAGAAATTCGTGTTTCCTGACAATGTTGTCCACTAATAAACACGAAAAAGCTTGCTATTCAACACTACAGTTTTAGCACTACATGTTTTACTAAATTTATACAACGTCCTTCACCCAAGGATCACAGGGCGGTTTACAGTCTAAAGCTATAAAACTTCCAGCTTGAGCTAAAGAAGAAAGGTTATTCCCCATGCACTGATATCAGTCATGACTGTAAAAACTGAAAGTGTTACCAGGTTTTAAACTTGTATCCTATGGGCCTATTTAAAACTATCTGGGAAAGGCTGGTTTGTGCTTTGAGAGAAGTCACTGCATTGCTAATTAAGCCGACATTAATTATTTTTAATGAGATGCAGAAGGGTGTGCGAAAGCAGAATTTAGCCAACAAATACAAAGAACACCGAAATGTGGGAGTTCAAATATTGCAAGGAGAGTCTTTAACATAAAGATGCAGCGAGGAAGTAATTTCTCCTATAACATTCCAATGGCAGGATGTCATCGTAATGCACTGTAATGACTGGAGAGGAGTGTGTAATTTCAGATAGTGGGTTTAAAATGCTTTTCTGGAATGCATCTGGATCCTCTCGGGATCAAGTAAAAAAAAACCTCAAAACCCACCAGGGACCACTTCAAAACCCATTTCCACGTGGCTAAATTATCATGTATGAGCTTTCTGTTGCATGTACGTTTGACTTCTGACTGCTCCTAATGTGATCAAACTTCACAATGTTCTACTAGTAATTTGCAATTTAGACAAAGCCATATAAATCATTGCACTTGTATTTGGAGTCATATGTTCAAAGATATTTCCTGTGCACTGCCTGAACTAGAGATTCTTAAATCTCTATTCTTGGATTAAACAGATGTGAAGCACAGACCCTCTAAGTGTCCCCATTTTCCAGGGACAGTCCTGAATTTACAGAAGCCGTCCCGTTTTCTGATTAGATCCCGGAATGTCCTGCTTTTCCTTAAGACGTCCCTATTTTCATAGGAGAAATGTTGGAGGGCATGGTGTTATGTAACCCTACGAGCCAAGGAAACAAGTAACCTTTAGAAGACATCTGAATGCAGCCCTGTATAGGAAAGTTTTTAAATGTTTAATGTTCCATTATGTTTTTATATGTGTATGCAATAGGACGTCCCTATTTCCAAAGGAAAAATGTTGGAGGGTATTGTTGCCTCTAGATTCTCCTACTTCATATTCATTGTAGTGCTTCAAAAACCTTCAATATATCTTGGGCTGCTTCCAGAGAACCTGATCATTGGGCATGCATCATGATTTGTTTGCAGGAATATTAGAGGACACTGGGTGTTTAATGAGCATTCACTCCAACTGGTTTGCAGGAAGGCTAGTTGACGTTGCCTCAAGCAAGTGCTATCCCACAATTTCTAGTGCATTTGCTCAGCGCTTACCTTATCACTAAAAGTTTGATCTTTTGGGAAAGCAGGTTTGCTTCCAAATTAGCTGTCATTGCACAACCTGAATTTGCTGATATGTAATTGAATTCCTGCCCTCATTGGTGGGGTGAAAGGTTTTGTTGTGCTAACCTTATTCGCTGGGTGGCTGAGGGGTGTTGGTGAGTTTCTTCTCTTTGATTTTATAAATCATATCACTAGTGGTCTGCGTTCTGCAGTCTTACAGGGGCAGATTTACGGTAGCACGACCGGTTCCCCCGCACTGGATGCCAAGTCAAGGGGGGGGGGCGCCACAAGGCACTGCAATCATGACATAGTGCACACGCAGAATGGAAGGCGAGAGGGGCACCAAATTTTGGGCTCGCACAGGGTGCCACTGAAATTTGAAAGACCAAAGTCCTCTCCTGACCCTTGACAGGTTCAATTCAACCTGTCAAGGTAACATCAGGAGGTAACTCCCTGCTCATATCATAAAGGGGAGGTTGTTGATCAGTGGAGGAGGCTGCTGAGGGCCGGAGAAAAGTATACTGGAAAGAAAAATGTACAACCACCCTTGGCAACCTCACAACAATAAGGTAATCTCAAAGTCCTACACCCACTGGAATTCTAAAGTGCTCTGGCAAGGAATGAGAAAAATGAAAATCTCTCTCACAAGGGAAGTAAACTTTTGAGAAATTGGATAATAGATTTCAGCAGAACACGACTACATATATGGTACAAGCTGTTACGGATTTTGTCCGACAGAAGGGATAGTTTAAGCATTAGCTTTGGTCACTGCAGATGGCTACAATCTGTTTGGCGTAAATGTTTGCCTAGAATATTCTAGGCAAACAGAATATATGGTGTGCAAGACTAAACGGAGGGAGGTTCCAGGCTATCACTATTTTCGGGTGGTAGTCAATCACATACCGGTAAATTCAACTTGCACAATTCAAGTTGATTAGTGTTCTTGTGCAAGAAACTCACTTCTTTCCCAAGATCTGACTTTTTGTGATATGGAAAGTAATGGGCAAATGGAAAGTGTGGGATAACAACTATTGATGTCACACTGTATGACCTCACTGAAAACAATTCAGAATGAATGCTCAACAAACATCTACTGTTGTCTAGCCTCCTCACAAATGTTGTGAAAACAAATCTGGATGAAGGCTCAATAAGCAGGTCATTTGGTAGCAACCAAAATGACAGGACTGGAACTGAGAGTAGTGGTAAAGAGTGATAGACTCGTAATCTGGTGAACCAGGTTCGCGTCTCCGCTCCTCCACATGCAGCTGCTGGGTGACCTTGGGCTAGTCAAACTTCTTTGAAGTCTCTCAGCCCCACTCACCTCACAGAGTGTTTGTTGTGGGGGAGGAAGGGAAAGGAGAATGTTAGCCGCTTTGAGACTCCTTTGGGTAGTGAAAAGCAGGATATCAAATCCAAACTCTTCTTCTACTTGCTTTCTGTTCTACTTCACCCCATTGTCTTCATTCCTTCATGGTGTTCTTACTCCAGACCACTGATCAGTACCTTTGGCCATCAAATTCATAGTTTCCAATGTTAACTGGAGTCTATTAAGGAGATATTGACAGCGACATAAATGTTCATTGTCCTACCAGGTTAACAATGGCCAAGACAAATGCTCTAATCAATTACCTCAGTGATTTAGCTCCAGGGACAATAAATCTTAATAGCCACAGAAACAAGGAAAAGTTAACCGAGTCACATAAGCAATTAGAAACATCCATTGAAACAGCTATTGGAAGTGTAATGGCAGGTGAGAAAATGATTTAGGATGTGATCGCATGCGCACTTACCAGGGAGTAAGTCCCATTGAACTCCAGAGACTTACTTCTCAGTGGACATGCATAGGATTGCACTGTTAGAAAATTAAGAAAGCAATGTTGCCTGTCCTGGTTGCCACCATACCACTCACATCACAAAAGCACAATCCTACTTTCTATGCTTTGGAAATGGCAGAAGTGTAGAGGCTCTGTGTGTGCCCATGTGGGCTCACAACCTGATCTGGGAAGCCCATGTTTTCTGGATGAGGCTTCCCTATCCTCCCCCATATTCCTGAATAATGTCACCTATCATGAAAGGTCAAGAATATGCTGGCAATTGAGCCAAAGCATCACTCTGTCGGTTTAATTCTATGAGATGCAAAAGTACAGGTCTGTCACGAACTGACTTTAAGCGGCTCATTAAGCTTTGCCCGCATAATTTGAGCAAAGCAGAATGATTGCACGAGGCAGAACTAGCAGACAATTTCCCACACCCAAGTCAGCTACTCTGTTATTTCAACACTGAAAGCAATTAAAAATGAACTAAATGATTGAGGAGCTGCTTTAAACGTGGTAGTAGAAATCTGACACTTTGCGTGGATTGTAAAGCTCTTGATGAGCATGTTCGGTGATACTAAAGTAACTCTCGGCTGGTATTTTAAATGTCAAATTAATGGAATACATCTGATTCGTGTTTGGTGAAGCAAAGGTCTAGCAATATTTTCTAGATGGGAAAAAATTGAAGGCCTAGCATGGGAGGTGAGACTGTATGCTTGATCTGCCAGCTGAACTAGTACATGGGTTCTTTCAGAAGTGGTGGGTTTTTAAAATTACTTGTCATTGAGAGGCAATCTGCACAGCATGAAGAAAACATAATTGAGGACACCAGTATTTAAACATTAGACTACTGGGTTGTACTTGATGAATGCCTGAAGTTACAGAATATGGCCCATTTAACTTAATGATAGTATTGTGCCATCTTTATTTATTTTTATTTTTTTACAAAAAGGTAATCCATTTGCTACAGGGTACCAAACTTAAAGAGTTAAAGAGGATTCTGTTCTTAAAGAGAATTCTGTTCAGTCTGTAGTTTCCTTATGGATATCTGTAGAGCTATTCCTTACTTAATCATACATAATAAATATAAGCCTGGATTTATGCTGGTCAAATCTATCACCATCAGCTCCTCCTAACACAATCAATTACTTATGTACATAATTGCATGGATACTCTTTAGTTTGAACAAGTTTTTTAATGCATTGCTCTGGCTCAGATTCACCAGGGACCATGCTTTCCCACAAATATATATGGCAGTTCTCAGACTCATGTGCTTCCCTTCCTTTATTCTTTAGTGCGCTGCAGGAGGAGAGTGATACTAAAGATTTTAAAGTTCCTCATTTGGGACTATGGGTAAAGTATGGTTCATCTAAAGCAGGGGTGGACCAAGACATATTGTGGTCTGCAGCAAAGGAAAAGATGGTGCCCTCTTACACCACTTTAAGAGTCATGTTGTTGTTGTTCAGTCGTTCAGTCGTGTCCGACTCTTCATGACCCCATGGACCAGAGCACGCCAGGCACCCCTATCCTCCACTGCCTCCCGCAGTTTGGCCAAACTCATGCCACTCGCTTCGAGAACACTGTCCAACCATCTCATCCTCTGTCGTCCCCTTCTCCTTGTGCCCTCCATCTTTCCCAACATCAGGGTCTTTCCCAGGGAGTCTTCTCTTCTCATGAGGTGGCCAAAGTACTGGAGCCTCAACTTCAGGACCTGCCCTTCCAGTGAGCACTCAGGGCTGATTTCTTTAAGGATGGATAAGTTTGATCTTTTTGCAGTCTATGGGACTCTCAAGAGTCCCATTAAGAGTCGTGGCTTCCCTCAAAGAATCCTGGGAAATGTAGTTTGTTAAAGGTGCTGAGAGTTGTTAGGAGACAATAAACTACAGTCCTTGGGCGAAGCCATGACAAAGTGGTATAAGAGTGCTTTTAATCTATGCTGTGGATGTAGAGGTAGATTGATTTCATTGGGTCTACTTTGATTATGACAGCCAGATACAGTGATTTGATCATAGCCACAGAGGACTTACAGAATGCAAATAACTGGTTTTATGCCATTATGAAAAACTTCAGTCTTGGACTAACCCCCCCCCCCAAACATCTTTCAATCATCCATTCCCCCTGATCAAACCAGAAAAATGGATTGGATGATCTACTCACGCAGTAAACATTGAGTGGAAATCAGTCTATATTAATGCTTTGCAGAACTACTGAGGTTAGAAGATAAAGCTGCAGAGTTAACAATATTGATTAACTGAGGTAACAAAGGCCAAGCTAATTTGTCACGATCTCAAAAGACTTCAGTCATGCACAGTAGTGTTACTAGAAATTGTTCCTGGGTTTAAAAAGGGAAATAATTAGAAAGCAGAATGCAAAGAAACCCAAGTTTAACCTATTCAAACCATCACTCAGGAAAAGGTTAATGGAAGCTTGATTTCATACAAATACTGCGTTTGTGTGTATGTGGGAGAAAGCAATTATTAAGGACAAAATTGCACAGAATGTACAAATGATGAGCACTTTCATCAAAATATCACCTCCGAAAAGGTTAATTGCAGCTTGAGACGAAACTGATATTTACAGAGTCTATCTTTCTTTTATATTGTGTTTATCTTTCCTCCATATTGCGTTTTCTGTATAGATCTGTTCTTTCCAAGGACGATATAATTTTATTAAAAGCTTCCTTTAAAAAAAAAAGCTAAACACTTTATGCTGTAAATGGAAGATGCATTGGTGTAACTTCCATTTCAAAAATTAACAAAAAAAAAAAAAAAACTATGAAGGGGAGGAAATAGCTCAATTTGCAGAATCACTAACAAAAGAGGCTAGTGAATTTATCTCTTCCAGGCCTTTAATCATAAGCCATTCTGCTCAAGTGTAAACCCTACATGCGAGCAAAGCATGCAGGGATGAGTACACTAAACTCTGCCTCCTGTGTTGCTGCTGACTTCCAATTCATGGAGGGTGACTGTGTGAAGCAAAGAGCCCCCTCTACTCATGAAGGGTCCCCAAGTGATTTAGAATCCTGATCATGCTGTATTCTAGTTGTTCAGAGGCCACCCATGAGTAGAGGAAGCAGCCTTTGCAAATCTGGTGCCCTCCAGCTGTTTAGGACCACCATTCCCACCAGCAGTGGTGGCTGATGGGAGCTGCAGTCTGAGACAGCTGGAGGACACTACATTGACAAAGGCTGAAGGTCTATGAAGAGTAGAAAATTTCAAGGCAATAGAAAGAATGATTGTTACTTTATATGTATCATCATCATCATCATCATCAATGTATATAGCATTTTTCAGAGAGAATGACCGCTCCCCACATCAAATGGGGGGCACCTTTTGCGTGGTCACGTGCAGCCCCCCAGAACCCAGTGCGGCTCCTGGTAGTTTGGGCTGGCTTCATCCTCCTCAGGCTGGCTACTTGGAGGTCTCCGCCTACCTCAGCCAATCGCCCAATCCCACCCGGGGAGGCGTTGCCAGGGGATTGGCCAGGTAAACCGCCTTGCCCACACAACAGAAGTTGAATCTTACCTGCGAAGCAGCAGTCGGCTCCAGAGCTTCTCCCACCCTCCCCTCCCTCAGTTAAGTCTTCTTTTGCAGGTTAACTTCTTCTCCACAGGTACACAGGCGCTGCTACATCAGGGTCGCTGTTGAAGGGCCGGAAAGGAATTTTCCTGCATTGGCAGGTTTTGCATTTCCCGTAACAAAACATCACAACTTTGGCGGTTTCAGGCCTTGGGCGGAATCCTTTAGTCTATCTTCCTAAATGGGTGTGTGTGTGAAGCGGTGACCCCCCCCCTTGTGGCAGTGATACCAGGGTTCCCCATTAAAAGGGTCTTGGGGGGAGGCATTGGCCTTACGCCGAGAGGTTGTCATTGCTCTCCCCCCCCCGGTGGCAAAACGGGGGGGGGGGGCTCTCTGCTTGAACATATGTTCTCCAGAGCCAGCCCAGTCCCCACACATTCTGGATAGCCCTGAAGTCTCTCAGATCCCCAAGATAAATGCCCAATGCCTGAGCCAAGGTCTCCCTGTGTCTGAAACTTAATAAAGTTGTGGCCAATTTTAATCCCTTGGCATGTTGTCTTGAGTCATTATTCCGCTCAGGAGTCGCCTGGGGTTGGGGGGACTCTGCCTGTCCATGCAAACAGTTAAAAGAAAGAAGACTTCCACAAGAATGTAAATGTTGACAGCAAGGGGAAGAAGAGAGGGAAGGAAGGGGGAATCAAGGTTAATGAATAGCAGGTGATGAAAGAATGGAAATGACCAAAATGATGGAGGGAATGTTGAATTACCTCCCCCTGCCAATCACTTCAAATGGCATCAGAATGTAGATGAGGTGTATATTTGAGTTTCCATTGAAAGTAATGCTCTGATCAATGAACATCTGGATCAAACAGGAAATTAATGGTACAGCAGCTTTGCACAGTTTAGGGAAGTTTTTAATGTTTGATGTTTTATCGTGTTTTTAATATTCTGTTGAGAGCCGCCCAGAGTGGCTGGGGAAACCTGGCCAGATCGGCGGGGTATAAATAAATTATTTATTATTATTATTATTATTATTATTATTATTATTATTATTATTATTATTATTACAGTTCTCCTAGTCTTGACCGGGCTTCCTGCTTTTCACTCCTGTCCACTAACCCCAATATGTGCAGACACTGAAGCACAAAGTGTATGATTTTTAAAATATATATATATATATTAAATGAAAAGCTATTAATAGTTTAATTATACAATAGTAGTCAATCTGGTCTAAGACTGATCGTGAAGACAAGAGTTTAATTTGCAGCACTGCAAATTAGTTTGGAAATTGTAATCAGTGTCAAGATAAAAGGTCTCCACGATGAGGTCATTCTGCAGATTAGTTGTTCCCTTTAAAGATGGAAGACTGAACAAAGAAGGTCAAATGAAATTCTGGATGACTAAAAGTGTCCCTTACTTCTTCATTAGATTCTGCTACACCTCTGAGTCATCCATCTCAATTTGATGTATACATTCTAACCTAGGGCATCTCGAGGTATCCGTGATCCAAAGTCAATGCCAAATAGTACGACAGTTTTTCATAATATGCCTAAACAAGGAAGCAACAGAATCATATTCTCCTAGAAGTCAACTTTTCCTGAGGGAATAAAAGGTTATGCTTGAAACTGGAGGCTTCATTAGGAAAAAAAGTGTCAGCTAGAAAGCCCTAATAAATTGTCTTCAGCTGCTGTCTTAAAATGTATACTTTCAGTGGTGCCCTGTTTGAGGCCAGAAATTGGCACTCCTCCTACCTCCCACCTTCTGTTCTGCTCAGTTCATTCGACATAGTTGTGACACCCTGTGGTGCCCCCTAGGCTCTGCACCCAGTGTGGTGGAACCGGTCGTGCTGCCCTAAATCTGTCTCTGACCCCACTTCTCTTAAAATCCCCGACCACAAGGGAACAATTGCATGTTCTTGGGAAAACCATAGCATTACAACAATCCAAATGAGGTGCGACTAACACATGCATCACTGTATCCAGATCAGACATCTCCAGGAATGGACACAGCCGGTTTTAAATGTGTAAATGTACTTCCCAGAATCATGGAGGGAATGTAACCACAACCTGCACAGGCTGAATCTCTGTTCCCTGATCTGCCTTTGGACTGACCGCCTCTGTCTTCTTTTGATTAAGCTTCAATTTGTTCACCTTCACCCAGTCCATTACTGACACCAGGCTCTGGGTTAGCAAGGAAACAGCTTCCTCAGATGCAGATAGAAATGAGATGCAGAGTTGGGTGTCATCAGCATATAAGCTGTGTTGGAATCTTCACGGTGTTATTGGACTCCAAGCCCATCAATTCCAGCTAGCATGGCCAATGCTCAGGGATGATGGAAGCTGTAGTATAGTGTGTGAAGCTCTAACACCTCACCCCTGTCCTAGAGGAACAGTGTACTGTCTAATCTCATCAAGTCACTAATGGCATATCAAATGAAAATGCATCCTGTAACATACCTATCCCTCAGGAAAAGAATAAATAAACCCCGAAGCTGCACTTTTAAAACAAAAGGGAAGATACTGATTTATGCGTCTTCCATTTGGAAGAGGATTGCAGTTGGTATTCAGAAAGCAAGGACAGACCTTCATGTGCACTTGCTATATGTTTTTGTTATGATTTGCTGAATGGGGAAATAGGTCTTATCGCTCTGTCTTTCAAAAGACCTCTATGTGTAACTGCGGTAGCAAGTCAGAAATCTAACTGACAATCTGCCTCAGGAAGCCAATCCAGTCACCAGTCTAAAGAGACAGAGTGACATTTTGCAGGCTGAAGCGTGAGGCCTCCCCTGCACCGTCTTCATTTGGCACCAATTTCTGCTTCTTTGAGGCCTCATTTTTAGACAGGAGAGGGCCCGGGGTAACAAAAGCAAGGACCCAAGAGGTAATTGAGACTGACAGAGTGTTTAAATATTCTAGAGACTCGTATGTGACAAGAAGCCAAATTTATTGTGTCCTGTGGGAGTCTGGACACACCAACGTAATTTTTATATTTTCCACATTGTGATTTGAAAACAGACTTTGGCACAAGTTTCCATTCCGCCTTGTCACTGGAGACACACTGTGAAGCATTCAAATAAGGTTTTCCTCCGTTTCATGCATAGCTAATGATGATTCATCATCGAGAGGCACTCTCATTGTGTTTGTAAACCACTGTGAAGATCTTAAATGGAATATTTTTTAAAAAGCAATTAAGGTGTTGCAAAAAACCCCCCCACCTCTCACTACAAAGCGGTAACAAAAAAACTGGGAGGGGAACCCACCTAAGGATAAGTGTTAAAAAAATATGTGTTCTGTGTGCAAAACAATACTGGATATTTAATTATTTTCAGACATTCTGTAGGACTATTATGGCTAACCTATGACCTGGCCCTCAAGACCTCCTCAAATTTGCATTTAAAAACAAAAACAAAAAATGCATTAAAATACACCCCCCCCCCCAAAAAAAACCCTGGCTTTGTGTCCCACAAGGTCACTTCAAATTTGCCCTCATAAAGGAGAGCAAATATTAAATAAAAAAATCAACTACTCTTACAAAGTTATGGGCAAATGCTTGAAGAAGTACAACTGACCACCTGTTCTATTGACCCCTGCACATCTTGGCTTCTTAGAGGTAGCTGTCAGGGATTGGCTGGGGAAGCCCAGTGAGGAACAAATGGTGAGAGAGGTACCACCCACCTTGAAGAGGATCTTCACAGACCCCAGAAGCACCAAACAACTATTGGGAAGTTACTTGCAGCTGGTAACAATGCAGAGCGTGTTTGGGTGCACGAAAGTCATATTTGCACACCTGAGCTGGAATGAGGGAACACACAAACATGCCCTCCAACATTAGCTACATTATTAAGCAGGCGACGAAATTACAACAGACTTCTAACGTTGTAATTAATTTCGGAAGGTAAATAATTTCCTGGAGCTACATAGTAATGAATGTGTTTACTAACAGATGAAGGCCAGTTTTACCTTTTCATAAGAATGTACTGATATAATTTATACCTTCTGAAATAAGAAGAGACAATGGGAGCAGGAGTAATCCCAGGGAATTGTCCTTATCTTGTTTCCAAAACACATCACCTGCTTTTCTACGCATTGCCAGACTTTTCCTTTTCTGTCAGTTTTACGGTAACATTCTCCACAAGGGATGCTGAGGCCGAGATTTGGTAGGAGAGGGATATACAGAGAATGTGAGAGGCACAGAAAGAGAGGACAGTGTTTGGTAAGGACATTAGCTGGTATAAATGCAGTACTTTCCAAGTACTACAAAACTGAAGTAAACGCATATCCTTCATGTATTTTCTTCTGTCTCTGGCATCTCTTTCTCTGATTTTCCCCTGCTGAAAATCAGGCCACAAGCTCCACAGGGCAGGAAACTGTTGACACCAATCTAAAGTTACTTTATAGATATTATACCTTTGCATACTATGCTAAGATTTTGAACCTCTAGATCTTCTGCTGTGGGTTTTTTTATGTAGTAGTAGTAGTAGTAGTAGTAGTAGTAGTAGTAATCATCATCATCATCATTATCACCCACAGTTTGGTTTCAATTGTATCTATAATGCTATTATACACACACACACACACACACACACACACACACACACACACTCAGAATAAAATAATCTTTGTCAGATGTGAAGTGTTGTATAGACAAATTGGCTGGTATGTTTAGATATTCTTGAGCTATACACCCACAAGACACCATGTTTTTGAGTTGCCATTGTGGAAAATACTGTATCTTTCATTTTTTCTTGTTGCCGCGATTTTTTTTTTAAATCTTCACCTGCAGGTTCAGAGGCAATGTTTTTCTTTCTTGTGTTTGTTTGTTGAGAATGTCTTGCTCCAATTTTTATGTTGACATTTGACATTTACGATACCACTTCTAATTTCATTCTAATTTATTCTGCAAGTATGACCTTTTACCAATTTATATTTTAAATGTTACTTTTCATCTCTTCCTTGAAAGGGGGTATATTGTGTTGAAGAGCGAAACAGCAAGCCAATCAGGAGACCTAATACTAAACTTGTTGTAGAATGTTTCACAGTGCAGACCCACGCAGTGACTTTACATTGGCATTTTAAGCCCCTGAAGAAAATACCAATTTCCAATAATGGGTTAGGATGAAATCTGTTCACACAACAAAGCTTAGCATCTGAATTGAGTACCTAACATAACGTACCACCCATTACCATTTCCCTTTTCAGTCTTGTCCCCTCCAGTCATAGCAAACCTCCAGCATGAAGTGTAGCAATAGGAAACGCGGATCAAACAGACAGCATTTCTGGGAAGCAAAACGCAGTAAACTCGCTGAGCTTCAGAACCATCTCTGCAACATGAACAAGGATATTTCTTAAAAAGAGCACATGTGACAAGAACATTTAAATGTGAATTTTTAGAGCATTGGTTATGGCCAATCCAGAGCCAAGCTTTGCCAGTACTTGTTTGAATACAGAGATGAGAAACAAACGCTGGGATAGGAAAGGCTACAATTTTATCAACTTGCAACAACAGCAGCAAAAACATTCCTGCCTATTTTAACCTCCCTTGTGCTGAAACTCCCCTATACAAGGGATGTGAATACCGTATCTGGGTAACCTCCATCCTGGTTCGGCATCAGAAATTGTGGGCCGCTTGCTGCTACCACCTCAGAGCTGAACCATGCTCCCCCAGGCTCAGTCAATTGATTTTGGGTGGCTGAGTATTGGAAAGGCCAATGGTGTCCCTGTCATCGTCTCTCCCCCCCCCCCGGCTAGATGTTCCTGAGAAGCTGGTTTGAGCCCCATGCCTCCAGCTGTCTGAAGTCCGGCTGGGCTGGGGAAGATCTTATATAGCTGCTCAATGTCCACCACCCATTAGACACTTCCTCACCAGGCCAAGGTTGTAGTATTTCTGCCTAGGAATCATTCATCAAAATCCTGATGGATTTCCCAGGCCAGCATAACATCAATTATGTTCATCTATGCTTTGATAAATGGGGAAAATGAAATGAGGAACCATGGTCCTTTGTCTTCTTTTCTGATGCAATTAAACCAAATTAAAAGTTGTTATTCTCCCAGATATTCCCCAGTTAGGAAATATAAAGGTACCTTAATTTGCATTTCAAAAAAAATCCTGTTCCAGAAAATGA
Source organism: Lacerta agilis (assembly GCF_009819535.1). Classification (NCBI taxonomy): domain Eukaryota; kingdom Metazoa; phylum Chordata; class Lepidosauria; order Squamata; family Lacertidae; genus Lacerta; species Lacerta agilis. The sequence continues at coordinate 100,407,096 of NC_046312.1, forward strand.
ACTTCCTTTTCTCTCTCTTCATATTTTCACATTTGCAGATAGTGGTTTGTAGAGTTATCATTATCATAGTGTATATTTAAAACCCGAGAGAGAAAATAATTATTGTGAGCTTTTAATTAAAGCATGTCCTTTAGAATGACTTTATTTTCTAGAAATATGCTGTACACCTGGAAATAAACTGTAGCACAACTTCCCTAACCAAAAATCACCTGGATGTTTAAATAAGCCCCTCTTTTTCAGGACACACGGGCAAGGTAACAGCAGGCAGATCTTGAATTTGTGCTTCTGAAAAAGCCCAGATGGAAACACTTGTCACAATACAAAATATATGGTTTCGAAAGGTGAACAATGAAAGCACCCAATTGCAAATAATAGCCCATTTGAGCAAGTACAAAGAGCAGCTTAGTCAACTCCCTGAGCCTGGAATGGTCCCTTTGGATTCTGCAATTTTCATCAAAATCTGTGAATGGTAGTAATAAAATTACAGTGGAATGAATAGCAATAGATATACATTTCTTACATTGTGAGTGAATCTTCTATATCTCTCAATGTGTGTTTGTTGTTTTTTATTAAGAGCTACTGCATGAAATTTATTTTAAATAAATGCAATGGGTGGGATTCAACATTGGACTATTATGATCATTCCATTTGCACAAACATTTCAGCTTGCTAGGTGGAATAATCCCTCCTTTCCTTCCCCTATGAGTTCTTCTGGGGGCTCCCCTCCACTCCTCAGACAAATTCCTTGAAGGAATAGAAGGGCAAAGAATAGGAGCGAGAACCAGACTTTGCCACCACTCCTTTTGCAATACAGCTTTTACTGGGAATGAGCTGTTGGATATGGACAATATTCTTAGAAAGTAAAGCTCATTCTAAGTTGGGTGGTACACGGGGGCTGCTGTGACTAAGCCACGTCAGTACCAGTGGTTTAGGGCAAGGATGGGCAGACCTTAGGCTTGTGGGGTCCACATTGTTCTTTTTACTAGAACCCAACAACCCAACAATCAGAGCCCAAAGTACAAAAGACAACCAGAGTTGTATCTAATGAAGTAGTCTCATTTGCTCAAGAAGCTCCACTTATGTAATGGAACTCCCTCTCCTCTCCCTGCATACGTCCTGCATCTCCCCCAAATCTGTTCTGGGATTTCCCCAAGAACAGACTTGGGGCAGTGCATGGGGAGGACAGTAAAGGAAGTCCCATTGTGCAAGCTGAAGCCCTTGCATGAGCAGAACAACTTTGTTGGATACTAACCTTAGAATTAAGGAACATGGAACCTCTGAGCACATGCTCAGCCTAGTTTTCAGTTCCAGAACAGAACTCATATTCCTGTCACACAAAAACCCACTTCTGGTTTCTGTCCTCACTTCAATCATGAGCAGCAGCAGCAGCAGCAGCAGCAACCCAATCCAGAAGAGGAAAACCCTTATATTGTTATTGTTAAGTAATTGGGAATTATAGAGTCTTACCTAATCTACTGGAAATCATTCAGAGATCTACCTTTAGGTGTAAATATATTTTGCCTACACCTAATTTAAGGTACAGGAGTGTGCTGGTCCCAAGGGTAATGCAAGGGGCGAGGTCCAAGTCCGGTCTGAAGTCCAAGGAGTCATCGAGGGGTCAGTCCGATGAAGTCAAGGCAGGGTGCAGAGCAGGAATCCAGGCAGGGCCAGGAACAGGAACACAGGCAGGATCTGGGAAGCAGCAATATTGCTCCTGCAACCTGGGGCAGGGTCACACCGCCCTTTTATCTCTGACGAGGTAATGGCCAGTCCCGATCCCCCGATGACTCACCACCCTGTCTCGCCTGAAGACGAGCACTCCTCCTGCGAGTACTCAGGTCCCTCCTTCTCTCTGTCCTGAGTCTCTGCCATTCAAGAGATGCCAGAGGATTAGTAGACCCAGGGGCCGCCTCAGCCTCTGATGGCCAGCTGCCGGCAATGAGGTATCCTCAGCACCTGGAGCCCGGACAGGCTCAGGCCCCTGACTCAGCCCAGCTGGTGCTTGTTGCAGGGCAACCTGAGAAGACTGAGGCTCTTCAGGAACAGGCCCAAGACTAGGTTCAGCTGACAGCTGCGGCAGAGGATCCGACATGAACTGAGCCTCCTCCGGTTCTGAGTCCGAGCCCAAGTCCCAGGCCATCACAGGGAGGAATAAACGGTTACCCTGCCTGACTACCTCTGACCCCTTCAGATTATGGTTAATAACTGTTACTGTTCGTAAGTATTATTTGCAATCCCACAAACAATTAGCTAGTCTTCAAAGTGCTTTAAGGACTCTTTAAGAACTACTGTGACAGATTACCACAACTAAAACAAAAAAATCCTCTAAATATCAAGAAACAGTGTTAAAATGATCATAATAATTAATAACAATTCAAACAGTATGAAAGACATTCAAGCAAAAAAATAAGCAGATCTGACCTCTAGTTGACTTCTTAGAATAACTCACTCTCATGCACCACATTAATTATAATACAAGAATGGCTAATAACTATGCAGGTGTTTGCTTGTATTTATCCTACTGACGGGAGTTATGAGCACTGGTTGCGTAATACTAATACTGTGATTCCTGTTAAAAATGACACACACACACACACACACACACGTGTGTGTATCTTTTGTACTCTGTCCCCAATACTCTTAATGATGAAAACCCAGCATGATACGACAGGGGTGGTCATTATCTCTGCTGATGTGCACTGGCTGCTACTTTTGTGTTTCCTAACATGGAGATTAAGGTTTAAACCTTCTCATGGGAATTTGGCTTAAGAATTATAGAAGGTTTTGTTCTTCTCTCCCTTTTGCCATCTTGGAAAACACTGGTCTCGCTGAATATTTTTGCATCTATTCCTCCCTCCTCCATATTTCCCAAGTTGCGCTAATAAGGGACCCTTGTCATTCATTGTTCTTTCAGATACAATAGTAATAGATCTATCCAATTAACGAACAAATAGCAATCCAGTAAAAGAAACAACTGCAGGCATTTTGTAAATAAAGGTAAAAGTAAAGGACCCCTGATAGTTAAGTCCAGTTGCAGACGACTCTAGGGTTGTGGCACTCATCAAACTTTACTGGCCGAGGGAGCCGCCGTTCGCCCGCTCTGCAGACAGTTTTTCCGGGTCATGTGGCCAGCATGACTAAGCCGCTTCTGGTGAAACCAGAGCAGTGCACGGAAACGGCGTTTACCTTCCCGCCAGAGCGGTACCTATTTATCTACTTGCACTTTGATGTGCTTTTGAACTGCTAGGTTGGTAAGAGCTGGGACCGAGCAACAGGAGCTCACCCCGTCGCGGGGATTTGAACCACTGACCTTCCGATCGGCAAGCCCTAGGCTCAACCACAGCGCCACCCGCGTCCCTATTTTATAAATACTCCCTATCTAATAAATAAGCACCAAAGCTTCAATATGGGATCAGATGCCTTTCTGGAAGCATGTGCTTTGAACCACCATGTGAAAACTGTTTAATGGTATAAAACCTCAATGGTATGCATGTCAGGCTACCCACACAATTGGAACCTCTGCTTTTCCAGACTTCCCAGTTATGCAGAAAGAGCTCAGGTAGTTGCATACAAATACATTCTACTCTAGACTAAGGATGGGGGAAGAAATTGCATTTAACAAGCAAAGCATGGTCATTCTTTGAAATTCACACTTCTCTGAGTTTTGCAGTGCAGTTCTCCTGCCAAGTAATGTGTACAAAAATGCATAGAATGTGGTAAAGAGTGCATATAACAGCATATATTAGTGAGGATAAGTAGCAGGCAAAATGAGTTATGTAAGGGAAAATTGCTTTGAAAAAGCATGAATATTACCAGAAATTGCATACAAAAATGTGTCATACAATCACACTAAGATGATATGGAATTTTCACGAGGACTTTAACTTACTCTACATCAAGGTTTCCCAAACTTGGGTCTCCAGCTGTTTTTGGACTACAATTCCCATCATCTCTAGCTGGAAGGACCAGTGGGCAGGGATGATGGGGACTGTAGTCGAAAAGCAATTGGAGACCCAAGTCTGGGAGACCAGACTCTATGTTAAGGTAAATGCATGGAGAGGGAACCCAATGGAAGATCCTCCTCTTTCCTTTTTGGTCCTTTTTTTGAGTTTCTATGACTTAGTTTTTCACTTTGCCAAACACACACACACACACACACACCAGCTCAATCCTATGCTAGATTAATAAAAAATAAGCACCATCTGGATCAATGGGACTGACTTGTGATTCAGCATATACAAGCATGACAACCTTAGTCTGAATCTTCAGGGCTGTTTATTTATGAATTTTCTATTCACCCTTTCCAGTGAACGGTGCTCAGGACAGCTAATGGCAGGAAAATACAAAATGAAATTACAGAAGGACAATCTGATCTCGCATCACTATTGCAACAAGCACAGTGAAAGCTCTGAAGTGTTGTTTATGTAACAAACGCTCAGTTTGGTAGCGTAATACAGTGGTTTCAGCGTTAAAGTCAATGCAAAATGGCACTAGGAAACTTCAGGGTGCTGATGCTCAAGAAAAAAACCAAAATCTACATATTTTGTTTGCACACAGTTAAGTTTATTTGCACTCATTCCAGGTTTATCTCTTTTTAAATGCCGACATCTGCTTCAGAAGAGAAAACAAGCTGGGTTGGTGAATTCATTGGCCCCTCAAAGTGTGAAGGGTGAGAAGTGCTAGTCTTGCTTTGTTTCTCTGAATGGCTGTGGTGTTTTGAGGGCATGAATATGTGAAAGGGTGAGGGGCAAATGAAAGTAATGACATAACATGAGGCAATAAACATGGTCGTGCCCAACTGGGATCAAGTCAAGGACACTGATCTGGGGTGCTGGGGATAAGGTTCAGATACGAGAACTGCAAAGAGTAAGCATAATTTACCTCAGAGCATGAAGTCCTTTTTGCCCTTTCTTTTTTCGTGTGGGGAAGCACAGGTTCTCTGGGCATGACCAGTCAAATTTAAGCACATTCCATTCACAATCTCAACAAAAAAAGGGCAACTCACTTCAATAAAAATCGTTCCACAATCTCCAGTACCCCGTGTGGCATAGCAGGAAGTCCCGGCTGCTCTTACAGGATCAGCTTTCCTGTGAGGAAAGTGCACCAGACACACACAGGGTGCTCCAATATTCTTCACAAAACTGGGTCTTGGGTAGGGAGGAAGCACCTAGAGAGAATTTGTTTGTTTGTTTGCTATACTGCCCTTCAACCAATACAATACAAAAACACAAAAAACCCATAACTTAATAACAACAACAACAACAAAAAACAGCAATTCCCCCCACCCGGCTCCTGTGTGTGAGGGAGTGACTGACCCAAGATTTCAGAGAGCTTCATGGTCAATCAAGGGTTTGAACCCAAGCCTTCCCAGTTCAAGTGTGACACTCTAATCACTACACAGCACTGACTGCATGTCTACAGTGATCTCTCTCTCTCTTTGGTATCTGATTCTGGATAGCTGTCATAGAACTTTGTTATAATGCCTCTGAGAACCCATGAAATGGGGGCGGGGGAAAGGTTGTCCACTGAATTGGTAGAGCACAATAATCTTAATTTCAGAGTTGTGGGTTTGAGTCCCACATTGGGCAAAAAGATTCCTGCATTGCAGGGGGTTGGACTAGATGACCCTCACGGTCCCTTCCAACTCTACAATTCTATGATTCTAGTGGCAATGTCTGATTTTCAGCCTAAAATGTCCATGTTTGTTTATTGAATTTATATACCGCCCTATACCTGGAGGTCTCAGGGCGGTTCACAGAATGTGAAGGCTTCAAATATAACTTATGAGTTTTGTAGATGGCTGATTACAGTATGCTTTTTCATTATGAGCTGAGCACACATTGAAAAGAGACTATGCCTATTGATCATCCCTGCCTAGTGTAAAGCATTTCACTTGAAAGTATTCATCCAAACATCTGACAGCTATTGCAACCTGGAGTAACAAAATGAAGCAACATGCACAAATATATGCTTGCAGCTTGCATGACATCACTCGGATACCCTTTTCACTTTTTTGATCAGCTTTGATTGTGTGCTTTGTGGAAAAAGCGTTTGGGGGCTTTTTTTGTTTTTGCTTTTACAAACAGTTCAGTTACATGGTTTTCTAAGATCCGTGGGCATCAGTGACAAAGGGAAGTTATGAGGAGAGATGGTATTGTTTCACATCGGACTATTAAAATTAATCCTCTCCTATTCACGCATGCCAAGAATTATACAGGCAGCAAAGGAATGCATGCATAGCTGAAATTCACTCTCTGCGTTGCCACTGGCCGGGGGGGGGGGGGAGGGGGAGGTAGGCGGCTGCAGGATATTTTAATTCTCTTTAAAACTAACACTGGGTAAATATGTGGCTAGCATGAAACGCAAGTGGTCCTCTGTTCTGTTCTAAGCAGTAGAATAATTCAAATAATTATAAGGTCTGCTACCTTAGTGTAGATAATGCCAGGTAGAAAAAGTTGGTCAAACCAACAACAACAACAACAACAACAACAACAACAACACCCATTGTGATGCTCTTCACACGTTACCATTTTGTGGGTTCATCGTCTGGCAGTCTGGTATTGTTAAAAGGCCGTGCAATCATGTAAGCTGAACACATAGACCTTCACTGTGAAATCAGCACTGCCCCTGGTAGAGCAGTGTGGATTTTGTGAAAATAACCAAAGTTTTTTTGTGTCTTTAAAATACATTGGAGTGCTGTGAGTTACACACACACACACACACACAAAGAGAGAGAGAGAGAGAGAGAGAGAGAGCCAGTGTGGTGTAGTGGTTAAGAGTGGTATACTCGTAATCTGGGGAACCGGGTTCGTGTCTCCGCTCCTCCACATGCAGCTGCTGGGTGACCTTGCGCTAGTCACACTTCTTTGAAGTCTCTCAGCCGCACTCACCTCACAGAGTGTTTGTTGTGGGGGAGGAAGGGAAAGGAGAATGTTAGCCGCTTTGAGACTCCTTCGGGTAGTGATAAAGCGGGATATCAAATCCAAACTCTTCTTCTTCTTCTTCTTCTTCTTCTTCTTCTTCTTCTTCTTCTTCTTCTTCTTCTTCTTCTTCTCCTCTCACACTGCCTTCCTTGGCACTGATGGGAAGCAGAACATTTGGAGCTCAGAACTTGATCAACTGGCTCATCTAACTCAGGACTACAAAAAGATGAAACCCTTGTAAACATCACCATATCTTGAGAAATCATTTGAACTACAATCACTGCAGGAATATCATGCATTTGGGAGGAGGGGAATCTCCTTCATTCTTCCACGGCATATGTTGCTGTAAGAGTTCTATGCACTCTGCCTTCTGAGAGGCACATCATTTTCTCAGTTCATAAGGTCATTGCACACCCCCTCTGCTAACAAACTCTGCACAACTTGGTGGAGGAAAGAATTCTGACAAGCAGGTGCTGCTGTGGAAAATGCTCATATGAGGCCACCCCAGAGTTCATGCAGGAAGCCTGGAATGCGAGGTTTTATAACATCCAAAGGGTCAGACCTCTGTGAAAAGAAGCCATGCTAGCTATATCAGTTATGCATGAAATGACCTTGTGATCCATCGGTCAGTGGAATGTGCTCTGCTGAACTGCTACCTTAGTGGTTGGTACAGTTTTCGAGCTTTTCTGAAGCAATACGTGAAGCCATCCTTTCAAATTTGCACTTAACTGAATTTTGCAATATTCTTCTCCAGCCAAGTAATGTGCAGAAAAATCCCTATTGAGTAAAGTATATATATGTCAGGGCATATATATATGTAAGGGCGTATATATATGTGAGGGATATGTGTGTGTGTGTGTGTGTGTGTGTGTGTGTGTGTATGGGAGTGAGGGCGGTCTGGCTGCGACATCTGTCACTCCATTGATCGCCAGGGTTGATTTGGCTGATCTGGCTGGCTAGGCGGGTGTCCCCTTCCTCCCTCACCGCTCCATGTGCATCCCTTCTGAAGCTGCGCGCTCGGTGGAAGAGGATGACCATCTCAGATAGGAGTGTACCGTTCTTCGGTCAAGGGTATATGATAGCTGCGCTCCCCTGCTAGAACCTCCAAACAAGCTCAAGGTCCATTTGTACGAGAACGTATATGTGTGTGTGTGTGTGTGTGTGTGTGTGTGTGTGTGTGTGTGTAAAAATAACATACATATATGTGTGCATATTTGGGAAAAGTGCTTTGCAAAAATGTGTATATTTGGGGAAATTGCATATAAACACGTGCCTAGTAAGAGAAATTCACACAAAAATGTTGGTGAATCTCCATAAGGACTTAAAAAAAGATTTGTGAACTTATGTGGAAAGTGAGGAGCAGAGAGACAGGTTCTCACCTTCCTATCTGGAAGTGTTGGTTTTATCCAGTTGGTGTCTAAAGCAGCTGGTCTGCTATTTATGCTTGTCATGTAAGTTTCTTGGAACATTTGAAGCCCAAAACACTGTTTGGGAAAACCTCAAAATGATACATGGACAATGAAAGCTGAGAGAACACTGAACACCTCCAGCCCCCAACCCCTGCCCCGGCCAGGTTTCAATAACAGAGTGTGCATCAGACAGTAAACTATGAGTGTTACAAAACGCCCTCAACAGTACATTTCTCTGATCATCCATCACAAAAGTGTGTTGGTCCTGCTGTGCTCCCTCTTAGTTTAATATTATAGAATGCTGTGAGCAAAAATGGATTGCAGCATAGGATGGTAATTTGGTTGAGATCCCAATTTTGTCTACTAAGCCACAGTGAAAGGTCTTTTGAGGATACCCTAGTCTCCTCTGCTTCATCCTTTGAAACTGCCTATATTAAAAACTTGCTGTAAACTGGTGAAATGTCTACCAGGCCACTGACCACAACTTGCAGGTAAAGAATCTTTACTACTGGGCTCCGGCCTGCTCCAAAGCTGCCTAATGGATCCAACCTCTTTTCCTCTTTGCAGCAGTAAAAGTTCCTGGGTTTGTTGTTCTGTTGTTTTTTTCCAAAGTCAGTTCATAATACCAGCTGTGGTGCTCATGAACCCCACAGCAGAATTGTATGTGTACATGCAAAAAGGCTTCTCTATGCTGACATGTGATGACAGAAGAAGCAAACGATTACTTGATAAATTTTTCCCCCTTCCAGTAGCACCTTAGAGACCAACTAAGTTTGTTCTTGGTATGAGCTTTCGTGTGCATGCACACTTCTTCAGATGGAAACTGCATGCACACGAAAACTCATACCAAGAACAAACTTAGTTGGTCTCTAAGGTGCTACTGGAAGGAATTTATTTATTTATTTATTTATTTTGTTTTGACTATGGCAGACCAACACGGCTACCTACCTTTAATGATTACTTGAATCCACTTAAACCATAGGAAGCTGCTTTATATCAAGTCAGATAATTGGTTCCTCTAATATAGTATTCAGCCAGCTGATTCTTGAGACTTCGAAGTGCCATGTGTGGCTCTGTGCAAGTCCTGGTGCCTGCAGCCCCCTTTTTGACCCAGCCGTGTGATTACTTGTCCCACACTTGACATCATATGTGGCTTCAGGTGTAGGATTGGTGTTTGCAGGTCACATACCCGGCCCAGCTTTAAAGCGGAGTTAAAGGTTAACCGCAGGTCAGGCAGAAGTTCTCTCTGCATTTTCTCATCATTAATTCCACATTCTAGCCCATCCCTGTGAGACAAGGTTGAACCATAATTGCAGTTCTGAGAAAGCTTCTTCTTCGGTTCTGCAACAGACTCCCCTACCGTCTTCTCTGACCACCTTGATTGCGAGTTAAATTTGAATCACTCCACTATTTCACTGGGATTTGGGTTAAAATGATTCTTTGGCATATTTGCTAATTCTTCAAAAGTTTCATCTGCTGCCTTTACAGGGGTCAACTGAGTTCTCATTAGACTGTAGGTAGGAGCTGAACAAAATTGTATTTCTTGTCTGTAATATCATTAGTGATAAAAATGAAAAATAATAAAAATAAACCAACTTAGTATTTCACAGTGCTCCTCCCAGCTTTGCTGGTGATGATTAAAAGTGTAGGAGTCCCCAGTGTGGCAGCCATTCTCTCACTGCAAAAGGAGTACTTGGAGAGTTAGTCCTTTCTCTGGAGGCCTGTGGGTTCATATCTACCTCTTTGCCATGTGGAGTACAGACCCTCCAAGTGTCCCTATTTTCCAAGGATGTCCCTGATTTAGAGAAGCCGTCCTGGTTTCTGATTTGATCCTGGAATGTCCTACTTCAGCCCATGAGCTGAAGACCCCCTACTACTGCAGTCCCTATACAGACTGGCAAGGACTTTCCAGAGCTTCAGACAGGAGTTTTTCCTTGCCTTGCTTGGAGATGCCAGGGATTGAACTGGGATCCTCTTCCATATACTATGTGGCTGCCTCTTCCCATATGGCCTGCTATCTCCTGCAGAGTTTGCTACTTCTTCACCAAGGAGTGTGGTGGACTCTCCTTCTTTGGAGGTCTTTAAGCAGAGGCTTGACAGCCATCTGTCAGGAATGCTTTGATGGTGTTTCCTGCATGGCAGGGGGTTGGACTGGATGGCCCCTGTGGTCTCTTCCAACTCTATGATTCTATGATTCACGACGGCTTCCAACATATTTTAAACAAGCCAGTGGCTTTCAGCAGTTTTTTTAATAGTCATAATTGTCTATTTAAGCCTCCGTTCTGCTTCCACTTGCAGGATCTGCACAATTCATCTTATGCTATTGCCATGCACCGAGTATTGGACCCTATATTCACTGTTAAGTGGCTTAAAGCAAGGGATTTGAGTTTGGGCACTATATGCCCAGTGATTCCTTTCCCAATGAATCTCAATTACCAAAGAAATAATTTGGGCCTTAATCTTATCTGCTGCGACTATTTGCAGTGTTCAATAGTCCATGAAATTTCTCATTTCTGCACACCAGAGTATCTAGTATTCCTGCATTGCAGGGAGTCCTCTCATTTTAACATACTGTCAAAGGAATTTTCCTTCTCAGTTTGAGCTGCAAGCACGCCTGGGCTGGATGGTACATAAATTCATTAGTAGGTTTCTAGATATCTTTCTTCCCTTCAGTTCTTTCAGAACTTTTGGCCATTTCCAGCTTTTTGCACCCTCCCTTTCTCTCTCTTTTTGTCAAAGCAATTACTTTGGAGCAGGAAATTACAGTTTGAGAGTGCTACGATTTTGGGTGGCAATGTTTATGTTTCCTAGACAACTTTCTGCTGTTTTATAAATCTGCTCCTGCTTTGATGGTCATATATTTAGAAACAGGGCTACTTGTTGCTTCTGGAAAGAAGCATGTGATTAATCAGATGTGTGATTAATGAATGATAAAAAAGGTAAAGGACTGCTGGATGGTTAAGTCTAGTCAAAAGCGACTATGGGGTTGCGTCGCAAATCTCGCTTTCCAGCTGAGGGAGCCAGTGTTTGTCCACAGACAACTTTCCGGGTCATGTGGCCAGCATGACTAAACCGCTTCCGAGGCAACAGAACACCATGATGGAAGCCAGAGTGCAAGGAAACACTGTTTACCTTCCTGCCACAGCAGTACCTATTTATCTACTTGCACTGGCATGCTTTCGAACTGCTAGGTTGGCAGGAGCTGGGACAGAGCAATGGGAGCTCACTCTGTTGCGGGGATTCGAACCGCTGACCTTCCGATCGGCAAGCCCAAGAGGCTCAGTTGTTTAGACCACAGCGCCACCCGCTGATAAGCATGATCCAGTAGTTGCAGAACACCTGCTTTTCATGAAGAAAGTCTCTGGTTCAGTCTCCAGCATCTCCATGTAGGAATGGTTTCAAGCCGTGGGTTTCCAATTGATTTCAGTGAAACTGGTCTGAGCACATGTTTAAGAAATCTGCTTAACCTTTGGTAGATTTTGGACATAGTATTGATAGCCAGTCTCACAAATACCTCCCTGGCTACTTCAGTCTGTTGTTGTTCTCCAACTTGTGATTCTGCTTGCCCAGATCCTCCTGTGAATAGTTTCCCGAGCTTGCCATCTGGAAATGTTTAGGGTGGAATGATATACTCTGAAAAACAAGAACCTGCCATCAAAAGCATCTGGCCCCTCTCCCCTCTCTGTTATATGTAAGCAAGCCCCATGTCATGAGATCATCTCTTTGGACATTTCCCCCAGTTCCAGCAGTGGTATTCAGTGCTGTGAAGCCGAGGAAGGGAAATGCACAACATGATGATGTCAGGACACCATCATCTTACAGCGCATTATCCGGAGGGTGAATGCAACAAAGAGTTGCTATTTTTCCCCCATTGCATTTATTGTAATGTATAGTTCTGTTCTCAGCTTCACAGGATGAAAAACCCTGGGTGTTATTTACAAAGCAGCAATTTACTCCTTAGAGCTTGTTGAACATTCAAAGTGGGTTTAATGAATGTGCATTGGAGAGGAGTGCACACATTAGGATGTCTGTGGCTCACCCACCCACAAACCTCAGTACTGGCAGTGTTCTCTGTAGACAGATAATTAATTTCATGTGTTGGGGAGTGGAGCTTGCCACTATGATACTCCTTTCTTTAGTGAGCATTTATTGCATTCATTGAGAATGTATGAAAAGTGCTCTTAAATCTAGAAGGGATGATTCCACTTGCCCAATCTAGCCTCATGTTTGTTTATGAAAACAGCTTCCAAATTAATGACAGTTAAATTGATTATGCTCTTCTGATAAAGCATCTATGGTATACAGTGGTATCTCTGGTTACAAACTTAATTCATTCCAGAGGTCCATTCTTAACCTGAAACTGTTCTTAACCTGAGGTACCACTTTAGGTAATGGGGCCTCCCGCTGCTGCCATGCCTCCGCCGCACGATTTCTGTTCTCATCCTGAGGTAAAGTTCTTAACCCGAGGTACTACTTCCGGGTTAGCGGAGTCTGTAATCCGAAGTGTTTGTAACCCAAGGTGTTTGTAACCTGAGCTACCACTGTATAGAGTAGTTGTTGCAACTTTCTAGATTTTTTTTGTTTTGTTCTATTGCTGATGAATTTGAAAGCAGCACATTGAAAGACACAAGTGCTCCACATCTGAATCCTCATGATGATTATTATACCTAGTGTCAACTTCTCCTGTGGGGACATATTTCCCTGCTCTCCATTTCATCTGCAGTACTCGTTTGAGACATCATCAGAATATAATACACAAAGGCAGGCAAGATGCAAACACCGCAAATGATGGGAGTACAACTGATTGAACATTCTGGTACTGATACAATCCTTGGCTTATTGTGTGTGATTAGGCAGCTCCACTGTTTGGAAGCAATCAAGCAGAGAACTATCAAGACACTGACAGATTAGCACCATCAGTCCCCTGCTGCGATTGTCAACTTTCTGTATATTAATCAGAAAAAAATATAGCTTGCTGATTGCTATTTAAATTGCACAAAGATATATTTGTCTTTTGGTCATACCTGACATTTTGATATGGTACAAAATTACAAGTCATTCTTGCAAAGGATTAAATAACAGCTATTCCAAGAAGGGATTTTTGGGGGGTGTCTGTTGTTTTTCTTGTACCTTAAGAAGTTGGATCTGCCTGATGATGTGTTTCTGGTTCTTTGGTTCTGGATACCTTTTTATTGGGACACGGGCGGTGCTGTGGTCTAAACAACAGAGCCTAGGGCTTGCTGATCGGGAGGTCAGTGGTTCGAATCCCCGTGACGGGGTGAGCTCCTGTTGCTCGGTCCCAGCTCCTGTCCACCTAGCAGTTCAAAAGCACGTCAAAATGCAAGTAGATAAATATGTACCACTCCGGCGGGAAGGTAAATGGTGTTCCTGTGCGCTGCTCTGGTTCGCCAGAAGTGGCTTAGTCATGCTAGCCACATGAGCCGGAAGCTGTATGATGGCTCCCTTGGCCAGTAAAGCGAGATGAGTGCCGCAACCCCAGAGTTGTCCGCGACTGGACCTAACGGTCAGGGGTCCCTTTACCTTTACCTTTTTACCTTTTTATTATTTATGATATTTATTCATCACTTTCCCCTCAAAGTCTCAAAGTGACCTACAAATTCATAAAATACAAATAGCTTAGCAATGATTAAAAACCACGTGCGGGCACTCACCTGTCTGTTATTCCCCGCCCCCCATTCCAGTCTACTCCCTCCCACATTCCATCTTCTTCTGGGTCCAAAAGGAACTGTGTGTTGGTCATCACCACCTGTATGCGGGGGGAAATAGCAACAAGAGAACAAATTACCTAAAGAGTGCTTATTCATCAATAACTATATAAGGTACAGGTCTTATCCACTCCACTATGAGAAGGGCACCATAAAACAAGCCAGAACCCATATCTCAGAATTATAACAAAAATGATATAATTGGTGCCTAAGAGCTGACAAGGATGGTGGCAGGTGTGCTTCCCTGGGGAAAGCATTCCAAAAATTAAGCTTGAGTGATGGGCCAAGTGATTAACCAATAGACAATTTTTGTGTGAAAGTTTTATTCATAAGCATGTTCATGGTTTATGTGCTGAAGATAAGTTCTAAGCTTTGGTTCCTCTTGCTTGCAACTTTGTACAGAAAATTGCCAGAAAATTGTAACTGACACCAACTACAAAAAGCTGAGGTGGCTGAACAGACACTTGGGTTGGGGTATTGTTTAGTGGGTCCTGTTGCTGTTTTCGTGGCCCTGGCTCTTTAAAATGGTTTAAATTTCTTGTTAACTTGTATTTCTAAATTTGGGGTTTTTATTTTTATTTTTTAAATTAAGGGATGTAGGATGTGCCTGGGAAGAGAGGAGAGGAGCTGGGGAGAGCAGGAGAAACCTGGTTCTGGGCAAGGGGAGATCTGGTGTGGGTGGGGCAGGCCAGGGGCACACAGCATAGGCAGTTGGTGACAGCCTCTGCTCCAACCTGGGGAACTGCAGTTGTCCTATCAGTAGGGTTGCCATATTTCAAACAGTGAAAATCCGGACAGAAAAGTTGTCGGGCCTTTTTCGTAAAAGAAGAAGCAGCAGCAATTTTTGAGCTATTTTTATGGAAAATTGGCAAAAACGGCACTGCTGATATGTCTGGATTTTCCTGGCCATTTTGCCTATTTCCACCCGGACACTGCTGCCGAATGCAGTATTCTGGATATGTCTGGGAAATTCCAGACATATGGCAACCCTACCCCTATCAGCCAGCCTTCAGAGGGTCTGCGGCTGCGATTGCTGAATGCCAGGTCTGATTATGGATTATGGATGAGGAGGCTGATCTGGCTGACCTGGGTGGGTGAGCAGGGTGGAGTTGGTCTGACCCAGACCCAGTGATCATTACCTGAGGCCTTTCTTTGTTTGTCTCCTCCACAAGAGGTCTGGAGGGGTGGCAACACGAGAACAGGCATTTTCTGCATTGGCTCCTCGCTTGTGGAATGCTCTTCCCAGGGAGACTTGCCTGGTGCCTTCATTACATATCTTTAGATGCCAGGCAAAAACATTTCTCTATAACCAGGCCAATTAACATTCTATGTCCTTTTAAATGGGTTTTGTGGGAGGGAGTTATGGTGTTCTCATTTTGTATTTTTATGTTGTGAACTGCCCTGTGATGAAAGGCAGTATATAATAATCAAAAGGAACACCAAGAATAGTGTAATTGAACCTTCAACTCCTCACTTTCCTAGCTAACATAACTCAGCAGATTTCTTCAGTCACTTAATATTCTTTTGTATAAAATAAAGAAAGCAGGTACTTGGCTACTGGTCAGCTGAGATGTGGGAAGAAGCATTTGATGGATTATGATGATTCTGCTGTTCATTGATATATTTTTTGCAGCTGTTTTATTGGGCCTGGTCTAGGGATTATTGTGTGGCTTTTATTGTAATGTACTGATATTTTCTTCTGATTTTATGTTATGCTTTGTGCTTCTAAAATTTTGTAAATCTCTCCTGAGACTCTTTATATAGTATGTGAGTAACAATAACATTTCAATTTAACACTGAATATCTGATGTACTGGTAGCACTTAACTGGTCCATGTTTATCTGGAGAAATGGCAGAACTTTAAAGATGAAGTTCTTACAACCTATCAAACAAGCAGAGGTACCTTTTTATATATAAATGCAAATATAAATGATAGAAGCACAAAATACAAATACTAGATATTCTATGTGGCATAAATATCCTTGTAGAAATGGTGTGTAATGCTAGAGAGCCAGTGTGGTGTAGTGGTTAAGAGCGGCAGACTCGTAATCTGGGGAACCGGGTTCGTGTCTGCACTCCTCCACATGCAGCTGCTGGGTGACCTTGGGCTAGTCACACTTCTCTGAAGTCTCTCAGCCCCACTCACCTCACAGAGTGTTTGTTGTGGGGGAGGAAGGGAAAGGAGAATGTTAGCCGCTTTGAGACTCCTTCGGGTAGTGAAAAGCGGGATATCAAATCCAAACTCTTCTTCTTCTTCTTCTTGGAGAAATCAAATGGCAACTTGCATATATCTGTGGACATAGTCCTGTAAGCATCTAATAAAGCAGATACTAAATGGAACAATCCTGAATTTCAATAACCTCATCTGTCAAACATTTCTCAAATCCTGAGGCCACATCTCCATGTATGGAGGCTTGCTTTTGATTCTCCTCCCACGGAGATTTCAGTTTTAACATTACATGACTGGATTATGGAAACGATCCCAAACGCTGGCATGTATGCTGCTAATAATCTTCCTTGTGTTATCCAGATGCTACTACCTTGTAAACAAGTTGATACTGTGTTTGCAGGTTGTAACAGGTAAGAAATTACATATCTTTACATCCCAACCTGTCCAAATGAAACTGCTCATCCAAGGAGTGCCACACCTAAAACAGTTGCCGGGATTGCCACACTGTTTTCCTTTGAATTATTCACAGGGTAGGTCTATCTTTAATAAGAAAAATAGAAATATTTTTTAAGGCAAAGAGCAGTTGCTAACTTACGTTATTGTTTTTTCTCATTTACATTATAAGTTCTTGGTAATTGCTGGTGTATTGTAGCAGTAGCTCTTCATACCTCTTTTTTATATTGCTCTGGAGGTCCCTGACCTATCCAGAAAACATTAGACTGCTGATGGTGGGAGGAATCTCCCAAATTTATGCTTGGATCCAAAGTTAATTGAATTTATAGAGGTACAGGGAAAAGTTTCCTATTTCTTCACCCTCCCTGCAGTGTCCTGTGCCCCTCACATGCTGAACAATTTGCAGGGCGAGGGGGACATCTCCCAAAATTGGTTGATTTAAGGATTAAGGATTAAGTTGACTTAAGGAAGTTCATGGAAATAACATTTCTCTCTCTGCCTCACTGTGCCAGATCCCACATTGTTCAGCTTCCACCATGTAGGCTTTGAATCCAAAGCCATCCCTGTAAACACAAAGAAACTGTAAGTAAACCCACCCCACCCCCCTTACCAAAGGTAGCTCTGGTTGTTTTATTTTACTCCTTTAAGCAATACTAATGATGTGTGGATGAGGCAGAACAGGTAGCAGAGGGACTGAGATGATCCGGCTTCCAAGCTATTAACCTTACTATAATGGGCGTTCCCCACATTAAAAGGGGTGCACATTTTGCATGGTCATGAGTAGCCCCCTTGGATCATGGTGCAGCCCCTGGCAGTTGGGCCTGGCACCACCTTCCCAGGTTGGATACCTGTGGACTCCACCCACTCCAGCAGCCAATAAACCAACTCATTTTATTTTATTTTTAAACCCAGGAAACACATATACACACTTTCATGCAAGTTAGTCCCACTGCAGTCAATGTGGGTTGCTTCTGAGGAGACATGGGTGGAATTGCAGAGTTAGGCTCCAAGTTCTTCAGACCGTGTTGTTTGCCAACCCAATTGCTTTTTTGTAGCACTATTAACTAACTTCAGCTGGCCTAAGATCAGGGGCTTCCCCATTTGTTTTCTGACTTGCTGTTTGGCTGCTGGATGTGTTGCTGCTAAAGATTAATCTCAGCTACTTATTGACCTCCAAGCATCGCTTTAAGACTTTTACACTCCAGTGACGTTGTTGCCGGCCTGCCAGAGCTGTAAAATATAATGCTAATTACAAGCACCAAGAAAGTTGGAACTACATAAAACAGTAAAGCTGAAAAGCTCTGTTTTGATATTTGTGCTGACAGATAGCCCTGCTTGGCAGTTTTGATATTCCTTGGGTTTTTTGGTTGCAGCTCTTTAAAAGGTTTTCAGGATAAAATTAAAGGTAGTATTTCAATGCAGCAGCAATCAATATTTTTGAAATGAAATGTAATGTAAAAAAATTACTGGGCTGAGAACTGAGATGTGATTGGTTGGCGATGAACATGTTTAGTTGGTGGGATAAATATTTTTTTGACTGCTTTCAAGAGTAAATCCCAGATGGCAGCTTAAATTGTTAGCCATGTAGTAAGCAGCGATGTGCGATGTTAAAAAAAATAAACCTGGGCAATTTCTAATCTGACTTTGTGTTGTCTAAGCACATATGTGGCAATTTGAA
This sequence comes from Lacerta agilis, assembly GCF_009819535.1. Lineage (NCBI taxonomy): Eukaryota > Metazoa > Chordata > Lepidosauria > Squamata > Lacertidae > Lacerta > Lacerta agilis. The sequence goes on from NC_046312.1 coordinate 100,425,454, forward strand.
TCTTACTGGGGGGAAACAAAAATGTTACAGGGAATGTCTATAGTTTGGCGAATGCCCACATTAACAGGTGAATGCTGACAATCCCAGATTGATTTTGTGAAATCGATATTGCCTCACTTTAGGGAAAACATACAGCTGGACATAGAATCACATTTAGATGACTATCATCACCCACTGCCAGCTCTATATTTTGGGGAACACTTGGGCATAAGCACAATGCTAACCACACCTACTGTAGCCCAGGCTGTGTTGGCACTTGAGGTGAACCAAAAAACAGTGCCAGAGGTGAGTAAAGATCTGCATCAGGAACAAGGGGGAGGGGGATACAGACCTACATTGGAAACAAGGGGGTGAGTGAAGGTCTACCTTGGGAACAAGGTGGGGGGAATCAAATTGAGCTTACTCAACAGTTGAAGTGGGAATCAAAGGCTATTCTTCAAGCTGAACTTGTGGTTTCATAATAGAATCAGATCCATAGCTCACCTGCTGAATATTCTGAAATCAATTGAGTTTACAGTGAAGAAGCTTGCTGAGAATTGATGCGCATTATGCTATCAGATGCTATAGCAACATTCATTCTACCAGAACCCGTGAAACATGTTCCCATATACCTAAACCTAAACAGGAACACAATACAGTGGCACATTGGGTCTCAAACACCTTAGTACTCAAACTACTTGGAACCCAAACATTGCAAACCTGGAAGTAAATGTTCCGGTTTGCGAACTTTTTTCAGAAGCCAAACGTGCTCCATTTTGAGTGTCATGCTTCTGTTTTGAATGTTATGCTGAGGGCTGTCTGTTTTTGCTATTTATTTTGCGTTTTTGTTTTTGCGACTCTTTTTTGTTTTGCATTTGCGACTGTGTGGAACCCAGTTCAGCTACTGATTGATTGATTGTGTGACTGCAGTACATTGTTTATTGCTTTCATTTTATGGATCAATGGTCTCATTAGATGGTAAAATTCATGTTAAATTGCTGTTTTAGGGGTTGATTTTAAAAGTCTGTAATGGATTAATCCATTTTGCATTACTTTTTGGGAAAGCATGCCTTGGTTTTGGAACGCTTTGGTTTTAGAACGGACTTCTTGAACGAATTAAGTTTGAGAACCAAGGTACCACTGTAAATGATTTCTCTATCTGGCATTCAGAACACACAGGAGCAACAATACTTTGGGCGCGCTGAAAAAAATCTGCTTGTGTTTCTTTCTTGTAAATAAGTTCAAGGAAGGTTTCTAACAGAGACAGTGTATACACCCACTCAACATGCAAAGATTTCATTGGTGCTTCCACAGAAAAAGAAAATATCTAGTAGTGCTTAAAACCTCCCAAACAAATTCTGTTAAATGTCTCTGATGGAGATCTTAAGGCTTAAATAAATGACACAAAAACTGCTTATCACCCGGTTACTGTTTGCTGCCAGACAAGAGGCAACACTCCACTGGAAGAAAAATTGTGTTTTTTTTATATAGTGCATTAGTACCAGACAGTTTTAAGCTTGGCTCTAATGGGAAAAAATTGACACAATGGGAAAATTGTGTGTGCAGTCAATAGTAATTCTCATTCAGATAATTGTGTAGCCCAATAGTTTCATTTCATTTCTTATGTTAACAATGATCCTTTGGTACATCGTTACTCAGCCCGTGGAAATGATCAGATCACCAAGAAATATTTGTATTCCATCTCTCTTTATCTGGTAAATGCCCTTAATATATCAAATGGTATATTCTTTCTACTTTTTTCCACTGGCATTTCAAACTCTCTCAGTTGTCTTGTTTTGCCTGTGTTTGTAGAATTTAAATTATAAATTATATAAAAATATAGCTGATAGGGCAGAATGAAGGGAGTCCAAACAGTGCTGTAGATGGAGCCAAAGCTGATAACTGGCAGAACCAACTTGATTCTCCCCCCCCTCATATTTCCCCTTACCAAGTTCTACAAGGTAACATTGAGACTAAAGAAGAAGAAGATGACACCCAGGGCCACCCCTTGGATTGGCTGCAAGTACGAAGGCAAGTAGGTGGGGGCTGGCTGAAGACAGAATGAGATCGGCAGAGCAGTGCCTCTCAGACCTTGGGGGGGGGGCTGACTATATTTTTTTGGGGGGGAATGAATAAATTCCTATGCCCCACAAATAACCCAGAGATGCATTTTAAATAAAAGGACACATTCTACTTATGTAAAAACATGCTGATTCCTGGACTGTCCGCGGGCTAGGTTTAGAAGGCGATTAGGCCGGATCTGGCCCCTGGGCCTTAGTTTGCCTACCCATGCTCTAGAAATAGTTAATGGGTTGGATCCAGACTCAGTTAGTTGCATCGAATTCCCACTGAAATCAGTGGAACTTAAGTCATGACCTAACTTGTTTTCATGGGGCCTGGTGCAACTAATTTAGGCTGCTGTATGGTACAAAATTACACGAGAGTAACTCCCGTTGAAATCGGCATGATTTAATGAGGACTGGATGAGGAGTGTGATATATTTCTACATCTGCATGATCATCTATGTCATCTATGTCATCTATTGCTCATAATTTCATACTTTGAACTGAGAGGTTCAGGGTGCCTGAAGGATATCACATGCTACTTATTTGCATTAGCCAAATACTCCTAGGGTGCAATCTTATATAGGCTCAATGCTGCTGCTGCTGGTGGGTTGTCTTTCTTCCTTTTTTTTCTTTAAAAAAAATACAAACTGACAGCAAGAGGGAGGAAAGGGGAAGAAAATGCTTGAGAAGTTGGCAGACAGATTTTGGCACAGCCCAATTTGGACTTTCATTGGCTTTGTGGGATGTCAAGCAGAGGCATTTAATACCACCTGCTAACTGATTCTCTTAACTGGAGGTGTCAGGCACCGAACATGGGAGCTTCTAAAGGCCATGCATGTCTTCTGCAAATGAATATTTCCATGCCTACTGAGTTACCCTACTCTTTTGTAGGAAGACTGTTGTAACGTCGGGTTAGTGATTTCAGTAAGTGATTTCAGCTTTCTGACATAGCAGGCAGGAGAAAGCTTCTTCATGTAACACTCTTTATTCAGGCAAACAAGACTGGAGACTGAGGAGAGGGAAGCTACATTTATAGGGACAGAAGACTGACTAGAAAGGATACATTTTGGAGGGAACAATCTCAAGCAATCACAAAGCTGCCTTTTGGTGGGAACCAATGAGACTGAGGGTCCAAATACAGCAGCTTAAATGAGCCAACAGTAGCTGTTCCTTCTGGAACAGAAAGGCAGTTACTTTACTCTAATGCGAATACAGACAATAGTAATACAGATATGAAAAACCATTGAATCAATACACAACAAAGACATTACAAATGTGATTGCATTGCTTTCATCTTAAATTGGCCTTGGGAAGGACACAGTTTCTGTCTAGCCAGCACAGGCCCAACAAAGCACTGGATCTAGCAGTTCCTCTCCCACCCTTTCTGCAATACTGCATCTTTATGGTATCTTACAGGGGTCTAAAAGAACAGTTTTCAGAAGATGATTTTCCGGCTCCTAGAGACAGCAACACTTTGCAGCATTAGGAAGATTGTGCTTCCTGAAGACAGGGGTGAACCAATAATGCCGAAGGTATCCATGATCCATGTCTCTGACTCTGGCTTTTGAAATCAGCAGGGAGGATAAGATACAGATTTAGCATTTCTGCTCTGTGCAACCTCAGAGAGTTATCACAGCGAGAGACCCCCTCCCTGTGCATTTACATAAGATGGAGCATATGGGCCTTTGTTATTTAATTACTTCTGGATTTCAGTTATTAAGTGGAGTTAAAATTCACAAACTCCCAACAATGCCTCTTTGATGCGCCCAGCCTTGAGAGTGTCAGCTGGTGCCACAGGAGAAGTTGCTGCTGGCAGAAAAATCTCTCTTTGAGTTGCTATCCCCCACTCCATCACACCTTCAAGCAAAAACTCCTCATTAACCAAACTACAGACTGCAGCATCTCTTTTAGACACACACACACACACACACACACACACACACTGCAAACTGCCATGCAAATATCTTTGTGCTGGCAGCACAAATAAATCCATTTTACTGCTGCACTAATTGATTTTCGCTCATTAGGAGTGCTTTTGCCCTTATTTGATAAGGGTGTGTGAAAGTATTTTCCTACCAACAGCAGGCTTGATATGGTATTAGTGTGTGTGTGTGTGTGTGTGTGTGTGTGAATTGGACACAGTTTTTCTGCCATGTTTATGGTTTTCTCTCTCCTTTACCGTGGCAAATGAGGGTGTGAGATTATAGTGTTTGGTGGAAGATGACCATCCTTTGTCAAACAGCTTACTCTTTTCTCGGGGGGGGGGGGGGCACACATCTTGTGACATGTAGCATTTAGTTTCATCTTGCCAGAAGTCTGAAATATGGATGGTGCTTTTGTGCTGCTTGCTGTCTTTCAAGGTGATAATCAAGAAGATAAAGTACACTAAAATTAGGTTGCATGCACACCATACATTTAAAGCACAAGACTTTCTCCAAAGTGTCCTGGCACATGGATTTCAGGGTGCTGGGAACTGTAGTACCATGTGTAAAACTCCAGTTCTCAGGAACTCTTTTAGCCCGGAAAAGAGGAGACTGAAAGGAGATATGATTTGTTGTTGTTGTTGTTCAGTCGTTCAGTCGTGTCCAACTCTTTGTGACCCCATGGACCAGGGCACGCCTATCCTTCACTGCCTCCCGCAGTTTGGCCAAACTCATGTTAGTAGCTTCGAGAACACTGTCCAACCATCTCATCCTCTGTCGTCCCCTTCTCCTTGTGCCCTCCATCTTTCCCAACATCAGGGTCTTTTCCAGGGAGTCTTCTCTTCTCATGAGGTGGCCAAAGTACTGGAGCCTCAACTTCAGGATCTGTCCTTCTAGTGAGCACTCAGGGCCGATTTCCTTGAGAATGGATAGGTTTGATCTTCTTGCAGTCCATGGGACTCTCAAGAGTCTCCTCCAGCACCATAATTCAAAAGCATCAATTCTTCGGCGATCAGCCTTCTTGATGGTCCAGCTCTCACTTCCGTACATTACTACTGGGAAAACCATAGCTTTAACTATACGGACCTTTGTCGGCAAGGTGATGTCTTTGCTTTTTAAGATGCTGTCTAGGTTTGTCATTGCTTTTCTCCCAAGAAGCAGGCGTCTTCTAATTTCGTGACTGCTGTCACCATCTGCAGTGATCATGGAACCCAAGAAAGTGAAATCTCTCACTGCCTCCATTTCTTCCCCTTCTATTTGCCACCTCAAATATCTCAAGGGCTGTCACATGGAAGAGGGAACAAGATTGTTTTCTCCTGCTCTGGAGGGTAGGACTCGAACCAATGGCTTCAAGTTTGAAGAAAGGAGATTCTGACTAAACATACAGAAAAACTTTCTGGCAGTAAGAGCTGTTCAACTGTGGAACAGTCTCCCTTGGGAGGTTGTGGACTCTCCCTCCCTGGAGGCTTTTAAGCAGAGGTTGGATGGCCATCTGTCATGCATTATCTAGTTGATATTCCTGCATTGTTGGGGGTTGGACTAGATGATCATTGGGGCCTCTTCCAACTCTATGTTTGTATGAAAAAGAATAGCTCTCCAGCACTGTTGACCTATGAATCGTTTTTTGCATGGTGCAGGAGTGGGAGCCTCATACCACAGCTTAGCCCCGTACATAAAAACGTAACCAAACACTAAAAAAAGTAGCATCACAAGCTAACTTGTTCTAAAGTTAACTCTCTGGCCTGATGTTACATGGACTGTGAATGTAACTTTCAGAAACATATTGGGGGTAATTTAGCATGACAGCTTCCTGAGCTGTCCAAAGACAGCCTCTCCAGTGAGTTGATTGTTCTTTTTCAAGGACTTGAACTGTAACGTTCTACTTTCAACTGTGCATGTCAGAAAGTTCTGAAGTTGGTTTTTAATTCTTTTTTTTTTTCAAGCAGTGTCCAGATGGTCGTTTTCCTGTGGCTCATTTGGTACTCTAACACTAAGTCAGAAAACAGGAATGTTCCTTTTTCCTTAAGGAAGAAGTGCCAGCTAATGTGAGAGGGAGGCTTGCCTCACAGCATGTTTTGAACCATCTCGTTCCGATTGATCTTGCATGGTACACGTAATTAGGAATTGGCACAGCCTCAATGTGACTTGTCAAAATCCAGATGAAATGTATTGAATCGACACAGAGAAAAGAATAGTATACCTGCCTCAAGACTGGAAATTTTGGGTAGTTTCTAAAGTCACGCTATTGACTTTTTTTTACTGATTCAATTGCTGGAATAGCCCTGGCTAGCCTGGTAATGGCCTGCTAAATATGGGTCATTAAGGTAACAAAGAGAGTGCCCCTGTGCAGCAGTGGGGCAAGCTGATCGGGCGCCGTGGGGGTAGAGCCAGCTGCCCATGGGGGCAGGGACAGCCACCCATGGGGTGGGGCCGGGTGGTACAGGAAGCTCTGCGGGGTCTCCGAAGAGTCTGCCTGCCTCCTTCTACTCAGCTGCCCTACAGCTGAGGGGGAGATGGCGGGCGGACCATTTGGGCAACATGGAGCCTGCATGTGCACAAGCCACCGCAAGAGACTGTGGCTTGGGTGCGCTGCAGGCCCTGTGGTGAGTGCTGCCTGGCATTTTGTCACCCCCCAGTGGTGACACACGGGGCGGACCACCCCCACCACACCCCCTTTCTCCACCTCTGCCCCTGTGTCAGAGTTCAAATGGATGGGTCTCCCTCCCTCAACTGTTAGTTAGAAAGACAAAAGGCCAGAGTGGAAAGCAGAGTTGCAGGCAAGAAGTTGGAAGCAAAGCTGTAGGCTGGAAAGGCAGATAGATAGATAGATAGATAGATAGATAGATAGCCATGCCTGATTTCTGCTGGAATCCAAGGCTGTGGCTATGAGAGAAGCAAGACTACCTCGGGGTATCAATGTTGGGAACCCCCCCAACCTAGGCTTGGTTTGTATATATAAGTAAATAAACTGTATCTCATAAAGACACCACTGAAGTTTCCTGGAGGTGGACCTGTGAGCGTGGTGTGCCTGAGCTGAAATGGAGGGAGGAACAGCAGCATTCCTGGAGCAGTTCAAGTTGATGCTGCAGCAGCGAATCCAGCAGTAGCTGGAGCGGCAGAACCAGCAGTTCAATGAAGTGGAGCAGCTGCAAGCACAGTGTGAGAAGCCACTTTGGAGAGAAAAGGGTGACTCCATGTGAGGTGAGGACTCTACCTGGTGAGATGCTACAGGGAGATGAAAGTGACCAGGTGGAAGTGGTGGCCAAAGAGATTGAGAGTGTAGATGGGCAGTGAAAGGGGCTGCAACTGGGAAGAGACTCAGTCCGTAGCTAAAGACAAGGCCTCGGAGAAAGGTGAGCTGACTGGAGCTGAATTGTTTTCTCCGCTCCCTGGGAGCCTGCTGTGAAATAAGGGGTGCAGGAAGAATCAATGGCTTTGGAGATGCCAGAGGAAGAGGTGGAACAGGAGGAACTGGAGGTGCAAGAACTTCTTCTTCTTCTTCTTCTTCTTCTTCTTCTTCTTCTTCTTCTTCTTCTTCTTCTTCTTCTATCACTCATAGCCAAGTAAGATTGTCTTCCATAACACGGTTTTAACAATGAGTCTGTAAGTGACTGCGGAGGCCAATTCTGGATCCACACGTCCTTCCACAGTGGGGGCAAGAACATTCAAGAGGAGCAGCCAGCACCTGAAGAAATGCTGTTTTCCTTGGTGGAGGAAAACATGCAGGAAAAGCTTGAGGCCAGTGTGGATGTGCCACTGATTTTGCCCCTTGAGTGTCCCTTAAGCAGGCCACAGCAACCAGGGTCAGCCAGGGTGTTGTGGGTTTGGGAGGCAAGAGCCTCAGGGATGGTTACCTGTCTTTGTTTGGGTCCATGAAGTTTTCAAGAGATGTAAGGTAACCCAGACTTGTCCCTGCCCCACTGATTTTCCCCGGGGAAACCCAATCTTTGCTACTGAAGTGGAGCAAACCTCAAATGGGTTTTCTCTGGATTGCTGTTTGCTTTGTTTTATAGCTAAAGAGTGCGTTCTCCAAGGGAAAGTGGTGGGGCAAGGGGGAAACCACTCAGACCCATGCTTAGGAAGCTGCTCAGAATTGTGGGTGAGTCCTTGCTCTCCAGTAAGTGAGTTGTAGCCTTTAGCTCCATTGGTTTCAACTGGACTGCTATACAATGTCTTTTTCCAGTGTGGCTCGGTGTGCATACTCAGTGTGCATACTCAACAGGGCATGGCAACGTTGTGCAGTGTATCTTACTGTCAATCAGTGTTCAGAGCCCAGGCCCAATATGGTGCTATAAGGAATTGTACTGGAAGTTCCTGGTTGGACATGCACTTCTTCTTTTTAATTGCATATTTTATTTATCCCTAGCATGTTTAAATAATTTGAAAATTATTCTCTGCTCTGAGTTTTTGATGCAAGGAATACACTACAAATTCTTTAATAAAATAAATAAACAGCATTACCTACAGTGCAAAAATTGGGGCAGGAAAGGAATCTAAACATTACCATGCTAACACCAGTAAACACAAAAACATGACTGTCTCTAAGAATGGTTAATGGAATCTAATATGGATCAACAGTGGAATAATGTCCCCTGTAAATAGTGTTTAAATTTTTTTAAGCCCCACCAGATAAAACTTGAGGAAATTATGTTAACATTCTCATCATTCTCTAAAAATGAATTACAAGAACAGATTGATGGGGTTGATTTCATTGATACAGATGGCATGATTCCAGCTGGGTTTGAGGGAGTTAGGATTGCATTAGTTACAATGTCGGTTACTGCACAGGAGACATTTTCTGGCTAAATAACTTTAGCACGTCTTGCTGACGATTCATCAGGTTCTCTTCTGCTGGCAAGCTGTCATGCTGAATAACATTGATGGAGCCTGATTTTATTCTCCAGCACTTAAACCGGTGCCATCCATGATCAAATGGAGTGCTTCTCCTCCTGATTGCCACCAATGAGAGATCATCATCTGGTCTTTTATCTCATGCATGCAGCGTAACTGGGGCTAAGCACATCACTCTGATAAGAATGCTGAGTCCAAACTTCATGGAAGGGATGTTATAGAGCAAAACAGGACAGCTCTGAAAAACAAAGGGGAAAAAATAAAAATAAAATTGACCGATTTCAATATTGTTATTTTTAAGGCCAATTCATACTTTTCATATGGCTAGTTGTTGTTTCTTCTTAACATAAACAGAGATGGTTAGCTCAGGCCCGTGGCCCATCTAATCCAGCATTCTGTTCTCACAGTGAATAACCAGACCACCATGGGAAACAGAAAAGCAGGACGTGAACACAAAACCCGCGATTCCCAACAACCACTTCTGACTGTGGAGGTGGAACACACATCTTCTTTGACTGCAGCATGCCTGAATTCTGAGAACAATATTTCATGTCTTCAATCCCCGTAGAAGCCATGAGGTTTGTGGTACCATTTGCTTGTGACAAATCATTTCGGAAATCCACATAACATGGTAAAATTTGGGCAGAGAAAAAGGGTTGGTTTTACCCTGCCATATAAAACAAACTCTCTTCATGGGTTAGTTACACAAAGAGACGGCGAGGATGTAGAATGTGCCCCATCATGGATCTTCCTGGCCCCTCATGTAAATGGGAATAACCTCTGAAACAGGTATCCTTTGGTAAGTTCCAGGGTTCCAAATAGCACAAGGAGGATAGAAAAGGCTCCACTCCACCCCTATGGAATGTATCTCAGCTAAGGGAAAAAAGGAGAAAAACCTTCAGTTCAAAAGGATTGTGAAAATATTCCACATGTCATTAGGGGGGGGGGATATTCCAACAAATGAAAGCGGCAAGAGACCAGACTTGTACTGATTCTTGTCTGCCTCCCTTTGTCTGTGGCTTTGTGACATGTCCATTAGTTGGATACAACCCAATTTATTTTGAGTTTTTTATTTTATTTATTTAAGGTAATTTCTGTTCCTTCTTTCTGCTAAATAGTATAGGCGGCTAACAACAATTTTATATAATTTTTTTTAAACAGGCTTATCTTTCCTATAACTTGTAATGTGGACCTTTTAGATTCCAGTTTTCTTACAACAGCTTTAGGATGGGGCAGTGACTGCCTAGAAGTTCTAAATAAAAACCACATTGACAGGTTTCATAGGTACTAGTTGAATAAATAGAGAACTATTTTAACAAAGAAAGCAGTTGATGGTCTACAAGATGTTGAAGAAGGGCCATAACTCAGTGGCAGAGAACTTGTTTTGTATGCATAAGGTACCAGGTTCAGTCCCCAGCATTTCCATTATTATTATTATTATTATTATTATTATTATTATTATTATTAATATACCACCCTATACCCACAGATCTCTAGGCAGAAATGGGAAGGACTCTTTTCTGAAATCTTGAAGAGCCACTGCATAGACAATACTGAGCTGGATGGACCAATGTCTGACAGTATAAGACAGCTTCCTATGTTCTTTCTTCTGTTCATATCATTTGGCCCTGAGGCCATATTGAGAAGCATTGCCTCAGTCACTGGAAATCCCAAGCATTTTTGTGGCTAGGAATGGAATTGTTTTTCAGTCAGTCCAACCGCATCCTCTTATTACAGAAGTGGAACTCAAGCGAAAGTTGACTGACAAGTGATTCAGCTGGCTGTTTCTAGTAGGAGGGACATTTGCCGTGATTCTGACAGTCAAATATTGAAAAGGCACTTAATGATGAAATGTAATACCAAATGTCAAACATTTGACTGCTAAGGTTTCACTGATATGATTTGACCAGTATGGTTCATCGGACCCAAAAATAAGGTACCCTCATTTCTCTAAGGAAAATATAGAAAAAATTATTGGTGAAGATTTTCCCAATTTCTTTATTACTGCTGTTTTCTAGGAAGTGAAGTATTTGTATCTGAACACCTTCAGGTCCTTCCAGTGGACATTTGCAAGGACACATTTGAGTTTATACGGGCTTCATTATTCTGTATTAGGCTACTCTGGTTTTGTATGGAAAGACAAACGCAATGAGAAAAATCCTTTTAGAAAGAGAAAGTTGTATTAAAGGCATGGAACCTTTTAAGTTTTTATTATCCTTTAGATGCATTCCTAATTTCCTTCGAAAGAAAGCAGAAACACACTTAACTCATCCCACCGAATGTAACTTTTCTGCCTTCCTTCTGATAAAGGGTCAATCCAGTAAGAGAGGAGGGAAACCTGCAGTTGCCTACTGCTTTCTGTGAGTTTATTAACAGACAAATCCAGACAAATAGAGACACTTATTGGTCTGTCTAATACTTTTAAGGAGGTGCAGGAGGTGCAACTTAAATATAGATACTTACGCATTTCACTTGATTGGATTCCCCTTTCTTCCTCATTCTTCTTTCATATTTTTCTATGCATTTCCCCCTAGTACAATGTGCTTTTGTATGTCATTTGCAGTAAAATAAACATCTTTATTCGCACCTCACCCCAGCACATACATTTTTGTATACATTACTTGGCTTTAGAAAGCTGCATTGCAAAATTCAGAGAAGCCTGAATTTTGAAGGTTGGCAGCATTGCAATCCATGTATTGTTTTGAAATTTGTGAATTGGGTATGTTCACTCTTAAATGTGAACTGAATCAACTCTCCACTCCTATCCCTAAGGTCCACATAGTCTGTTGTGCTATCGGGCCGCTTAAAACACATATTTCAGCCATGAGAACAGCACTCATTCTGAAAGATTTATTTATTAATTTTTTTTATATGAGAGAATGTAGAAGCACAATGTAGCGGAAAAATGAATAAAGTGAAGTGGCGCTTGCTGACATGCACACATTGCAGTGGGAGAGATTTTTGTTTCCAGTCCCACATGTCACATGCAACGAAAGCTGTAAAAATAGGCAGCACATTACAAGATGCTAATGTGGGCAGACACCTAGTTACTTCTGAGAGTGTCTGGCAGTCAAGTGAGGAGGAGAAAGAACAAGAGGCACTGCAAGTAGCTCCAAATGCTAAATGGGTCTGTGATGGTGGATCAATAATTAGAACTGGCAGAGTTCTTTTTGTCTCGTATTTCCCTCCCTGAAGACACAGGATCAGGAATAGAGTCCAACAGCATCACTTGGGTAGAGAGCAGAGTGCCGGGTTGAAGCTGCCCATCACCACATCACAAGGACCTGCTAACGGAGCTTCTGAAACAATAGCATGTGTTGTGTTATTTTCAATATTGTTTGGGGCTTTTGAAATATTAAGCAGTTTAGAAGCATTTCAAATGAATAAACAAAAGTAAAGAAAGTGCAAAGAAGATAGGTGCAAAGCAGATAGACTTCTTGGGAAGCAACCTAGTGTTAAGACTCATAAATGCTGTGACTTTTTTTTAAAATAAAATAAAACATACCCTTGAATTCCACCCCCTACCTCCAAGTGAAATGCCGAACAGTTCTAATCTGATTCGATTCCCATTAACTTAAAGAGCATTATTTCAGTTTATGACCACTGAGGAGATCAGTGCCAAAAAGAACATGCTGAATGCCAGAGGAGTTGACAGGATTCCATTACACATGATCACCCTAAAATAGGCTTATAGATTTGGCCATTTCTTATTGAAGATGATTTATTAGTATTCTTAACGGAAGGCCATTGTGAGCAAGCAAAGTTTCCTGTGTGTGCAGGGAAAGGTCCCTGTTCAGTTTTCTTAATATTTATTCCAGCAATGGCCAAGACACAACTCTAACCACAATGGCTTTTTGGAGAGAAAATCTGATCTTGGTTTGCAATTGAATCTGACTGCGTGACTAAAGATTTGAAAACTCACCCCACCATGAAACAACTGCCCTGAGACACTGTTGCAGTGTGTATGTGTATAATTAGGCACCAGTTGTCTAATTAGGTGGAACTACCCAGACTCTCTCTTTGTGTCTTTGTTTGATTCTGGACATGATGTTCCCTGGAGAAAGATAAAGCTTCCGTAATTATTTTAGTGATCTGCAGAGGAATATCTTAAAACAATTAACTGATACAACATGTCTAATTTTAGGTTAGGGGGTAGGTTCTTGAGGGTGGGGAAGGTCTCTCATTGTTAAATGGTGGATGTCAGCTGTAATTGGTCATCGGGACTGGAGGTGGTCAGTTGGGAAGTCACATTTGCGTATTCATTGTAAGTGGCATTTGTTTGCCTGTTTTGCTGCCATGCTAGATTTACACAAAAAAATAAAACTGTAATGTTTAGTAATAGTGGCCGGTATTCAGCTAACTAGATCCATGAGCGGAAAATTTTCTGTTTGCACAACAGGACTTCCCTTCTGTCTCCCTTCCGCATGCTCCCCTCACCCTCCAGAAATCTGCTCTGTGTGGTTGGAGGAACCCCCAGAAATTATTTGAGGCAGGGTGTGCAAGGAGACAGCCCTTTGCACAGCCCTAAGTCCTTGCGCTAGTGGATCTATTTAGTGTAGGGTTGCCATATTTCAAATACTGATTATCTGGAAACAAAAGTTGTTGAGTTTTTTTTTGCAAAATCTAAAAAATATATATGAAATTTCTGAGCTATTTATAAGGAAATTCGCTGAAACATTTCCAACATGGGTTGCCATGTGCCCGAGTTTCCCAGACATTTTTACCACTTTTCAGAAATTCTGCCCGGATGCTATTTCTGACAGATGAATCCCGGACATATGGCAGCCCTGATTTAGTCTGCTACTGCCCAGTATTAATAAAGAAATCAAAACATTTAGTATTGAAAATGTTCAATCTTAGATGTGGGGTGATTTTTATCAGGACTTCAGTGCATAAAGGTTCCTCCCCAGCTGTGATCCTAACAACAGTCTCCCTCCAAGCACTGTAATTAGTCTAAGAGTGCAGGAGAGGAAAGGATTTTCATCAGTACTGCAGCAGAAGAAGGAACCGTTAGATCTCTACAACATGGCTCAGTCCTGAGAAATATCAGCCCGCTGCCAATAGTATTAAGAAACCCTCCATTTCTGCCTACATATTTAGCATGTCCAATTTGACCCCTGACACACAGGTTTACCACCTCAGTCAGAATTAGGCCCTAATAAATGTAGGTTTTTACTGCAGTTGGTTTTCAATTGTTATGTTCTAGTTCAGAGGTCAGCAACCTTTTTCAGCTGTGGGCTGGTCCACCGTCCCTCAGACCATGTGGTGGGCCGGACTATATTTTGAAGAAAAAAATGAACGAATTCCTGTGCCCCACAAATAACCCAGAGATGCATTTTAAATAAAAGAACACATTCTACTCATGTAAAAACATGCTGATTCCCGGACCATCCATGGGCCGGATTGAGGAGGTGATTGGGCCGCATCTGGCCCACGGTCCTTAGGTTGCCTATCCCTATTCTAGTTGATGTTTTAAAATAGCTTATTTTATAAACTGCTTAGAGATTTTTTGGGGGGAGAGGGGGACGTAAAGCATTATAGAAATTATTTAAATAAATAAAAAATGTGCTACTAGGCTAGTATTCGTTTGGTCAGCAATTGACTGCCCTCACCAATACTTCTACAGTAATCCTGGCTCTGTAGGAGAGAGAGAGAGAGAGAGAGAGAGATCTGTATGTTGTTTATTGTGATTTATATTGTTGGGAGCCACCCCAAGTTCATATGCGATGAGGGACGGGATATAAATTCTGTAAATAAACAAGTAAATAAAACACCTGACAGTCTGTGATAAATGAGGAACATGTGCAATATAAACCATAAAGAGGATAATTTCAAGGACAGTCGACGGTGGATTGGTTTGCCTGCTGAACTTCATATCCCTTAACGGCTAAGGGTTTAACTCATCCAGGGATAATTTGTTGTATACATTTCTTGAAATACTCTATAGGAGTAATTTACGTGAGCTATAAATCTGTACTCCAGATTTATTTCGCATACTGGTGAAAGCCGGAAAAATATGTGAATCGCTAGTGTGTTTGGGGGAGGGGGGGACTCTTCTTCATCACATGCCTGAGTGCTTTCATTACACTTGCAATTAAGATTGCTCCTCAAAAAACATCAAACCTCCTCTGGCAAGTGAACCAGTAGGCAGTTCAATTACAATGCCTTCCCAAGAGAAGGGGGAAAAAAAAACCCGAATATAAGCCGCTTCATTCCTCACTGCTCCTGACTGCATACTGGGCAGGCGGGGGGGGGGGGAGCCGCACTGCGTTGCCTACAGCCTTTTCCCTTCCTTGCTCTCTCCCTTCCCGGCCTTGGGGGAGAGGATGGGGGACTACGCATGGGTGGGCGTCGCTTTGCCACGCTCCTGCTGCTGTTTGCCCCACGCTCCTGGCTGCAAACCGTAAGGTTGTGAATATAAGCCGCACTTTAACTTTTCATGGTTGGAATTTGGGGGCAAAGTGAGGCTTATATTCAAGCCAATACGGTATTTGAAGAGTATTATCACGTCTCTCTTCAGCCTTCTTTTCTTCAAGCTAAATACTGTATACCCTGTTCCTCCAACTTTTCCTCGTTTTGCAAAAGTGGGGCTTGCTGTAAGTGCAAATATCCCTCTAAACAACAGCAGTAATGCACAGGATTGCCCCCTGTGGGTAATCCTCAAAGACACATTTTTTTTTAAATTTGGGTCACCTGACATTGTGAAGTTGGTGATTGACAGCGGGGAGGCCCTGTCAAAATGACCCACAGGAAGGGAGGGACATTAGAATCTGGCCCACTGACCGTATCCTGTTCCCCACCCCCATTCTAACTCAAGCTCATTACATTTGTTCAGTATTGATGTCTTAGCCTAATTACCCATTTTAGCTCTGGGCATGAGGCTTGCTGCACAAAAGACCTTTTACAGTTTTTACTTGCAACAAAAACTGGAAGTGTAATGAAAACATAAAATACAGTGGTACCTCGGGTTACAGACGCTTCAGGTTACAGACTCTGCTAACCCAGAAATAGTACCTCGGGTTAAGAACTTTGGTTCAGGATGAGAATAGAAATTGCGTGGCAGCGGGAGACCCCATTAGCTAAAGTGGTACCTCAGGTTAAGAATAGTTCCAGATTAAGAACGGACCTCCAGAATGAATTAAGTTCTTAACCCGAGGTACCACTGTACCATATAACAGGGGTTCATTGTTCATTGTTCATTTTTGTTTAAAAACATATTATTATTATTTTAAGGGATAAAAATGGCTGGCTCATCTTGAAGAAGTTTAAACAACTGAATAGGCCTTTTGACATTGAAGGATCTTTAAAAAATATCTGAAAATTAGTAGTGAGGTTGCCTGTTTAGCCTCCATGAGAAGAGTACACGTTGGGACTGGTGGCAAAATGCCCAGTAAGAACCTGGCCACATCTTTAGACACCTATCTTCTGGTCTTTGTACAGCAGCTCTACAGACAGCAGCTACCTATACATGCTGCGTAAAATATCTTCAGGAAAACCCCTGGAAGGAGAACTGAGAAGAACCTATTAACCCCGTAACTACACTTCTCTTTCTGCTTTCCTTAGAAACGTACTTCATCACCTTATGATAGTTTTAGGCAGAACTTTACTTGCCTAGATAATCAGAAATGCCTGGGATGCAGTGTGAGGCACACACCTGGCTGCTTAGGACTCACTCTTCTTGGAGCAGAGTGGGAAGCTGCCAAATATATCTACCAGAACAAATATATATCATTTCCCTGGTTGTTGCTTTCTTGGCAAGGAACTCAGACAATGAGCCTGTTGCAAGATGAGATGCTGATGATGAGCTGTCTCGGTTGCCTTGTCATCCCCAGACACAATTTTCTGTCTATTTGCACTTGATCAGGGAAAATGGATTGTGTCAACATGAGGTATTCAACCCTCTTAACAAAGGGAAATTCAATGGGAAGAAAGAAAGAGAAAGAAAAGAATTCCCCCACCCTAAGCAGCAAGAACAGACAGTTCTTAAAGGTACCGGCAACCTCAGTATATTGGAATAACAATCTGTTTTTATCCAGTTCAGTTGCCTAACTCAGCTAGCAAAGAGTCAGCAACTGGTTCCATGAGTACCTGTTTAAATCCCCCTGAGGTCTAATATAAGGCCTTTATTTGGCTGGAGGCATTTTCTACTGATCAAAATGATAGGTTTAGGTTGGAGTGTAATGAGTTTTGTAGAAGCAGTATTTGCTTTAAAAAATAATTTAAAAAAACACCTCACACCATACTACTCTGTTTCACCAATATAGCAAAGAAGATTTACTCAATTTATTAGTACACTGATCTGCTAGATCCGATTCATTACATCTATTAAATTCAGCTTTCAGCTGCATCTCTTGATGCAGTTGTGGAGGATCAAAGAAACATAGAATTTCATAAATGGGAAGGGTCTTGGAGGTAATCTAGTTGAATCCCTTGCTGACTGCAGGATCCTACAGTGCTGGACAAAACTATTACAGCATCCCTGACAGGTGACTGTTTTCAAGCATCATCACAGCAAACCTACTTCCTAACTAAGGGAGGCAAGCGGTTGAGTCTCTTTGAGTGTAACAGGGACAACACAAAGACCAGTCTTTTGGCAGTGCCTCATTTTGCCCTTGTCATGGAGACAAGGTGATCACAAAAAGAGGGGGGCTAGGTGAGGGAATATCTGTTTACCCTAAGGCATGCTTAAATGTCATGAGATAGAACTTTCTTTCAGCCCTGGGAAGACTCCTGGAAGAGTTTGTGTTTTCCCTAGCAACTATTTCCACCTTTCTTGGAGCTGTTGGGTGGGCCTGAGATTTTGAAGCCAATGAATGTACAGTACTGTACAAAACTGTAGGTGTGTACAGTAGCCTTAGCGTACTTTCATTTACTTTCTACCTAAACCCTGTAATCCAGCAAGCTTCTGAAATGATTACATCATTTTTTGCCTCTTTTGAACTATCATATAATTTAGTATGCCAGTGCTCTGGAAGTTTTCCATTGTACTGAAAGATAATAACAAAACTTTACAGTGGTTTCTTTTCTTCAAAAATTAAACAAGTGATTGCGTCCACAGCATGTCACATTACTCACATGCAAATGAAAACACTAGCCAAAGGCATACATTTAAACCCCCAACTACACCATTTCCCCAGTGACAGAACAAAAGTTTGGTAAAAATAAAAACCCCGACAAAAATCTACTTCATACATAGTATACTTCAGTGGTGGCCAACCTTTGTGACACGTGTGCCGCGAGTTAAATTGCAAGTATGAAGGGTGCCACTCTCATACTGCCCTGAAACTCAGCTTGAAATTGGACCAGTAATTACAAGGTTTCTCAGTGAGCTTTGGGAAGAAAGCTCATCTGTTTTCCAAGAGTCTCCTCCCGGCTCATCATGGTGACGGTGCATTCAGATGCCTTATAGCAATCAACACATGAACCTGGAGTTCCTAGCACCAGCTTTGGCAGAGAGCCACTTGGAATTATATTGACCTCTTCCCTACAACCCAAGAAAGGCTTTTGTTATCTGCAATGGGGGACAATAAGCACATATAGTTTACAAGAAACCATCAGAAACGATCCAAACAGAGAAGTTCAGAGTTTCATTACATTCAGAACTATTGGGCAAAATGGTGCTTCATTTGTAATAGAGGGCATTATGAATTTCACAAACTAGCAATTCTGAGCTAGGCTCTGAATAGATAACCCTGCCTGAAATCTGTGATCAGAATGAGAGAGGGCCACAAAGCCCCTTCTATTAGCATGCATGCCATGCTGTCCCATATCTCTTTCTGTAAGGTAGAAATTTACCTTGAGTGCAACGATGGGCTAACTAGCGATCCACTCCTCCTTTCCTGTTTGAGTTTGAGATAACTATATAGTCGAAACTTCAAAAAACATTTAAAGATTGTGTTGTTTTAGCATCGACACGTTTGTCACCCTGGGCTCCTTTGCAGGAAGACGTACTACAATAATAACAGCATTATTAATATTATAAATTTCTAAATTGAAGATGCAAGGAGCATATAATAGATGGCTAGATTCCTCCTTCAGGGTTCCACTGAAAATGAAATCCTTGTTTTCATAGTTGTAGGTCTTAATAAGCGGGACGTGGGTGGCACTGTTGTCTAAACCACTGAGCCTAGGGCTTGCCAATCAGAAGGTCGGCGGTTCGAATCCCTGCGACGGAGTGAGCTCCCGTTGTTCGGTCCCAGCTCCTGCCCACCTAGCAGTTCGAAAGCACGTCAAAGTGCAATTAGATAAATAGGTACCGCTCAGGCGGGAAGGTAAATGACGTTTCCGTGTGCTGCTCTGGTTTTGCCAGAAACGGCTTAGTCATGCTGGCCACATGACCCGGAAAAACTGTCTGCGGACAAACATTGGCTCCCTCAGCCAGTAAAGCGGGATGAGCGCCGCAACCCCAGAGTCGTTCACACCTGGACTTAACTGTCAGGGGTCCTTTACCTTTTACCTTTAGGTCTTAATAAAAGAAAAAGATGCACAGTTAGATTGAATGTCTGCCTTTTATACAAGGTGGAACACCATTTATTATGGGATGTTCAAGTATAAGTATTACTTATCCAGGGCTCTCACCGATTTTAGGCTTTTAAAATCATGAATCATTGGTGGGGGTGTGGGGAAACACTATTCCTCTTACATTAGTGGAGACATTTGCTGGATTAAATGCTGTTCTGTGAGCAGAACAGCAGCAGTGAAGTTTAGCCATGTTAAAAGGCTCCTTTTGGGAGGAAAGGTAGGGTGTAAATTTAACAAATAAATTAATAATACAAATATGCTCATCAAAAGATAGAAGCTTGGTCTTCTTCCTCATTCCCCTTTCTTATTCTTTAGTATAACTTACCTTAATATTGCCATGCTTACGGCCAGTCATGAGAAACAAGGGAGAAAAGAGAAATGTTTTCAGTGCTCTTTAATTGCTGCAGACTATATGAAAATGATATACTGTAAATGTATTTCAAGAGCTTCTTGTTCTCCTTGGCTGGCTATATGTAGCAGACACCTTTAAAAAAAATAAAAAATAAGTTAGTTAAATTAGAATCCAGGTCATAAAAAGCAACTATGCATTCATGCATCAGATGTAAAATATTAAATAGCACATCATTGATTTGCCCACTTATTCCAGATAATAAAAAATAAGGTTAATTAGTTCCCAAATCACCATTTGAGACATTAACCCAGGAAGAAAATAGAAATGGCTTGATAGAGCAGAAAAGATGTTCATAAGAATTATTTTCAGATTTTCTATGTGACATTTAAGTGGGAACTATTAGCTATTTTTCTCATTCAACAGCTTCTTTTGGGTTCCGGCTGTGCTAGAAATTTTCTTTTCATTCTTTAAAAAATAATAATCCAAAAATAAAATAAAATAAAACCCCTATTTTCTTATAACTCATGAAGGTTGAGATCAAGCTCCACAAATAATAAACGCATAACTAGTTGAAGTAAGCTTGGTGTCAATTGGTTTAACTCCCAGCAAAATATAGATGAAAGCAAATACTTTGGGAGTATACTTAAGTGAAAATACTAGAGGAAAAGAGAAAATTAAATTAGAAAAAGAGACAAGAAAGAGGTCATTTAAGAAATGAAACCAATAGTGGGGGAGAGATCGCTTTCAGAAAGTAACTTGGCAAGTAGATGGAAACACACACACACACACACACACAGAGAGAGAGAGAGAGAGAGAGAGAGAGAGAGAGAGAGAAGGCCAAGGAAGGGATGGTAGCAAAAGAGCAGAACAAATTCAACAAAATGACCCAGCTACTGGCTAATGGAGACTCAAGACTACACGCTTCCACCCAATTCAGTGTGACAATGGCTAGAGTACAAATCCCATTATTTGATCCCAGGAGTTTATAGGACTGTGTTTCGAGAACCTAATTAACACCCAAGTAGTTGGGTTTGGATGTTGAAAAGCTAAGGTTTAAATCCCCATTCACTTTAGAAAGCTTCTTTGGTGGCCTTTACTTAAAGCTTTATCCCATGCCTTTTAAGAGGATAAAACAAGGCAACGCCATATATACGTTATTAGTATACAGTACTATACACACTTGTGGGATGCGGGTGGCGCTGTGGGTTAAACCACAGAGCCTAGGGCTTGCTGATCAGAAGGTTGGCGGTTCGAATCCCCGCGACGGGGTGAGCTCCCGTTGCTCGGTCCCAGCTCCTGCCCACCTAGCAGTTTGAAAGCACGTCAAAGTGCAAGTAGATAAATAGGTACCTCTTCAGCGGGAAGGTAAACGGCGTTTCAGGGTGCTGCTCTGGTTCACCAGAAGTGGCTTAGTCATGCTGGCCACATGACCCGGAAGCTGTACACCGGCTCCCTCGGCCAATAAAGTGAGATGAGCGCCGCAACCCCAGAGTCGTCCACGACTGGACCTAATGGTCAGTGGTCCCTTTACCTTTTACTATACACACTTACCTAAGGATAAGTCCTATTGAACTTAGTAGGACTTACCTCTGAGTAGACATACCTACAGGTACAGGTAATATTATGCCTGTAGTAGTGATGTACCAACTAGCTCCTTGAAAGAAGGGTAGATTACGAATGTGACATGTGTAAGGGAGCCTCCAGATTGTTAGTATTTTGCAGGAGGGGTTTAAGTGCAAACTGGGAAATTTAGATTGGAGCAATTGAAGTACATTGAAGCACAACAAATGGGGGGATGCGTTGAGAAGTGTGGAATGAACGAATGGTTCATGGGAAGATGCATAAACACTCCATGAGCAAATCAGGTTCAATGCAGGATGAATGTTCGTTGTTGTATAAGCTCCCTACAAACAGATTAGTATACTCACTAAAGACTGGCTATGACCAAAGCTCTGTGGAACCAACTCAGGATGAATGCATATTAAATCGGTCATCTGGTGGATTCCTAAGTAATCAGCAAAATGTCCGCCATTAGGATAAGCATGAAGAGGCTATGGATTTCAGGAAATGTTGAAAAAGGAGATCCAGTGCATCTTTGTGTTCAACACACACCTCCACTGCCCTCCTGCAATTTCATCATATGAAGTGTCATCCCAGCAATGGGATGCTAAGAACTGTTACCATCAACCAGACAAATCATAAATCCTGTAGTTACATGTGAAAACTCTCCTAGATGGATGATCTTTGACAGGTAAGTCTTCTTCTTTCAGCGGGCTTCCCAAGACATTTCCCTTTTAGTGGGATTGTACAGCACCACCTTCAAAGTCATGGGATTTGGCACATAGAAAAGTGAATGTGGTGTCAAAACCCATGCTTCTGAAGTTGAGGAGGCATGTGAGCATGACTGTAATAATGGACATGTTATCATGACTGTCAAAGAGATTGTAATACATCAGCAGATGTGCTGACTTACCTGCCAAAAGACATCCATCAGTGAGCTTTATTTATTTTACACAAGACTATTATTTATCACACTCACAGCAAATGGCTAGCCAACTATTATACTAAAGGCCAACTCAAGTAATTGGTTCAGCGGAAGGCTCCTCATGTGCTAGAATACAGTCCTACTGTTCCAACCAACTTGCACCAGTGTAGAGATGCAAGTCACTTTCTCAGAAGACAAATACCTTCTCCAATCCTACATTTCCATCAAGCTGCAGGCACAACCCCCACAACAGTCCTTCTGAATTCCATTGGCCACTGAGCGTGCCCAATCTCCACTAGGGTGCTTTTTGGGGCTCTTCTCCTAATTTGGCGCCCCCCCCAAAAGTTTGTGTGTTTCTGCAAATGACAGAGTTCCCACGATCCTGCTGATACCTCTTTCTTTTAGGCTGCTTAATAATACATTCTTGGAAGGTTATGAAACACCACTCTGGTCTCTCATTTGATATACCCTTGGAATGGGCGAACGCCGTCAGTTCCAATCTGCTCATTATCATAGCATACAGGATTACTTCTCACAATTTGGCAGTAACTCTGGTTAATTCCAAGAAAGGTTTTCAGAATCACAGTGTAAGAATGTGTTTTCTGTGGGGGGGGAATTATGAGGAATATGTTACCAACATATTTGCTCACAGGCCTGTTTTCTATTTAATGGTAATTCTGCTGTTCTGAGGACAACTGGATTCAAGTGCCATTTGTTTTCACATTAATTTTTCCCCAGTTTAATCCTAAACACTTAAGAGTCCACAAACTTTAAGAGGCTTTCCTGTGTCACGGGAAAGGAGTCATTCAGGATGGAAGTTGTTAAAAGGAAGCTACAAAGAAAATTATTCGTTTTCTTTTCAACATTCTTAGTTTGCAGCTTTAATCTCCCACAGGTGTTGACAGCCCTTTCCAGTTAATCGCAATGGCAGCTACAGACATGCACTGGCAGCAGCAACAAATTAGACCCCAAAGTGTTGTTACTGAGACTTCTCTGACTCGCTTCTAAAAAATATGTGCCAAAGGAGGCTGGAAATAATGAGATCTGCAAGTGCTGTTCTTGAAGTGAAACAACCACCAGGGCAACATTGGATCTTCCTGTGCTAAGCAGGCCCATATTGTACAACACTTTAATAATAGTTGAAGATTAAGCTAGCCTTTGTCACCAAGTGCTAGAATTCTTTCCGTCCTCTGTCATAATTATAGCTATTGCCTGTTAGGCATGGATGTAACCTTGAGGCTGTTGTTGTCAGGGTATGTTCCAGGCAACTCTGGAGTCGATCTGAAGCTTAACTGAGTGTGGGACTCCTCAGAGATGATTGGTCATGATGCACAACTTTTCCACAAAGTTTCCATGAGATGACCAGGAAGGAGGCAAAATTTTCCTAGAGGGCAATCTATCTCTCCCAAGCTTTCACTGCAATCTGCAGCTACAAGGAGGTATTGACACACTTTCAGTATCATTTCTTATTCATCAATACGAATGGATGTTGTTAATATTGCAGTTGTTTGAAAAGGGATTGTTATTTGACTGGAGTGTAATTGAGATGAATAAGATTTTGGAACACAGAATTAAAGTAAATCACCAGACCATCAATTCTAAACTATTATAATCTGGCATATGAATGATTGGGATTAGTAATTGTATTATAATTTGGCATTGATATAATGAGGCTACCATTGGATTATTGTAATTGAAAACTAATAAAATGATTTTAAAAATAAATAAAATAAAGTATTTCATGATGCAGCACATAGTTAATTCACTATTGGTAGTGATGGCCACTAGCATGAATGATTTCAGAAGAGGGTTAGACAAATTCATGGAGAATATGGCTATCAATGAATGGCTAATAGCAACAATAGCCTGGTACTACCACTTGCTGGGAAGAACGGGGGGAGAGCTCTGTTGTACTCAGGTGCTGCCCATGTGTTTCCAACAGGCATCTAGTTGAAAACTGTCGGGGTTTGGGTGCTGGAGCTCCTCGTGCACAAACTTGGACTGCTCATGCACGAGGTACCAGTAGCAGGGAAAGCGGCCAGCGTTCCGCGTGCTTTTGAGCACGGGCGCCAGCCAAGTCTCACAATCCGAAGGAAGCTGAGTAAGCCGGGTGATGACTCCGAAGGTGCATGAGTTCTTAATTGCCTTCTTAATAAAATATTGCCTCGAGAAATAGAAGATACCCTGACTCTGAATAGGTAGATCAACTCAAGGAAATTAAAAATTTACCTTAAACCTTTTACTCCCCTTTTACCCCAAAGAAAGACAGACACCGGTTATATCTTTAGTGGCTTTGGCAGAACCCGCGTAGGCTCGTCCCCTAAGCTAAGTTCTCCTAAGCTCAAAGTCCCTGCGCGCCCGATCTTCCGCGAGGCTGACTAAATAATACTAAAACCGAAATATCTTCCGCAAGCCTAGCCCTAGGCTAAACCTAAAAGAAACCTAACTAAAGCTAAACCGAATGATCTTCCGCGATCTAACTCTAACTAAATGAAAAACTCATCCAACCCATCCAGCCCGCTCCCAATACCCTTAAACTAAACTTGACTTCAACTAAAACCCAACTAAAGCAAAACGATAAAAACGTGCCCAAGCGGGGAGCCTCAGCCTTTTATTTTGGAACAAACGTGACATCATGATCAATGCCTTGACCAATGAAATCACTGTTGCTGCCCTCCAAAAGGGCGGGAAGCAAGTTTAACGCTCATTAATAACTTTGAACATGACCGGAACTATAAAATAAAGGCGGATTAATCTCATTGGTGAACCAAACTATTCATTCTTACTTTCGCTTTCGCTTTTGCGCGTAGTAATACCAAAAGTAGTTCCCGAAAACTTCATTAAACAATTAAATAAATGTGGATCCTATGGCGGATCCGTGCAACGTATTCCGACAAAAACAGAATGTTGGACTAGATGGGCTTTTGGTCTAATCCAGAAGGCCCTTCTTACACTTTTATGTTTGGTACGCAGAGGATGACAGTGAAGCCAAACAGTGCCCTGGTAAGCTGAATGTCCATCCCAGAATATTCCAACAGAATTCTCCATAAAGCCTAAGGTCCATGACAATCAAGTCAACATGGAAACTATTCTCTGAAGGTAGGAAATTTGAAAAAAATCTGCGCAAAGTATTCTCTGTGGCAGGTTTTACATAATATGTTCATTCTCTCTCCCTCCCCCCCTTTCTTATACTTCAGTTGTTCAAGTTGTTTAAGGGGTGCAGGTGGTGCTGTGGTCTTGAGCTTGCTGATTGGGAGGTCTGCAGTTTGAATCCACGTGATGGGGTGAGCTCCTGTTGCTCTGTCCCAGCTTCTGCCCACCTAGCTGTTCGAAAGCATACCAGTTCAAGTAGATAAATAGGTACCGCTCTGGCTTCCATCACGGTGTTCTGTTGTGCCAGAAGCAGTTTAGTCATGCTGGACACATGACCTAGAAAGCTGTCTGTGGACAAATGTTGGTTCCCTTGGCCTGAAGCGAGATGAGCGCCGCACCCTATAGTTGCCTTTGACTGGACTTAACTGTCCAGGGGTCATTTACCTTCCCCCCTTCAGTTGTGATGCTTTTTGACCATTGCTGTGTGTATCCATCTAGATTCACAGCCTCACGCCTTAGTAACACACAGAAGAAGAGTATCTGCTTTGCATGCAGAAGGTCTCAGGTTCAATCCTCAGTATCTCCCAGCTCAAGCTGGGAGAGACTCTAGTCTGAGCAGCCAGAGAGTTGCTGCCAGTCAGTGTGGACAACAGTAAACTGGATGCACCAATGGTCTGACTTGGTATAAGGGAGCTTCCTATGATCTTAGATTTATGTGATCTCATACAATTTTGGATCAAAGTATGTTTCTTCTGAAATATTGCCGGTATTTTAAAGATCTGAGATAGCCTGCTGTGCAATAATGTGTAAAACAAGATTCTGCTGTTTAAGGGACTGCAAATGTTTACAACTGATGAACAATCCTAGCCTCTAAAAAACCAACACCTCATTTTCTCAGCTTTATCTCTAAGCACCCTTAGTTTCAAAATGTATTCAAAGAGCACTCTTGTTATTTATCTCACTGTCACTTATATATGTAAAAATTAAGCAGTGTTAATCTCTTGTAGGAGTATCAATTGGTGGTTTGAACAGCAACCCAAAGGAAGCATTTTGTGGTAGGCACATATGCACAATTTTGATTGTAGGGAAGCCTTGTCTCCTTACTTTGCCTAAAGAACAGTAGGTACACAAATATATTTCCTTATGCTCGTCTTTATCTACTATGACTTGCAGGAAGGCCACCCAGGAGCTTATAAATTCATTATTGAGAATCTAGTCACACTGCATTCTGAACTCATAGTATTCATAGAATTTGTTAGTCTTTAAGAAGCCCCTGACACCTTAAAGGAAGGAGAGAATGTCTTCAATCCCATCCCCATTAATACTATGGTGTCAGGTGACTGACAGATGGATGGCCCCACCAACCTGTCAACTTTGGCCCGTTGAGGTGGAGGGAGATAAAGATCTGGCTCTCAGGCCAGAAATGGACCTCCACTGCTGTCCTAAGAAGTAGATCAAAATTAACTGCTCATTCCCCCCCCCCCCCCCCAAACAATGAAATGCCTTTGGAAACCAACAGGTTTAGCCTATTGACTTTTGTCAGCCATTTCCTCCAGGACATAAAAATAGCACTTCTGGATCAGATTCAAGCCCATCTAGTCCAACATCCTGTTCTCATAGTGGTCTACCAGATGTCAACAGGAAGCTTGCAAACAGGAGCCAGGTATAACAGTACTCCTCTTCATTTGTGACACGTTTTCAGTTCTGTTTTGCTTGCAGCAGTTATTTTTTTCCAAGCCAGAACCCTCCTTAGAGTTTTTGATGGTTTGAACCAGGAAGTTGCTTCAAGCGGGTATGTTTTTACCTTCTAGTCATGAGCTGATGTTTGAACTGAGAAAACAGCATTATCAAAGCAGTAATTCCCTGGTGTGAATATTTCTACTTTTGTGTGTTCTTGTTTACTAATTTTCTTTTTCTTTTTTAATTACCGGAAGACATGAGCAGAGAACTGTCAGTGAAATAGAGTCAAAGTGGCAGGAGTGTGCATTTGAGTTCAGCATCACATGAATAGTTGTGAAACCCAGTTCTGTTCCAGAAATTACATTAAATAATGTATCTCATTGACCTAAAAGGAAAGGGGAGTAGCAAGAAAATACTTTCCTATGATATCTAAAAATTGAACTCCTTAGAAGCAAAAGGAGAATTGACCTACATAGACTAATTTTAAGTTACTGGAGCCTCTCTCTTTCCCATCTAAACTTAATTTGGTGCAGATAGGAAGCTTTACTCAGATTAGGAAGGTTTACCCTGTATAGGTCTGCCTACTCTCTTATCCGTTTCTCCAGGTTCTGGTCTTCAGGGCTTGCATAACTCCAAGTGCAAAGCGCCACACCTTGACAACCAGCAGACTGTTTGAGCTTGTTTTGTCATGGAACTAGACAAGTCCCTACAATCAGCAGATCATTTGGGCTTGCACAGTGCCAGGGACTAAGCCAGGGGTCAGCAAACTTTTTCAGCAGGGGGCCGGTCCACTGTCCCTCAGACCTTGTGGGGGGCTGGACTATATTTTGGGAAAAAAAATGAACAAATGCCTATGCCCCACAAATAACCCAGAGATGCATTTTAAATAAAAGGACACATTCTACTCATGTAAAAACACGCTGATTCCTGGACTGTCTGCGGGCTGGATTTAGAAGGCGATTGGGTCGCATCCGGCCCCCGGACCTTAGTTTGGGGATATACCATCCAACCTTTCTCTGATGAAAATACGGACATCCCAAGCAAAAGCAGGACATTCCAGGATCAAATCTGGAGGTACTCAAAGTGGCTGTGTTATATCCTGCTTCCATACTGATATGAAGTCCATTGTGTCAGTATTAGACATGCCTGAAGAAAGTATTTGTAAATACAACCACAAGCTTTACTTTTAAGGAATCTCTTATATTTAGACTCCTTGAAGAGACATCTTTTGATTTTTAAAAAAGTGTGGGTTCAATTAGATCCCTTAAATGGAACTCAGGCTGATTGTCCTTCTGGCCCAGAAACCTAAAAATCCACCCAATTTTTCCATGTTTGCTTACTAAACACAGCTTGTGATTCTGCCTCCTTTCCGTAGTCTACCCTTCTGTTTGTGTTACCTTCAAACTGACAGAGAAATTATGTTTTAAAGATGGGTTAATAACCCTGCTTCAGAGATGCAGCGTGACCTAGAAAATCAGAATTTGAAGAAAAGACTTTGATCAAATATGGTCTTCATTTATGAACACATATGGTTGGTGTTTCTATGTAATGAGAGATAATCCTAAAGTACACAGTTTATTATTTGGGCTGTGCCTTTTAGGTTTTAAGCTATGCATTCTATGTTGTAAGCAATAACCGTCAGTCTTCTCTGTCTTCTAAAAGTTTGACATTAAATATCCATGAAACATATGCAGTTTTAAAAGTGATATCATCATCTGAAAGTAGGACATCATGTATAAGAATTTGATTTTAATATTGCTGAGAATTGGAGATTCTTCAAAAGATTTACTCTCCTTTTTGGTAAGAGTTCCATAATTTTGTTGAGTTCTTCAAATTCATTTTCATGGGCTCATTTATAATTTCAAAAAGTTGCTCGAAGAAACAAGGTGCAATCATCAAAGAAGCATGACAACTGTATCACATTTCTGAGATTTCAAAATTAAGATGGCCTGTCATTTTATCTGGCTCTTTGACAGAAGAAGCTTCCCTAATTCCTTTGTGATTGAAGTATGGAAGGAGAGCGGTGGCTGAAGAAATCAACATCTTCTATAATAGATATGAAATTGTGCAGTAAGTAGATAGCATTACCTGTCATTGTGTTCTCAGGAAGGTGCCAAAATGATATTCTTTTTGAATACGAAGGTTAAATCCACTTGAAAACCAGACAAAGAGGGTCAGAATTCAAAGTGTCTGAAAGTTTTCTATCTTCATTATTCTACTTTTTCACTTTTACCTAATTATTTTAAGTGATTCTTTAGATAATGATAGACTTCAGCTGTCAAAATTATTATTTTTCACCTGTTGCTGCAGTGTATAATATTTTCTTCTTCTTCTTCTTCTTCTTCTTCTTCTTCTTCTTCTTCTTCTTCTTCTTCTACTTCTACTTCTATTACTACTACTACTACTACTACTATATAAATACCACTTTCATAGTCAAGGATATTTTTCTTTTTATTCACCCACGTTAAAACAAAATCACGGTAAAAGTTTGGGCTTTTTTTGTACCCTGCATTTTTCCTTGTGCTGCTCACTAAATTAAAAATCTAGGCTGTGATCTAGCCAGTTATGATCTTTTAAGTGCCACTGATTTCAGTGGAACAGAGCTGAGGATGGACTTTTGAAACTGGACCCTGGCAATCATGAGGCAAGACATGAGATGGATAGCTCAGTTGGTTAGAGCATGGTGCTGATAATGCCAAGGTTGCAGGTTCAATCCCCGTATGGAACAGCTGCATATTTTTGCATTGCAGGGGCTTGAACTAGATGATCATCAGGTTTCCTTCCAGCTGTACAAGTCTGTTTTTCTAAGTGATGGGTTGAACTAGGTTAGTAACACGACATATGAAAAACACAATTTGTTACAGAACATACGGATAAAAACAGACACCATGGACTGAATTCAGCTAACTAGTCCCACCAGTGGAAGCCCACGTAAGGACTTCCACTAATGCAGTGGAGCTTTCCTGCTTCTTCTCCCACTGCAGTCCCTTAAATTAGCTGGGGGAGAAGGGTCAGGAGAATTCCCCCCCCCAAAAAAAATAAAACAATGTGCGGGTGGGGGAAAGGGCAGATCATTCATCAGGCAAGGAAAAGTACTTGCCCCATGATGCTGCTTACTTAGTGCTATATTGAATTCCTCCCCACTCAAACAATTCAAGAAACATGGGATGAATTCAGTATTATAGCAAAATAATCGAGACTGTCGGTACATTACAAGTACAGGCCTAAATCATAGTTACCATATTGCCATTTTCATTACAAAATTCCTATCTATCATGGTAGTGTCCACCTCCCAGAATGGAAGTTACATCATTTATGAGAAAGCAACATCCAATGTATTTCTGGGGATTTTAAATAGCAGCCTCTAGGAAGCAGCCATCAAAATCAGCCGTGCTGCTTTTGCCATGAAAAGAAGGCGTAAAAAGAGACATCGAGAGAGACGAAAAACAATAATGAAAGTGAATGTCATGAAACAAATGGAATTTGAGCCAACAGATGATGAAGCAAATGAAGTTGTTTAAAAGAACAACAAAAAATGGAAATGACAAGGCCTTTTATAGTAGAGCAAAAAGGATATATATATATCTCACCAGCACCCCAAATAATGAAGATTTGCCCTTAATATATTTGTAAAAATGTGGGAGGAAGAGGCCATAGTTCAGTGGTTGAGAACATGCTTTGCATGCCCAAAAATTCAGGTTCAGTCTCCACTTTGGGCTGGAAAAGACATCCTATCTGCCAGTCACTGTAGACAATACTGAATTATATGAACAATGGCCCGCTTTTGTCCCTTGTAACAGGTTCTTGTGTTCCTATGAATAGCAATGGCGTCATTTTGCTGCCTGGCATGGAGGATTCCCATTCCAGCACCCGCTGCTTCCCAGAAATGCTGTTAAAGTGCCCTTGTGATGTTAGTTATAGTTCTGGGTTAGCCATGGTGCCACCATGCAGCATGGTTGGGCAAATGCCTGGACCCAGTTCCAGTGCCTTGAGGATGTTTAAAAAGCCTGTCACCATAAAAACATGGCTGCTCCAGTCCCACCCACATGACATTCTACCAGGCCTGCTCTAAAAATCAGTGTAGTGTTGTGTCTGCTATGCGTATGGCAGACCTTTCCCATAACTCAGCTCCACAGTTTCCTTGTTGCAAGGTAGCCAGAAGCATTGCCTTGCCACAGGAGGAATGCAGTCCTCTGTAACCACGTTTACCATTCTGTTCATCCAATGCAAGCATCATAATTTACAGTAGCTTTGGGATATTTCCCCACTGTTGTCAACAGTTGCTTCCACCATACTGAGATGAATCTAACCACCATTCCCAACCCCCTCACGTGCTTATGTGAAAATAAGTTCATTGTGGCTGTTTCCACAGGTCTGTTCCCTGCCCTCCTTTTCTCCTTTTCTTTAATCTAATCTTAAAAAGCTAAAAACAGGCCCAACTCACTGGCTGAGGAATTTTAATCCTTTCAACATAACTATGTGTGGTATTTGCCCTCATATAGTGAACTAATCCCAGTTGCAAACTTTTGCATGGTTAAATAAAACAAAAATGGAAAACCCTACAGATATATTTTGTGTTAAACGGGGCCACGAGGCAAATGGCACGAAATCTTTTTATCCTTATGCTGTGCTGTCACAAATTAAAACATACAGTGTGCATGTATTCTTGAACATGCAAAACCTCTGCCTAATGTTTATTCTAGCAAATGGCCTTTTAGGAAATCCTGGCTTGAATCAACATTGGCTGTGACTTGAAGCCGGGAGGCCCCCTCCTTGGCTCCGCCCAGTGGCTTATGTCATTTCCTGCATGTACATGAAGAGCATGTGGACAAATTCCAATACCTTTATAATTTAATGGAGATTGGCTATGAAAATGAGAACCGAATCTAAGTTTAAAGTGCATTTTCTGTAGTTCTTCCAACTAAGAGAAATCCATGAACAAGGAAGATTCAAGCACGGGACGCAGCTGTCTGACCTGATGCAGGAAGCCACTTTATACCAAGTCTGTCTGTCTGTTCTTCTAGTCCAGTATTGCCTACTCTGACCGGCAGTAGCTCTTCAGGGTGTTAAGCAGAGGTCTTACCCTTTAAAGTAAAAAAGGTAAAGGACCCCCTGGACAGTTAAGTCCAGTCAAAGGCGACTTTGGGGTTGCGGCACTCATCTCGCTTTCAGGCTGAGGGAGCTGGCGTTTGTCCGCAGACAGCTTTCCTGGTTATGTAGCGAGCATGACTAAACCGCTTCTGGTACAATGCTACACAGCCATGACCTGTTACCCAATCCTTGTTTTGCAAAATGGAGATGTCAGGAATTGAACCTGGGATCATCTGCATGTCAAGTGTGGAGTCTTCTGTTGGAGGCAGAGTCAACATTAGGCCTGTAGATACAGTGGTACCTCGGTTCTCAAGTGCCTTGGTTCTCAAATGTCAAAAACCCAGAAGGAAGTGTTCCAGTTTTCGAATGTTTTTCGGAAGCCGAACGTCCAATGTGGCTGTTGGCTATTCTTTCCAGGTCGCCTGCACCAATCAGAAGCTGTGCCTTGGTTTTTGAACATTTTGGAAGTGAAACGGACTTCTGGAATGGATTAGGTTTGGCGGCGCTTTTGCTATTTATTTATTTATTTATTTTTTAAAAGGCTTTTTCGGTTAATTTGTTTTTGTGACTGTGTGGAACCCAGTTCAGCTACTGATTGATTGATGGATTGATTGTGTGGCTGCAGAAATGGATAAAAGCCCCCCATACAAACAATGACTATCATCAGTGCAGGTAAGAAAAAATAATAATTTTAATTCTTATCATCTACAATACTATCTTATTTATTTTATAGTACAGTACATTGATTATTGCTTTCATTTTATGGATCAATGGTCTTGTTAGATAGTAAAATTCATGTTAAATTGCTGTTTTAGGGGTTGTTTTTAAAAGTCTGGAACGGATTAATCTGTTTTGCATTACTTTCTATGGGAAAGTGTGCCTTGGTTTTGGAACGCTTTGGTTTTGGAACAGACTTCCGGAACGGATTAAGTTTGAGAACCAAGGTACCACTGTATAGCCAGGCTTTTCCTGTTTTTCTGGTGACCTCTTTCTCACTCTCGCTTTCTGTCGCTGCTCACCTTCACTCTTTTCCCAGTGTCTCCTTTTCTTCCAATTGCCTTCCTGCTTCCAAGCCACCTGACATTAATCAGGGCTGCACAAAATTAGGCCAAGGGCTACATGAGTAACCAGGGCTGCAGGTTGCCCATAGTTGCACTTGAAAATAGTAATTCAGTTCACATTGAAAGGCAGACTTACTGAACCCACACTTTCTGAAACAATATGCACAATGAAACACAGCCGTGGATCAAGATTCACACTTCTGATGAAATGCAATCCTGCCGTCAAGTAGAGTATACTTAATAAATGCACATTTTGCTTCTTTTTGGCTACAGGCAGGTAGTTAAGTTGAGGTACATTTGGTCTTCTAAGAATTTTGGGATCACAGTGTGAACATTGTTTCTTGACCTCTACAGACATCTGCATGCCGTGCCACTCATGGACATTTTTACTGCAATTGCATGGCTGTAACAGTGCATTTTGTTACAAGATCAAAGAGAGGAAGCTTTTAACAACTGATTCAGAAAAAATCCAGGTTTACAAGCTGGTGAGTAGTAAAGAAGGCTGCACTGCTGTATATTGGAATGGAAATTCATGTTCATGGGATCTCAGTTTAGGAGGATATTCAGATTGAAAAGTCTGAACTTGCTTTTCTTCTAAAATAAATTTTAAAATGAATCTGATAAGACATGCTGGAGTCCTGTTAAAAAGTATGTGGGGCATTTCTTTAAAGTACACAGGGCATTTCTTAAACATCTGGCATACATATGAGATCCTCTCTCTCTACCATCTCTCTCTCCCTCTTTGGCAAAGCCAATTCCTATGCATTTTGGCCTTTTCAAAACAATCCTGCCAAGTTCTGCTCTTACTTCTTGGATTGTGACAACATTAAGTGGGAATGGTTCTGTAATTTATGTGCCAATTCAGTGCTTTCAGGACCATGCTATCGGTCTTCTGTGTCTGTGTGTCTGTGTGGTCTCACAGAATGTATACATCACCACCAACTCAAGTGGTTTTTCCTCCCTCCTGTGTTTGTGAAGAAAGAGATTTATATATATATATATGCTCTATAATATTTGAAATGAAATTAACTTCATGTGGTAAGATGTTTCAACTAACCAAAAATATGTGAACAAGCCTGTCAGGATTTTCATCAACTTTGGGCTGAACTTCAAAGATGTATATGTTATGTAAGAAACTGGGTTGAATTATGCCATTTCTGAGAAATTCATGGAGAAACACCATTGGTTTTGAACTCAAACACCAGCTGTCATTTCAACAAGATCTTTCATTTAAGAAGGGCTAAGATGAATCCTGGGATGCGGTGTGGCACTGTGGGTTAAACCACAGAGCCTAGGGCTTGCTGATCAGAAGGTTGGCGGTTCCAAACCCCGCAACAGGGTGAGCTCCCGTTGCTCGGTCCCAGCTACTGCCCACCTAGCAGTTCGAAAGCACGTCAAAGTGCAAGTAGATAAATAGGTACCGCTCCAGCAGGAAGGTAAACGGTGTTTCCGTGTGCTGCTCTGGTTTCGCCAGAAGCGGCTTAGTCATGCTGGCCACATGACCCGGAAGCTGTACGCCGGCTCCCTCAGCCAGAAAAGCGAGATGAGCGCCGCAACCCCAGAGTCATCCACGACTAGGCCTAATGGTCAGGGGTCCCTTTACCTAAGATGAATCCTATTTGTGCTTGCAAAGGGATCATACTGTACTTCCTTCCACTTGTACTGATGCAAGTCAGCTAGCTTCGTGTATGAAGGTTTTGATCTGTGAAGGAATGGTATTGATTCCACTTGATTCTTTCTTGGTGTACTTTCTCTGTCGCAGTGCTCAAACTGTGAGGGGTAAGACAGAGGTTTCTACCTCATGACTTCTCCCTGTTTTAACCTATGCATGCTCTTCTCTATAGACTTCTAAAAACAGTAGCTAAGGGAACATCACAGAATGTTGGCCCCATCTGGCCACCTGTAGTTTGAACAGGGTTCTTCACCTTTCTGTTAGGGTGAGGTGAGATGGTACCTTCAGCAGTGCTCCAATATATCTGTAGCTTATATGGCCATGATGTGGCACATATTATTTATCCTTGCACAAATGAACAGAGAAACGACAACTGTGTTTGGTTGGTGAAGTTCAACGGGAAGCTTGAGAACCTGGGAAGATCTCAAGAAAGCCAGAAAAGAAGTGCAGCCGAAACATCCCGAAGTTTCTTGTGCATCTAGATAGGAATTATATATCTGACTCTCAATTGCATAAAGGTTGCAAAAATATCACCGCCTCTCCATCACTACTAGAAATACCGCTGTGACAGAATGAGCAGCAAGCCCCTTTCAACACGAGCGTTGATGAATCCAAGTCACATTGACTTGGCATGCATGATACTGTGGTTAATATTGTACAATTTATAACGCAATTATTATTCACCATATCCATAGATACCACCCGCAACTTCTTCTGCAGAAAGAAGTGAGTGATTGAAGTCGTATTCCCCTTTAGTCCATTACTGCTGTGATTAATATCACTCCATGCTGGTAAATCCTTTCAATGACCCCTTGGAAAGATAGTTCTGTAGACCAGTGGTTCTCAAGCTCCCCCACCCCACCACCGGGTCACACTTTCAGAATTTTTTTTTGCTCACGCCACATCAATTAT
Source organism: Lacerta agilis (assembly GCF_009819535.1). NCBI lineage: Eukaryota > Metazoa > Chordata > Lepidosauria > Squamata > Lacertidae > Lacerta > Lacerta agilis. The sequence goes on from NC_046312.1 coordinate 100,461,139, forward strand.
TTATTGACAAGAAATACATTATAGCCCACCATGTTAGAAGTAGCAGAGGCAAGCTACGAATCCATTCACATGAAATGTTGCTTGTAAAATCCAACATTCTGTAATACTTGGGGAGATGACAGAGCCACCCACTTAATTGGACTCAGTTCGTAGCTGCATGCACTTTGGGGGAATTCTTCACCACTTAAGATTCCACCCAGTGTTTATTTCCCTGTTTGGCCTGGGCTTTGTGAATTTCTTCCACATAGTTTTTTTCCCCTTTCTGGCCAGCACATAAAATGTTGATTTTTTTCCAGGAATAGAACTTTGAACTCTCGTAGACTGGTTCCTGATTTGCGTTGGCATCAGCGGGAGGAGATCTCTCACAGGGAGAAACCCGTGCATGTTTTCCCAATTAAACACTTTAAATCCCCCTCCTGTTAATCCATTCAAAGCACATGTGATGCTTAAGGAAACAGAGAAACGTGAAATAACTCTAAGCTCCACCGGGCTGTGGATACAAATGTCACAGCTTTCGGCAACTGAGCAAAGCTCGCTTCAGCAACACCTTTGCCAAATTTCTGTTTATCAGGGGGATAAAGCAGGAAATTGCTCAGACTGTAAGAAACTTGATGTTGTTTTCGGAGAAGAGAATTAATTGACTATCTGGGGTATGAGTTAGATAAACCAAGCCTGTCAGGCAACTTCCAAGCCTTGCAAGCACTTCAAAAACATCTTCAAATAACAGCAGCATTGCAGAATCAGTGAGATTTCTGCCACTGTGGTTGCTGTTGCTTAGGGCATTTTTTCATTATCTATCCCTCACTATTCACCTGCTGCATCAGTCTTCTATTGACTAGCGTGGATATAGCAATACAACCATCACCTTTCCTTTACAGCTGCTAGATTATATTAGTGCAAAGTTGTGCTTGGAAGCCAGTGGGGTCAAACCCACATAAGGAGTGTGAAACACGTAGTAGCTGTGGCTGGTGATGTGCATCTTATGTACATTACAGCCAGTGGGGCTCAGAGGAGCATATATGGTATGGTTACCAGACGTCCCTGTTTCCCGTGGACAGTCCCCGGATTTACAAGTTTGTCCCCAGACAAAATCCGTCCCTGGAATGTCCTCGGATTTCATTTAAAGTCCCCGGATTTATATTTTAAGTGTTGTAGATTTATTAGTAGGGAATGAATGTTGCGTGATTGGTTCAGCGGCACAAGACACATCATATGGGGACTTCCGGCGAGGCAAAATGGCGGGCGCCACTGCAGCGAGCAGCTCCTGAAGCCAGCCAGAGCCAACTGCGCTACCAGGCTGGCTCTGGGCTGCTGAGACTGCCGCTGCCTCTGCCACTGCCAAGGGGGAACCGAGGATGCCCGCCACATCAGTGGGGGGAACCGCTGACACACACCCCACGACCGAGAGTGCCCGGCCACCAAGCTGACTGCCCAGTGGCGCTCTGGGGCCAGGAAAACCCCGGAGCCGATGCAGGGAGAAGGAGGAGAGGAGAAGGAGAAGGAAGAGAGAGAAAGAGGTAGGAGGAAAAAAAGGGGAGCCCCAACCCAGGGGCGTTCTTAGCCCCTTGGCTGCCGGGGGCGGGAAGCCAAGAGACACCCCTGGGGGGCGGGGCGTGCGTGCGTCATGACGTCATGACGCATGCGACGCCCCGCCCCCGGGGGTGCCGGGCGGCGGATTCAGGAGTCTTTGCGCGCTGCAAAAACTCCTGAAGAAGCCTCCGCCCGGCGGCAGCACCCCTTCTTGCCGCGGCTGCTCGTGCCTGCGGGAGCAGCCGCTGCAAGAAGGGGTGCCGGGCGGCGGATTCAGGAGTCTTTGCGCGCTGCAAAAACTCCTGAAGAAGCCTCCGCCCGGCGGCAGCACCCCTTCTTGCTGTGGCTGCTCCCGCAGGCACGAGCAGCCGCGGCAAGAAGGGGTGCTGCCGCCGGGCGGAGGCTTCTTCAGGAGTTTTTGCAGCGCGCAAAGACTCCTGAATCTGCCGCCCGGGCTCCCTTGGCGCAGCGCAAGTCAGGGCAGGGAGAGGGACGGGCCACCTCGCTGGCCCGCCCCTTGCTTCCATGCCGAGCTGCGCCGCTGCAAGGGGGGGCTATTTTCGGCGCTGCTGGGGCGGAGCCGCAGGGGCGGCCAGCGAGGGGGGGTGACACCCCTCCTCGCTGGCCGCCCCTGTGGCTCCCCCCCCCCCGCAGTGCCGAAAATAACCTAATTTTTTTAATTTTTTTTTAAAAATAAAAAATCCCAGTGGGCGGGGCTGGCCCCCCATGTGTCACCCCAACAGGGGTGCTGCCCGGGGCCCCGCCGCCCCCTCCGCCCCCCCATGCGACGCCCCTGCCCCAACCTTGCCATGCCAGTGCCGCTGCTGCTGGAGAGGTAGGAGAGCACCAGGAGGGCAAGGACACATGGCTGAGCCCGGGCCCAGCCCGAGCCTACTCCACAGTGGCTAGCACTCCAAGAGAGCTGGCCGGGGCCCAGAGGAAGGCCGCATGACAGAGGAGACCACAGAAGAGAAGATATTACTTCTTATTTTATTTTTATTTTTTTAAAAAAAAGATAACTTTTTTCTCTTAAAAAAAAAAGTTTCCCCGGATTCTTTGAAAAAATATCTGGCAAGCTTAATATATGGTGTAGTTGCACCTTAACTTTCAGATTAACTGCACACTCCTATAGTGGTCTTCAGCATCTTCGTGGGCATGACAATAAAGGACAGTGCTCTAAACATGTTATTTATTTCTGTCTTACACATATGAGCACCTGCACTCCTACAGATATCACAGCTATGTATATGTGAACCCTTCCATGCCTTAAACCAAGCTTTCAGAACCTGGCCTGCTCTAAATGTTTTGGACTAGAACTCCCATCAACCCCAGTTGGCCAAAATTGTCCCCCCCCCCAACCACCAGGATTGCAACAGGTTGGTGAATTCTTACTTAAGCCCTGTGATAAAAGCAAATATTTATTCTTTATAAAGTGTCTCAACATAGCTACTGAACAGCACAGGTCTGTCTGAAGGCATTTTGCTGCCTGAGTGAAGAAATATACATATTGTATATATTGTATACAGCTTTCTAGGGGTTGTGTAGGTTCTTCAACACATGTAGACTATTTGGTTGTGCAAGTGTTACCGATTGGGCAAAAAGCAGGTTGGAGACCAGTGTGTAGTCCTGTAACATCCATTGTTCCAAGTACATACATGTTGAAAAATGAAGTATGTGCAGTACCATTGAGACTGATGGTACCATTGAGCCTGATTGCTTCTTCAGATGCTAGCCTCAATGGACTTCCTCATTTGGTTCATAATGAAGCTTACTCAACCAAAGAACTGAATGAGAGGATAACACAGGTGGAATAAAACCTGCCTCCCATATCAGCTAACAGTCATCTACAACACTGATAAAGGTTGTGGAATTGTAAAACGTGAGTGTAAGGATGTCCTCTTACGAAACAATGCACATCAAAGGACTACAGAAAACACAAGCAAATGCTTCAGCATGTCATAATGTGGTCATGCATTTCCAGTCTGAGAAGGGACAGCCACTACCAATGCAATGGATACTGTAATGGGTACCGAGATGATTTGTCTGTAGGCTTTTTTTTTCTTTTTAGGTTCCTCTGGTCTTCCAGCTTTGGAGGAAGAAGAGTGACTTCCCAGAGCTCTGCAGCCACTGAGGTGCTGGTGGAAAGTTTCTCCCTCAAGGAAGGCCAAGTTGGATGGTCAGGGAAGTTAGTAGCCTCTCTCCATGGCTGGGGAAGGATTGTAAAGGAAATAATCCCATGTCATCCTAGCTGCCTGCAGTATGTTAACAACACATGGCCTCCTGCAGCAACTCAAAGCAACTGATTCCCTTTTCTTCTTTTAAAACCCACCCAAATGCTGCAGAAGGTTGTGATAACCGCAAATGCAAAAGAAAATTGTTTCCCATATTCTATAAACACATTGGGCAATGTTTAACAATTTGTTGTTTTGATAGAGCCCCGGGACTGACCTCTGACTTGCAAGTTTGTGCAGCTTATACTTAGAACCATCTGTCATCATTTAGTTAATCGACTCCGTACCATGGTGGCCTCAGTGAGTTTTACAATGATCAGCTGTTACAGCTCGGTAAAAACTGTACGGAGCTCATAAGGAAGCCCAGTGCAATAAATGTATCTCTGCAACTTCAGAGAAGATGCCTCCCAGCTTGGCTTTTCTAACTTTTAGCAGATAGGCCCCGTCAGTCTGGCAGTACTTTTGAGCTTGCAATAACAACTCACTTAATCTAGCAGGCAGGTCTTAAAAGGGTTTAGCCTTGTTGATTTAGAGGAGACTGGGGGCATTTTGAAGCACAACCATGGCAGCTTAAGTGTTTTGTGCGCCATCCTGTAACGCTGAGTCCTGAATCACCCCTCTGAATGACAACTGAGGAAGACCACAGAGCTCCCTTAGCTACAATGAGCTTTGTATCTTGCATGCAAAGCTTTGTATCTTGCATGCAGAGCGTGCCTGGCGTGCTCTGGTCCATGGGGTCACGAAGAGTCGGACACAACGGAACGACTGAACAACAACAACAAATCTTGCATGCATCTTGGGTGATGTTCTGCCATCCTCACTGCATTAGGAGGAAAATGCAAAGCACTTGGCTTTACTTTACTTCCTGCTTTATTCTCAGAATATCCCAGGTAGGCTCCACCCCCTTTTATGCTTAAAGAGCAGACCCAACCCTTACTTGGTCCGTTCCCTGGCTACGCCTCCCCAGTCGCGATTGGCTCTTTGAACTGAGGTTTGGCGGGAACCTCAAGGTTTGTGACTTGGGGAGGCAGTCCAGGAGTGCTTGGCCGGGAGACACATTGGATTGGGGGTGTTGTGTGCAGGCATGCAAAGGGCGGCCTCCATTTGACGTGGAGAGTGGTCATTCTTCTCAGAATGTCGGAGATGGCATTAGTTTGACTATCACTGTGGTTAGGGAGAACAGTTGTACTTTAGCTACGATAGCTAAGATGGCTTAAGGGGCAGACAAGGTCCTCATACAAATTTCTGAAAAACACCAGAAGGGAGAGTGCTCCTGTGCTTAAATCCTGCTGTGGATTTCCCATAGGTTTCTGGTTGGCCACTGTGAGAAAAGGGTGCAAAACTAAATGGGCCATTGGGCAGATCCGTTAGGTTGTTCTTATGATTATGCATCTTGCTGATATAATGAATGCTACTACTTGCCTCCACCTTTTCATAGAATCAGAGAATTGTAGAGTTGGAAGGGATCCCAAGGGTCATCTGATCCAAGTATCACCATTATATCAATCTGGTAAGGAAAGTCACCATTATGTCCATATTCTAAATGGAAGCCTACAGCTGAGAATGACTTGCCCAAGGTCACAGCACATCAGGAAAGTCATATGCAGGGATAACAAACTTAGTATATGATCTTAAAAGTGGGAGTAGGCTATTGGAAGGTCTCCTGAAAGTCAGAGGTTTTTGTAAACCACACTTGGTGGTGCATCTCAACTGGACCTTTGAAAGACCAGAAGGGATATCTAGTAGACTCTACAGTGACTTGCCACCCACCTTGAATGGACACTCAGCTAGCCCAATCAGTTCTAATGGCAATTGGGAATTGGCATTAAATCCATTTTGTTTTATAACAATACCAGCAACCTGGAACACTTTTATTTACATTAGGATTTATAATCTGCTGTTCAAGACTAATGAATTCTCAAAGCACAGAACGATATTAAATCTGCCAAAAATATATTGAAAAGTGAAAGAAAAACAATAAACAAACTAAATTAGCAGCTGGAAGAACAAACCAAATTAAATCAAGTTCTATCACACTCAAAGGTTAAAAGCCTACATAACAGGAAGAATTTTAATAGCACATCTAAAGAGCCAATGTTCTCAAATCCGAAAAATATTAAGCAGCAATACATTCCATAAACAAAGGGCAGCAGCGGAGAACTCTTTTCATAGTTGAGGACAATCTAGTGCAGTGTTTTTCAACCACTGTTCCGCGGCACACTAGTGTGCCGCGAGGTGTTGCCTGGTGTGCCGTGGGGAAAATTGAAAAATTCAAGAGAATTACTTTATATATAGTCAATATAGGCACAGAGTTAATTTTTTTAACATTTTCTAATGGTGGTGTGTCTCGTGATTTTTTTCATGAAACAAGTGTGCCTTTGCCCAAAAAAGGTTGAAAAACACTGATCTAGTGCCCCAAAAGTGTCTGTATCTTTCTGGACTGCATTGACAAGGTTAGTGCTTATGGACCTCATTGTTTCAAGGAAGTACATAAGGAAGTATTTATCATAAGTTTTCATCTACCTGTGCAAAGGTTGTCATGCCTAGTTTCCCTCATTGTAAAACATTACCTTCAGTCCCTCCTTGTAAAACATAGGAAGAACTGAACTAAATAGTGGCAACTGACAGGATTTGTAGGAGTTATTATGACAACTGTGCAAGTGATTCCTTGTTCAGTTAGGGTTATGGGAGAATGACAGGTGACCCAAATCAGCTACAGAATGCCCCAAAGCTATCTGGAAACCATTTAGATCTGCAACTGTTGAGATCGGAGCAGCTTAACCCGGTCCACCACATTTGTGCCTGCTGTAAGCTCAGGCTGAACCAGACACTCATCTGTCTTTGAGAACACAATCACTAACTGATCACCAACTATCCCTCTGCAATAAAAAGAACAATATTGTATCACCTGCAATATATGTGCAGCTGGACATAGATTATGATATCACTGTCATGGTGGACCAATAACTACTTGAGCAGCACCTGTTGAAATCTTGGCATGGAACAATAAACCTTGGGAACCTCAACATGATGATCAAAGCAACCTGCACCGGCTTAGTCAAGGAGTTGGTTAGGTAGCAGGATGGCTGGTGCACAGTTTATCCTGTGTATCAAGAATCAAATTCACACACTTAATATGGGCCACCTGTCCTGCTTTCTCTTGTAACAATCAGGTCCAGGAATATATAGGGTAACGGACTCCACTTAGTGGTCTTATTTCTTCTTCAGTCAAGAAGTATATAAATTTTGTTAAATAAATGTTTAATAATTAAAATAATCAAAACAAACCAACGCCAATAATTATATTATGGTTGCAATGAGCCCTTTGATATGCTATACATTTTACTCCAGTAAGCATCTGGTCAGTCTAAAGTTCTGGTGGTTAAACGATGCCACATAAAGCATAAATGCAGACATCCAAATACACAGGGAGTCTTCCTCTCATCTATATTTCAATGATGATAAAAAGTACCGTAAATCTAGTTCTCATGGATTTTAAACTTTCCCTGTAGACTAGTATATACATCTTTTACTTCCCTGTTATATGATGAAAGCAGTTGACCTGTTTTAAGTTACAGGAAATCTCAAAGGATCTTCTCAGAGGAAGCAGGAGAACGATTGTCTTTGGCAATTAATAGCTAATGGATAATTGGAATCCTAATTTGGCTTCTGTTGAGGTGTACTAAGCAAAATGGCTAGCCATGCAGTCCTGGCTTCCATGAAATGATTTCCTGATTTTCTCCACTTCTCTTAAGCACAAGCTTTGCTTTTATGCATTTTTCTAAGAAATTCTTCTATGTCCTTCCATTCTGGACTACTTTACATAATGTTAAATCACACACCACTCAACAGTCTCTGCTCAAAGTTAAAAAACCAAGAAACCCACATGAAAGTAGACAAAAACCTTTTACTGAGTATGCACAATACAAAATGCAATTGCAGTTCTAAGACTAAAACTCATTTCTCATCTTCTTTGTCTACATCAATATAAGAGTGATGTTCTCTTTGAATCTGGAGATCAATCTGACAGCTAGCATTAAAAGTGAGTGATGGCTATTGGGCAACATGTCAACATGCAGTGGTACCTCTGGTTACGAACTAAATTTGTTCTGGAGGTCTGTTCTTAAGCTGAAACCATTCTTATCCTAAGGCACGCTTTCGTTAATGGGGCCTCCTGCTGTGCGCGTGCCTCTGGTGCACGATTTCTGTTCTTATCCTGGGGCAAAGTTCGCAACCAGGAGCAGCTACTTCCGGGTTAGCGGAGTTCATAACCTGAAGCGTTCATAACCAGAAGTGTTCGTAACCAGAGCTACCACTGCATTGTGAGGTCTTGAGGTGTTTTGATTAGGCTGCTCCTGCCGGCCTTTGGCTAATAACTGATTCAAATGATTATGGTACAGTCCTCTGATGTGTGACTATACTACTTGAAAATGTACAAAGGAAATTGGCTAACTTCTGTCCCACATGGAGAGGGATTTTGGTATGAGGTAACACGTAGAACAGGATCAATGTGTTATTTTATGAGGTGACAAGGTTATAGGTGTTTTACTGGCTTTTTCTGTAGTGAACATTCTTAAAGGAGGGGCTAGAGAAAGGGCTCTTACAGAGAGGTACTATTTTAAGAGCCCAAATGAATAAAATTTAGGACTTTAAAGTGGTCATATTGCATACTTAAAGTGTGGTGAGGTGAGGGTCTGCTGTTTTCAAATAGTTGAGAGTTTCGGTGACTCCAACCTGCTAAATCTCTGCTAAGCTACAGGCATGTGAGAAGAATCATTACAATTATTTGCATGCTTAATATTAGATACATAGTTGTATTTATTGCTAGGCTAGGTGAGAATTCACAATCCATTGTGATGTTCAGAAACTCCAAATCAGAAGTAAAAGCAACATTTGATAATTGAAGGAAGATTTAAAATGGAAAATGACTTAAATTTAGGTTGGCGTTCAGCCCCTTTAGGCTGCAATCCTATGAACTGAATCCTATGAATGAAACCTAGGAGGAAGTCCAGCTGAACTCAGTGGAACTAATTTCTGCATGGACAATCAAATGATTCCGCTGTTAGAGCACCTGTATTCTAGTCTTGTCCTGTTTTTCAAGGGCCTGTTGCATGAAGTGACTGTCACGGAACCCAATACAGGTCATATTAACAAACCAGCTATTGTACTTTCTGGATGTACATAGTCTGATGTTATTGCTGCTGCTGTTTCAATTTCTTACCTGCCCTTCACCATAAGGGCAGGAACAGACACTACACAATGAAGGTGTCAAGTGTACCACTATGAGAAGAAAGCCCCAGAACTTGGGGACTGTCATAGAGAATTACATGTCTGAGACATTGGCGGAGGAAGGGGTGTGTGGTAGGTGCAGTCTGCCCTGGGTGTCATCCCTGAGGGAGGGTGACACCACCGCCCCGCCCCCTGGGACGCTTGCCATGGGCGCGCCCTCCTGGGACGCTTGTCGCTCACCCCGCCCCCTGGGACACTTGCTCCACTCCCGTGGGTGGCTAGCCCTGCCCCTACAGGTGGTTAGCCCTGCCCCCAGGTGCACAGCATGTGCGCCACTCCGGGTGCTGGAGCAGCTAGCTCCACCTCTGGTCTGAGAGTCATGTCTGAGAGTGGTGGAACTACCAAGAGGGCTCCCTCTGTTGATAGGGCCTGTAGGATGTGTTTTTTTTCAGATTTTATAGCTTGTTTATTTGTTTCATTAGTCCCAACCCCACCCCTCCAGTTCCCTCAACCATTTCTAAACAACCAGAGATACGATACTGGTCTATATATCTGCTAACCTAGTGAAATATTCTTGGTTTCCTTCTTATAATGTACTTTTAAAATCTTTTACTCTTTTAGCTGAGATATGTAACACCCATAATTTCCTTGGCACATTTAATGCCTTGATAGATTCTTGGATCCAGATATTATTTCTTCTGTGTTGTGCCAGGCAGCTCAGTTTTTGTAAATGCAAAGTTGGCCTTTCCTGTTTTTGTTTTTGAATACATAGATTGGCAGAACTTCACAGATTAAATTGTGGCTAGTCACTCAGGCTTCTCTGTGCACTGTAATGCAATGTAATTTATTTTATTTTTACCTCCTTTTATCCTGATGAACTTCTGATTGCTCGTAGAATACTTGCCCCCAAGGGGCACTTCATTGAAGCTGAAAAGAACTCTTGTCACTTCCATCTATGCGATGGAATGTTTTTTAATGTTCTGAATTTCTGGACCATTTTATTACTGTAGCTACTGCCATGAAAAAGAGCACATTTTTAAAAAGTGTTTTCTGTTTTGATATAATTCCTTATACTTCCTGATGTTCGGTCATGACTTTTGCCTAGGTAGGCAAAATAACAGCATTCATGCATAAGAGGGAGATATTAACAGGATGGGGAGAACCCCAAGATTGCAAAAGTACAAAAATACTTTAGGGTGAAAAGCTGCTAAGTGGAGAAAAACCAACCAACGAATGTCCCAAAGAGAACCTTTCGTGCTTGGACTTGTGGATGACAAGGAGTCAAATGTGTACAAAAGGAGGTGTGCTCAGTATCCATGGAAAAGGATACTTTGTTTTATCAGTGCAGTATTCTGAGTGCAGTATTCTGGGTCCTCCCACATTGCCACCATAATGCCAACAAGTTGTGATGCTGCACAATGATCTCACTACTTCTTCTTCTTCCTTGGCGATCACTTTTAGCTGAGTAAGACTGTTTTCCATAAACATGGTTTTAACAGTGGGTTCGTAAGTGACTGTGTAGGCCGATTCTGGATTCACACATTCTTCCACAGTAGGGACATAGGTTTACGGGCAGGAGTTCATCATGGTGAGGGTTTGCCAAGCGTGCCTTCCTCTTAGCACGTTTTGTCCTGAGTTTGAGTGTCTTCAAAGTCCATGAGACCTTTGGTAAAGGCTGTTCTCCAATTGGAGCACTCGCAGGCCAGTCTTTCCAAGTTGTCGGTGTTTATATTACTTTTTTTTTTTAGATTTGCCTTGAGAGAGTCTTTAAACCTCTTTTGTTGACCACCAGCATTACGCTTTCCATTCTTAAGTTTGGAATAGAGTAGTTGCTTTGGAAGACGATAATCAGGCATCCTCACAACATGACCGGTCCAACAAAGTTGATGTTGAATAATCATTGTTTGACGCAAAGTGATCACTCACTGGATCATCGCCTTGTCATGGTGAGTGGGCTTGCATGTTCCTATGACCCTTGTGAGCAAAGCTGTCAGGAGTCTCATACTCCTAGCAGGGCCACCCAATGTTCTCACTAGGTGGCTTTGGGCACACTCACTTCTAACCGAACCAACCTTAGCTTGGTGGTTGTGTGAGGCTATTCTGAACTTCTGAGGAAACAGCAAATGTCAACAAGGGGGAAGCTTTTCTTAACCCCCCCTCCCAAGTCAGCTTGCAGCTGCCAGCATTTCCTCTACTGCAGGCATGGCCAAACTTGGCCTTCCAGCTGTTTTGGGACTACAACTCCCATAATCCCTAGCTAACAGGACCAGTGGTCAGGGATGATGGGAATTGTAGTCCCCAAACAGCTGGAGTTTGGCCATCCCTTCTCTACTGGGACACTTTCTCTTCCCTGCAACTGTTGAAGGAGCCTAACCCCTGTTCTCCTTGGCCTGCTGGTAACTCTGTTTCCAGAGCATCTAGGCATTTAAAAGTTTCCCACTGCAGTGGATCATGGGAAGGTTCTGATCTTCAACCAAAAGAGATTTCATTGAAAACTTTTAGTAAAGCAATTTCAATGGTTCTTAACTCTTAAGGAAGAAGTGACAGAAATTCACTTCTCTTGCAAAACTTGGGTGTTCCAAGTTCCACAAGCTGAATAATTTATCAGCCAAAGAATAGTAAGTAGGAAACTCACCAAGGAGATTATATATATATATATATATATATATATATATATATATATATATATGAGAGAGAGAGAGAGAGTTGCTTATGATATTATGATAGACAGAACCCATAGCTCTGAGATCTTTGTGTGAATTCCACATGGAGTGTCTCAAATATAAATTAATGGTATTTAAGAAATAGCATGAAAGATATTTCAAGAAGAAATTAAAATATTCAGGGGAAGAGCTGCTTGAAAAACCTTCTCCTTCAGCATGCATTTTTCACTACTTCTAAGCCTGGGGTCAACAAGACATAGTAGAAGACCAGCTACTAAGTATGAAATGACAAATAACACTATTAATTTCAGTGAGTCTAACTCTGAGAAGGACAAGCATTGAATACAACCCATAAAGGCTTCCCCATGGGTAAAAAAAGAGAGATTCCCATAACATTTCCTCCTCAACGAGAGAAACAACTGGGAGGCTTGATTTTGGGAGGAAAAATGGTCCAAGGGGAAAGCAATTCCATCCCACAACTGGTGCTCCACTCAAGATTACTGCCTCCTGTGGTCTCTTACATTTTTTTTCCTTAAAGGAAATTACATGTAACTGAGCATCATGTCTGAAAGGCATTTGGCCCCATTAGATGTCCTTTTCCCCTTCACAAAGGAAGCAAAGACCATTGGTTTCCTTCTGTCTCTTTCCCTTCAGGCTTGTTTTTGTTATGGAAGAAAGAAAATGAGGTCACCAGGCCTTTGATGGGGTTCTTAGCAAATAACGCTGCACTTTTGTAAGCCAGAAACCTTCCTTGGAGCTCTGCATCCTCTCTGTCTCCTGACAAACCTGGATCGGATCATTGAACCGGAGAATGACAGTCTTCAGAAGCCTCATACTTAAACAATCAAATAGCTTGTATGCACAGACAATGACAATTCCCATTGCTGTCAAGGCTGCCTGGATACGACGTGCTTGAGAGGAAGGAAGAGGGAGGCCTAATGGAAATGGATGTTGCATTAGTCTTCTCTCAAAGGGCCAGAGGTGCATGTGCAACATCAGTGGAGCCAATTCTACTAGTGCAGTTTAAAAAAAGTGATACAACTAACTGCCAGGATGCACAGTCTATGTAGGTTGGGCCAAACTGAGAACATTGTGGGGAAAATGCTGTTTCTGGTTCCCTTAGAGCTGCGGAAAATGAATAGGCAGGAGACATGGTGGCAACAGAGGATGTGGTCTCCGCCTGGGCATGCTAGTGGCTTCTTGTTCCTTGCCTGAGAAATAGCAGGTAGGCAGGATGTGAGGCTCTGAAAGGAAGTTTTTCAGAATATTGAGAGCCTGCTCAACTGGGAGAAACATCACCTTATCTTCAGGTCCATATGTGCCAGCTCCTAGGGGCCAAGGCAGTTTTGCCCCCCCCCAATGTATTTTTGAGGGGGCTGGGCTGTGTTTCTCAGTGCAGCCAATAGCATGGTTTTGCTTCTCACCTCCGAAAGAGATTGACAGTGGGACCCAAATTAGCTGTAGGAATGGGTAACTAGTCACATGTGATTAGTGATGATGTGCATACACTTGATGTGCATACAGAGGATTGTGATGTCATTTGCTGGACCAGGGCATATAATTCAGTTCATAATACCCAGTTCTCTTCTATTTCCACTGCCCCACCCCCCTTCAAAGTACAACCACAACCAGGCTTTGGGACATCATCACACAGAATTATGGACTAGACACAACTTTTATCTGATCTAGCAAGATGATTCTTTTCATTGATTATATATATATTAAATGCAGAATTGGCAACCATCGGAGAAGTTAATGTGACCAGGTCTATTAATATGTAGCTTTTTCTATTAATATATTTCAGCTGGTCTCTTTGAGGTCTTTGCTTCTATTCTTTCCCACAGCCTCTATGTCACTAAAGTTTTGACTGAAGTTGTTGACCTACCTTACTGGATGACGTACTTCCAAACTCATTGGGTGCCTCCCATGTCAATTAGCATGAATATACAGGAACACGTTCTGGGAACAGCTTGCATAGGTTATACAATATATTGGAAATGTTCCTCATTAGGGCTTGCTTCGAATCCCCTCCCAAGAATATCACACAGAAGATATGCGCTTGCATATAGATTGCCTAAAGGTCGATTTCTTGCATCACACTTTCTGGCAGCCCATATGGTCCCCGTGTTTCCTACATGCAAGCCCTAAACCCTAGCTTGGTTTATGGCAACTGTGCATCTGGGATCAGGCCACTTTTCTCTTTTGCATTGCAGTAGTCATATTTGAGGAGTTATAGAGTGATGATCGGGCTGTAGCGAGGAGATAGGTCATCTACACTGACATCAACCCCCCCCCCCCCCATTTCTGATTCCTGCAGTTTTCAAAGATGCCCTGTGTACTTTGTGGCAGTGTCAATTTATCTAAGCTGTCAGGGTGGAAGGAATGCAAAAAAGGTGGTGTTAACAATGTTACAGAAACCCATCTTTTTCTAGCACCTCTGCCCTTCTGAAATTGGGAAGCCATCTGGAACGCCGGCACAGTGCCATCTTGACAGATGGGCATGAGCGTAGGGAAGCTATGAGACCTTGTATGATTATCAAATGCGTTGTTCAGCAAGGATTTCCAGCTAGGAATATCAAAACAACTTTTCATACTAGGTTCCTGGTCTTTACCTAAAAAGACATGCCTTTTAGCACTCTGAATAAGATTTCTAAGAAACTGGACGTTTTGAAGAATAGCAGGAGAGCTGTAATTCTGATGTAAGGTGTGTGTGTTTGTGTGGAGGGGGCACGGGCAGTCCAGGACTGCTGTTTCCTGTGATAATACAGGTCTGTACAGAGTGTCAGCCAGATTCTAACAGTTCAGATATTGCTAGCAGCCAAATTGCAGGCTCTGCCTCGAAGCAGATCTGGTGCCATGTGATCTTTAAGGGGAACAAATTGGCTTCGTCAACCGCACTTACAGAAACAAACCAATGGAAATTCAGATTTTAGAAAATAATAATAATAAACTGCTCAATTAAACACTATTCATTTTTGTATGTCATTTACAATAGATTAATAACATTAAAAGAGACCCGCTGAATCAGATGAAAGGCCCACTAGCTGAGCATCCTGTTCCCACAGCGTCCAGCTAGTCTGCAAGAAGAACAAGCCACTGAAACAGACCCATTGAAAGGGATTTAAGAATTCTGGGAACAACCTGATGAAATGAACCTGAATAGGAATTTTCAAAGAATTGGGTTGTCATCAAGTAGAAACATATAACTTGTCCTTCAAACCTAGGAATTGGCAGGATTATTTTTGTTGTTGTTGTTGCTGTTGTGGAAACAGTGGAACAGACACCCTGCCTTTCTTTCTTTGTCTTCTTGCCATGGGTTCAACAGTTCCCTAAAGCTAAGAAATCTTATTTACTCAGTAAGTGTCTGGCTGGCCTACAGATACAGTTCATCTGTATCTGACTCCTTTCTCTGAACTTCCTCTCTAGAGCTGGAATCACATACAGTGGTACCTCGGGTTAAGAACTTAATTCGTTCTGGAGGTCCGTTCTTAACCTGAAACTGTTCTTAATCTGAAGCACCACTTTAGCTAGTGGGACCTCCCGCTGCCACTGCACCACCAGAGCACGATTTCTGTTCTTATCCTGAAGCGTTATTTCTGGGTTAGCAGAGTATGTAACCTGAAGCGTATGTAACCTGAGGTACCATTGTATTTGGTTCAGCTTCCAGGATAATGGGACAGTTCTCTTGAGGCGCTGTAGCCTACAACAGGCCTCCTTTGCCCTTGTCTTTATGTGGTCACGAAATTAGAAGACGCCTGCTTCTTGGGAGAAAAGCAATGACAAACCTAGACAGCATCTTAAAAAGCAAAGACATCACCTTGCCAACAAAGGTCCGTATAGTTAAAGCTATGGTTTTCCCAGTAGTAATGTACGGAAGTGAGAGCTGGACCATCAAGAAGGCTGATCGCCGAAGAATTGATGCTTTTGAACTATGGTGCTGGAGGAGACTCTTGAGAGTCCCATGGACTGCAAGAAGATCAAACCTATCCATTCTCAAGGAAATCGGCCCTGAGTGCTCACTAGAAGGACAGATCCTGAAGTTGAGGCTCCAGTACTTTGGCCACCTCATGAGAAGAGAAGACTCCCTGGAAAAGACCCTGATGTTGGGAAAGATGGAGGGCACAAGGAGAAGGGGACGACAAAGGATGAGATGGTTGGACAGTATTCTTGAAGCTACTAACATGAGTTTGGCCAAACTGCGGGAGGCAGTGAAGGATAGGCGTGCCTGGCGTGCTCTGGTCCATGGGGTCACGAAGAGTCGGACACGACTGAACGACTGAACAACAACAACTTATGTGGTCCTAATGTCTTTATGACCACAAGGCCATGGTAGAAGAACAGTTGTCAGAACTCTGGGGTACCACAAGGAAACCTTGGTATAGCAAGATCATAAACTTCTGTTTTTTTAACCTTGCACCAAGAAGAAAGTGAGGCAGAGAAGTGCAGTTCTTACCATTATTTCCATATGCTGGAGAAAGCTCTTCAAGGACAATTTTTGAAGACATTCTTTTATGATAAGAATCAGAAACAATAACACTTTGTTCCCTCCTTCAGAGAATTCTGAATTTTTAACAGCTGCCTGTTATTAAAAAAACAACAGCAAACCATTTGTAGAAAGTTAATGGTGTTTTCGATAAAACAAGGAGTGCATATACAATAAGTGAGAAATACAACAGCTGAAAATCACGTTCAAGATCCTGAAAGTGAAATAAAATTCCAAACTCGAGCAACAGTTCAACCCCAATTGGAATTTTAGATAAATAATCTTTTCCCCTTCCCTTCTTTCTCTAAGTTAAAACAAACATTAAGTTCTTTATTTAATATCTTTACATGGTGAGAGATTTTAGGGGCTATAAAGTGGGAGCAGAAGTATTTAAATAAATAATGTAATAAATGTATTACTAGTCATAGGTTTAGCATACTTCAGAAATAGTGCTTGATTACATGCGTTCATTGCGCACACTTCGAGCATCTGCATAGGGCTTTTGAACTAGGGCACACCTGTCTATCCACTAAGCACCTTTAAGACACTTGTTATGCTAAAGCATTGAGTGGCCTATTTATTGGAATATCGTAGACAAAGAAAAATATAAGCTGCTTAAGAAATGGCCCGATTAGGAAAGCAAAGTTTTCTTAATACTTGTGCGCAGATTACCGTTGTAACACTTGACTCTGTCAGCTGCCTCTTGGTAAAGAAAAAAAAAAGTTTCTTCTGGCACACAATGCCAAGCTGATCTTGGGATGTTGCTTCTTTTGCATTCAACAGTTATTCCTTTCTATTTGTTCCTGTGGGGCTGAAACTAACCTTGTGAGAAAAACGAGCAAACCCTGGCTGACAACAGGAAATAAAGCTAGAAACTGGATCTCCTGGTTTGTAGGGCAGATTGGAGATTATCACAAACCAGTATGAAACTGAGTTAACGAGACATTATGATCATAATAGTTATTCACCAAGCTTCCGTGTCTGTCCAGTCAAATATATACAAAAGCCATTTTGAAAATTTGTAATAGTGAAAAGTTTGCAGATAACACTAAGCCAAACCATAGCTTAGTGCGAATGCATGAATGTGTGAGCTCCTGGAGAGGAGATCACAGCTGCTTTGCTCATACTGCTGCAGCATGCTAAGCCATTATTTTGCTCTCCTATCCCTGGCATCTGATAGACACACTCAGTATGACGTTCAGATACATCTGGAGCTCTGAAAGATAAACTTGTTAGCAGAATAGTTTGGTGTTCAGCATGAGCTTAATAGGAGAAAAGCACTGCAGTCTCACTTGGCAGAAGGAACCTACGAGTCATGTGTTATGACCCACCAAATCAAACATAGCCAACCAGCCTCCTACAGCAGCTCACTAAAAGCATGTTAAATCTCATGTCTGCTGATTTCTAAGGCTTAGGTTGGCTTCATTTAGCTTGGTGGACTCCATTTAACTAGCAGCCTCTAGACCACAATATAATAATGTTGATGGGGAAAGGTGACAGGTAAGAAATGGCACCTCAGATCTAAACTGAGAGATGCCTCGGGCTAAGTCAGTATGGAACTCATGCTCTCCCTCATTTTAAGCTCATTCCTACTTCAAAATGCATGCTTCTCTTTAGGGGTGAGGACAATGTATACTACACACGCACAAAAGCAGTCTTATTTATTGTTCCATTACTGGTGTCCCATTCTTGGGCCACCCAAGCTGGTGAAATGCAGCCACAAGGCGTATGGGAGGCAGGACTTCTTTGAACACCTCAGCAGTGTTCTGATTTCTAGCAATGAAGCCACCCTCAGAGGAGACCAGAAAGTAGACATTGCTAGGAGTCACTGATCTGCTGCTAAGACAGCATTCTTACGATTATCAAGAAGGCGTTATAGGAAAGTGAGCAGGGAGATCATGGCGTCTGCTGGCCTCCCTCTCTCACTTTTCCTGGAAGAACTGGCCTTCTGGCCTATACTTCATGCATCTAAGTCACCAGCATTTCTGAGTATTTTCTACTGGGTGAAGAATTTCAGATTAATAACCCCTTTTGTTTCAAGAAAAAGAGGCTGAGCTAACAAGACCGAGCGCCATGTCTTAAAATAAAATAGTGAGTCACATTATAAAATTTTAACACACCTTCCCTCCCACCATCTTGAACTTATTAAAAGTAAGAACCCACATCTTCCAGGTTTATGATAAATCATTATTGTTTGCATATCCATATTCATCTTGCCAAAGTAATTATTTTGGCCCATAAAACCATGGAGATGAGCTGTTCTTTATTGTACTTTGAGTTTTCCTCCCCATTAAAGATCCATTACATAAGTACCTTTTCTGAGTACTGCTGCTTTAGGTTATTTTTTCTGTGTTCAGAAAACTCTACAGAGATCTGTGAATCAGCAGCAGATGACTTGGTGGGGCTAAGACACTCACCTGACCTCAGTCTCTAGATGGACGGAAAGGGGGAGGGGTGTGGTGGCAACATCAATACAATGGAAATGCGCCAGTGTAGCCAATCACATGTTGCATAGTAATCTATGGCCCAGAGTGCTTTGGTTCTGTAGGTGGTATCCAATTTTGCATCTCTGCTGGTGCAACAGACTTCTGTGCATGAAACAGAACTTCCTATTCCTATTCTGTCCTTTCCAGTCAGTCACATGCCTGCAAAATTAGCGCCAGAAGGTTGGGGGACCCTCTGGATCAGATTCTGGGGCCATGTGGAGTAGGAGTAGGAAATGAAAGTCCCATTCCAACAGAGGAACTAAGTGCATGTAACATTGGATACCACCCTATATGTCTTTTATTTATTTACTTAGATTTACATCCTAGTTTTCCATGAAAATGCTCAAGGCAGCTCTCGCAATTATATGCAATAAAGAACCTAGAGAACACAACAGAGGGTTCTGGATTTACACCACTTTGCACAAACAAGCAAGGAGAGCAGAAATGAAAGGGCATATTACTTATACTCTTCTGCTCCGTGCTATGGGCCAATGGCCGTAATGAAATATCAATCAATCAATCAATCAATCAATCTTCTTCTCCAACCTCTTAACAACCTAAGAAGCAGCCTTATACCAAGCCAGACCCATGGATGGGCACTCTGATGGAGTTCTTGGCTCAAAACATGTATCAATAATCTTCCAAACACCAATGCTTTTGTCATTCCATCACCATGCTACCATTTTGCCCATTTTTCAATGGGGTATTTGTCCACTGCTCACACTGTAATTTTATTTTTTTTCATTTTTACCTGCTTATTTGATTTGAGATAATGTTGTTATTTTAAGCACTATAACCCACCCTGAGATCTTGGGATGTAATTGGTCAGGCTAAAAATATTCTGCAATAAATAAGTAGTAGCAGCAAGATTTTAATCTGTTTTTTTTTTTAATTTGAGCATATTAACAGAAGAAAGCAAGTAGACTCTTCTGTCACAAAAAAGATTTTTTCTTTTATTAGCTTGAAAGGATTAGTAAGCAGTTTTGTACGTTTGTACACTTGTACTATGACCTTTAATGTTAAATGGTGTAATAACCATTACACTGATCGGGAAGGGAAATCTTTTGATTGTTTTAGGGCCAAAAATCAATGTCTTTAATCCCAGTACAACATTCACTGCCGCATCCTAGCGTCAATAGAGCTTTGCCATTGATGTCTCCTCAGCATCTTTACAAAAGCAAACTAGTTTTTGCTGTTTTTTTGGATGACCTTGCAGGATAATGCACTCTGCCCTATAAGCATGAATAAACAATACCGAAGAACACACACATTCTGTGAGGAAATGCTTATGCTGACAAGCACTAATATTGCAACATTTCGCTTGAAGCATGGAGATGAATTTGGAGCTAGCTGTACCAATTACTGCAAAGGAAATGTGAAGCAGTTGCTGCTTTCCTTCTTCTTCCTGCCTTTATATTTATTCCAAGACACTTCCCTGTGGATATTCTGCAGCTTCCTAACTGGACTTTGATTCAACAGAAATCCAACAGATTCTGCGCCCAGATCTGTCCTCTCCATTGAAACAAATAAGAAAGACCCTGGGTTGACAGAATCATCACATGTGGGCTGGAACTTCAGCTTGTTCAATAAGCCATTGAGCAGGGATTATTCTACATTATTCCCCAGGACCTTGTAGTTTTTCTCACAAGTCAGCCTGAGAAAGGGAATGAGAAGGAATGAGAAGTCAAGTATCAGCAGAAGGAGCTACAGTTCAGAGCTCAGGAATTAGGTTCACATCGGAAAAATCCTGCTTGATCTCTTAATAACACCAACTTTTCCTAGGAATGTGCTATACAATGAAACATTCTTCTGGTTTGGGGAGAATGTAATCTGACATTCCTCAGCCTGGCACTAAGCGTGTGAGAGAGTCATCGAGTTACAGCCGTACTTATAATGCAACAGGCTGACCCAGAGACTTGGTATACACATGTACTGCTGAACTGCATGTTCTCCAAGGCCAAACCACACATAAGGCAGAGCAGTGCTGGATTTATGTATAAGCTAAACAAGCTATAGCTTAGGCCCCACTCTCTTGGGGGCCCCCAAAAAATTTAAATGCAAAAAAACCTGGATGTACACTTCCAAAATATAATATTAAAATAAAATAAAATAAAACCTACATACAGCAACAGTGCTTTGTGTTGTGTAGGCTCCTATGTGTTATGTACAAATGGCTTTAGATAGCTATTAGGTCCATAAATTATCGTATAGCATATATTCAACACAAAAAACAGCGACAACTTATTGTTGACAAAGGACAGCTGGACATATAAAGGGCCCCAGTACCTTCAGTAGCTTAGGGCCTCATCAAACCTAAATCCAGCCCTGAGGCAGAGTCAAACAGCCACCTCAAGTGAAGGAATCCCTCAAGGTGCTGCCCCCACAGGTGTCCCCCACCCCACCCCAGCACCCACAGAGCCCTGGTGAACAAGGCTTCGGCAGGGGTGGGCAGCAGCAGGGGGGAAAGGC
Source organism: Lacerta agilis (assembly GCF_009819535.1). NCBI lineage: Eukaryota > Metazoa > Chordata > Lepidosauria > Squamata > Lacertidae > Lacerta > Lacerta agilis. Next base: position 100,482,230 of record NC_046312.1, read on the forward strand.
AGCACCTTCCCATTTCTCTTCAGGTGGCAAAACAGAATGGGCCACCCCAATGACCTCCCTCTATCCCCCAATCTTTGTTGGAGGCTTCTGCACCTATGGACATTGATGTGAAGCACCACCCTTTCATATTAAACACTGAGTGTGACAGAGGGACACATGCCCACTGCTTCACCATGGAAACAGGCCCATGGAATCATTCAAACTGTACTTTTGTGCTCTGTCATAGCATCTCCAGCACGACTGTTTTTTTTCTGAGCCAGTGGTGCCTTGCCTGTGTACAAAGGAAGTCTGTCAGCTGAATTCTTCATGTGCTTTGAGACCAACATACCAAATTCATCAGTAAAATTATATTAGTGCTTTGCACTGCTAATTTTGGCTTCTGGTTTGTACTAAAGTATAACTTTATGGAGATTGAGGGTTTCCCTTTAGCTTCTAATTGGAAAGAGGAAATCCAAATGAATCTAAGCAAGAGAGGAGTCCATAAAAAGGTCATTAGGCTGTTCTTCATCTGTTATGGTGAAAGGTGTTTGCTTGTTCTGTGACAGGTTGTACTGACCGGGCTGCCAAAGGATGTGCCAAAATATGATTGGCAACCTGATGAAACATGAAGTGGAATTGCAGAGTTTGACTCACTATTAAAAGTTAATAATTTCTTAGCTGGCTGATCCAATGCACTCTGTGCAGCTACAAACCAGACTGCTTTATAAGGATGTGACTAAAATTCAATTCTATTTTTTCCCTTTCTATAAAGTTTGATTCATATTCAAAAATAGCACAATAGAAACACCACGGACAAGAAAAGGAGTAAAGGAAAAAGAAATTCAAATCCTGCCATTCTTGGAGACGTTGCACCAATACAATAACAGCATTATCCTTTTGCTCATAGTGAAGACGTAAGATTCAATATATTTGGGGGGTAATGTTTTTAGAACGGCCTACGGTAATAGGCTTAACTCAAGAGGCTGGAACGGGATGGAAAATGTACTGCTGTTGATAAATGTAAGCATTTCCACTTAAATGTGCAAAAAACAGGAGTTAAATGCTGGTGATTTGGCTTGCATTTCCTAGAATATTATACATGTATTACATGGCATTGCAGTATGGCAGTCTAAAATTGGCCCATGATTGCCGCTATGGCTAGAAATAAGTCAGATGTTCCATATTTATACATTTCAAAATTGTTAGTATACTAAGTTGAATAAATACCAAGCTGGCAGGGGGGAGAAGGGCAAAGACAAAGAGGACATCACAGAGGAGGGAGAAAGCCTTCAGGGATGGAAATGTACAATGTATTGCACATTGGTGACTAACTGGCTCAGCTGGTTTGGTGAATATTGAAGGACTGGGAAGAAGTTTTGATCAGTTGGCAGAGAGTAGTGATGGGCAAATTGGTCAGTTTTGTTTTCTATCTGTGTCTTGTTTTTCCAGTTTTCTGTTCTCCACATTTCCCCTTCAGTTTGTGACCCATCAGCATTTCACTGTGAACACCTCTAAATATACAAATGTTTATATGTAGTTTTGCCCAATATTGAATGTTTTGCAGCACACTATTCCCTAATATACCATATTTGGCTGCAGAACTGCATGGCAAAATTCAAAGAATTTCAAATGATGGCTGCTTTTTTGGTTCTTGTATTTTTCAGAAAGTGAAAATTAGATAAATTCCTCTTGAAATGCAAACTGAATCAAATTTCTGCCCCAACTCTAGTAGAGGAGCGATAGCTTTATGCATAACTGACCTTGAAAAATTCAGTGCCAAAGGAATTTCTCCATGCAATCCAGCAGCCTACATTTTTCAAGATTCATGATCTGGTGAAGAAATCCCTCCATGCATCTATGAACGCATGGGGGTGAGCTTTTCCAGAACAAATAGCTGTTGGGTATGTGGAATTCTGCTATCACCCCCCCCCCACATGTTCAAGTAACATCTGAAAAGGAATAAGATAGCTGAAGGAATGGTGGAAAGTGTGTTCAGGCAGAGAAACAGGAACAACTTGAGAGTGGTACTTGGAAAAAGAACAGGCCGTGAAGAAAACAATACTGGTACATAGACTTAGATATTCCCTTCGGCTTTCAGCAACAAAGGATACAGCCTATTATGAAATAACTTAAAATTGTTTATTTTAGGATAAAAACAAAACCAAGGAGCAGAGCTCCTATTTATAGCCAGTCATCTTAGTAGCAGCAGCAGTAAAAGCAACTACCAGCACACTGGTTGGTTTTTACATGCTTTCTTGGGTGCCAGGTGCCCCCTCCTTCAAATATGAATGTTCCACATTCCTGCTTGCATGTCATTTCATCGCAGAGGTTGCAGGTTTGGGCAAATTTCAGCTGTGTATCTGAAATTAAACTGGTTTGTAAGCAGATTTATTCTGAACTGGCAAACATGCTACCTAATCTATCTATCTAAACTATTTGTAGGACACCTTTAAGATCAAACACTCTCAAGGCAGCACCCCACATATATAAGGTGGCCACATTTACTTTATTATTTAAAGGGCTGTCCCATCCAAGTTTGCTTTAAAATGGAAGAACCTGAAGAAGAAAGAGCAGGTCATGGATTTGTTCCCTGCTGTTTCTGTTTAAGTACAGGTAACTCATATCTTATGCAGTGATTATGTCCTGGGGATCCATGCATACATGTAAAAATGTGTAAAACTAGGAACCCCTGGAACCTGGCCTAGGTGGCACAGGGGCTCTGGCAGAGCCCCAGAGCTCTTGTGCCCAAAGCCCAGTAAGCACTTGCTGAAGGGCTCTGGCAGGGACCTAGAGCCCTCCTGCCTCATTCTCAAAGTCCTGTGAGCACATGGCTGGCTTTGGGAAGGTGGCATAAGGACTCTGGGATGCTGCTAGAGCCCTTACACCACCTTCCCAAAGCTGGGTAAACCTGTCTCAGCTTTGCACAGGTTGGGGGAGGTAAAATAAGTAAATGGAAGGTGGGTTTCCTTCGCTCTCCTTTTCTTTCTTTCTTTCCTTCCTTCCTTTCATAAGATGTGAGTTACCTGTATTAGGAACTGTTTCTGAATGTGCATGCATATGAATAAATTAGCACATGCAAATTTTATGCAAATCTATTCCTTCTTTGGTCCTCTCTTTTTTGGTAACACATGGCCTCTATTTTTCAACTCTATGCACAGATTCACACTCTATAATCAACAATCAATTGAAACCCATAAAAATCCATAGTGATAAATTAATTATTTAAAAACCTAACAATCACAGTGAGAGATTTCACTTTCTTGGGTTCCATGATCACTGCAGATGGTGACAGCAGTCACGAAATTAGAAGACGCCTGCTTCTTGGGAGAAAAGCAATGACAACCTAGACAGCATCTTAAAAAGCAAAGACATCACCTTGCCAACAAAGGTCCGTATAGTTAAAGCTATGATTTTCCCAGTAGTAATGTACGGAAGTGAGAGCTGGACCATCAAGAAGGCTGATCGCCGAAGAATTGATGCTTTTGAATTATGGTGCTGGAGGAGACTCTTGAGAGTCCCATGGACTGCAAGAAGATCAAACCTATCCATTCTCAAGGAAATCGGCCCTGAGTGCTCACTAGAAGGACAGATCCTGAAGTTGAGGCTCCAGTACTTTGGCCACCTCATGAGAAGAGAAGACTCCCTGGAAAAGACCCTGATGTTGGGAAAGATGGAGGGCACAAGGAGAAGGGGACGACAGAGGATGAGATGGTTGGACAGTATTCTCGAAGCTACTAACATGAGTTTGGCCAAACTGCGGGAGGCAGTGAAGGATAGGCGTGCCTGGCGTGCTCTGGTCCATGGGGTCACGAAGAGTCGGACACGACTGAACGACTGAACAACAACAACAATCACAAACATTCTTCAGCCGAGTAAGAACAATGGAACAAACTAATAAAATCCTAATTTAGGAGAAAGCAGTTAAAACAAATAGGTCTCCAGGACCTGTTTAGGATGCTGCAATGATAGGGCCTTATGCATTTACATTGAAACAGAGTTCCACAGGCAGTGGTGGAGTTGCAAGCTCTGGCACCCGGGAGTGGAGAGCAAGCAGGGGCGTGACTGCTGCGCATCCTGGGGGTGTGGCGTGCATCCCGGGGGCATGGTGTCAGTGCAGTGGGGGTGCACAGTGCATGTCGGGGTGGCCATGATGGTACCCCCTCCCCAATGATGCCAGGGTGGTGCACCCCCTGCACCCCTTTCCTCTGCCAGTGTCCACAGATGTGGAACCATAGCTGAAAAGGCCCTATCCCTTGTGGTTGTCAGCCTCACTGCTAAGTTCCTTTGCTGTTCCAATGGCAGTTGGAAGATCCTGGTCTGATCCAATATGGCCCAGGATGGGGAAGGCGGCTCCAGCTATCCAGTATCAACCCCCTTTACCATTTTTAGATACCTCCCCATCACTAGACTGTATTGATATATCCCTAATTAAAAATATTATTTATTAACCCATATATAACATTGCTCCCAGGACTGGCCCAATACATTTTGGCACCTGAGGTGAACCACAAAATGGCGCCCCCTCCCCAATAGAGAAAAAAGGGATTAGTGAAGATCTACATCAGGATCCTGTGGATCCTTCCACATGAGGTGGTAACCTCACCTTGTCTCATGTGTGGGCCAGCCCTGATTGCTCCCTTGAAGAGCTTTCCAGGATCACATAAACTCAACTGAGCAGAAACATAAACTGTCTCTAGCATTTAGGATGGAAGTGTGTGAATGGATGGGGTGTTGGAAGCATAGAACAGTAAACAGACTAAGCTCCCATCCCCTGCTTTGTTATTTTAAAAAACAAAGTTTTTCCAGCTTTTCCAAGAACCAAGTTGAACTCTGAACACTTGCCATAAGAATTGGGAAATCACAAAGTATTTGCTTTTGAAAGTGCTTGTTGCCTGCATTCCCAAAATATCACATGGAAAATGACTGTGTACTGAACTTTCTTTTTAAGTGTGTGTGCGTGTGTCTGATTCAGTACTTGAAATCCCTGGTGGCTTTATCCATCAAGCACTGTTTTCAAATCATGTCGAAGAATAAAGGCAGAAAGACAGCTTTGAGATAAGTCATACTGGGAGATTCTGAACAGGAACATGAAACAAATGATTCTGTTTATTGATAGGCTTTTGTTGTTGACTCTTCCTCATGCTGCCCAGGGAATGTGATTTATTGTAAAGCACTGCTCTGCTGTCCCTTGTCATTCTTGTTCAGATTTGCTCAGTGACTGGCCTACCACAAGCCATTCCATAAGATTTTGCCTGAAATACCAGAGTCAATTTAAAGAGACAGAATCAGCTTTCAAGCATGCTTCCTTATAGCAAAATAAGGAATTTGGCAAGCAAAAAGGATAGGAAAAGAAAGTACATTGAAAAGGAAATATATACTGGGATGGAGTCAGAGGGGACCCGAAATCCCCCCCCCCGACTTTGGAATGACAGGCAGAACCAGGTCTTGCTGCACCCAAGCAGTAATTAGGACAATGTTTAATTAATTGCTGTAGGCATTTATCAAGGCTGAAGCTGAACCCAATGCACAGCCTCAGAACATGTGAAGTTATAAGAGAGGGAAGCAACTGTGAGCATGTGCAGAGTGTTTTCTCATCACAGTTGATCATTACCCACCTCATAGTTAGAATTTGCATTTATACAAGCTGCAGGGAAGACAGCATGATTTTGTACTGGCCATTCCCATTGCTGTCTGTTCTCTGGTCCTTCCTTGAGATCACTGCTGTGGGAGAAAGAAGGGCACAAGCCTGACTTCTGCAAACAAATTCCATGCCTCAGATAATTTAAACCAGAAAGGTAGTCTGCTGGAGATGCAGGAGGCAATTGTGAAGTCTATTTTCTCATCTTTTGAGCTTGTTTGGAGGTTCTAGCAGCTATCGTATACCCTTGACCGAAGAATGGTACACTCCTTCTATCTGGGATGGTCGTCCTCTTCCACCGAGCGCGCAGCTTCGGGAGGGACGCACATGGAGCAGTGAGGGAGGAAGGGGACACGCGCCTAGCCAGCCAGATCAGCCGAATCAACCCTGGTGATATTTTCTCATCTTTTGGAAGCCCTAAAAGTGGGGAGAGGGAAGCATTGGAAGAGCATAAAATCTCTGCCCTTCCATCCATCCATTCCTAATGTCACTGCCATGGGTAGAGCAATAGGTGTGATTATGACTGCTTTTGCAAGCTCAGCCTGGCCCTGAAGTCAGTTCTTCTGCCCTCCGAGGCTTCGGGTGGTGGTGGTGGCAAGCTGGGAGAGGGTATTCTCTGTGGCAGCCCCTAAGTTGTGAAACTACCTCTCCACAGAGATGTGTCTAGCACGTTCATTATACAGCGGAAAGCTGAAGATGGTTTTTGACACAGAGTATATTTTTAGGACCCACCTTACTTGTGTGACTGTAGTTTTAAACTGTTTGAACTATTGTGTTTTAATGTTGTAGAACCTTAGGGTGAAGGGCAAGTTATTTATAACAAAGATGGCGGTGATTATGTAAGCAAACAACATGTATTGGTGGATATACCCTCCCTCTACTAAGGCAGGAAGGGAGACAACAGATTTGTATGAGGAGTTTCCATGTGAACATTGGAAAACCTGTTTTACCATATACTGAAACACCAACTATAGAAAAATCTGGCAATGTGCATTCCCACCCACCCACTCACCCAAATAAATGGAAAACAGAGGAGCGACAGGTTGTCATACATAATAAAAACTGAAAATTTGAAGAAGAGAGTCACACACAGCCAGCCATGAAATGTTGTGAGGCAGAACCTACCATTTCCGGTTCCTCCTCCTGGTAAGTAGGGGACATTTTCTGCCTATGACTTTTGAAAAGCAGGAAGATCAGCTGCACAGGATATCGGAAAATCAAATGGCTGTACCCTTGGGAGACCCCTTGGAAAAGCTGGTTTAGGGAATCATCATACATCTCTTCCAGTCTCCAGCATCTAATAGGGCTGATCTTATTGATTGCTGACTTTAGTCGGCTGTGAGGCAATCAAAGCTGCTGTTAAGTAAAGAATGGTTATAAATAAAAGAAAGGAAAACATTTCTCATGCAGTGGGACTTTTTTTTAATCTCAGTAATGTAAAGCAGGGTAATCATTCTTCATGTGAAACCAGTTCATTCTCAACAAATAACCAGAGGAATGCAGCCTCCTGTGTGTACACTGGGAGATGTGTGTATTGTTAAATGTGTAAGCCAATTGCACAGTTTAACCTTGAGGAGTCAGGCCATTGTCAGCTTTGAAAAACGCCCTTGATTTTTCATGACATTGGTCCTTGCAACAGAATCAGTGAGCAGGGATCTATAAATCCAATAGGGACTCTTTACAATAATTCTCACCCAGCCAATGTATTTCCCTAAATTCCCATGCAATCTGTTTGGGCACAGTTGAGGGTTAGCTAAGAGAGGAGAGCTAGAGTGTATAGGGGCCAAGCCCCTTGCTTCCTGTATCGAAAAATATCAAGCTATATTAAAATGGGATCCACAGTTGCACCCCAAACAGGCAATGTTATGGAGGCTATTTCACTGAATATACTCAGGGAGTATATTCCTGAGTATACTATGCAAAACCCTGTAGTTGGATACAGTAGCAAGAAACTAAGGATAAAATCAACTGGCAATTTTTAAAATATGAGATGGTATTACATGCTATTTAGTTTCTGTATCTTTTTTGGCAGCAGAGCAGTACTAGGAAACTCTGCAGTGCTCAGTAAATTGAATTTAAACTCTGTTTTCCATCCTGTTAATATGTGCATATTTTACATGCATAATATCTTACACTGGTTAACATCAGCGCAATACATTCAGATTGTGTTTTACTGAGTGTCATCTAAATAAATTTCACCGCAAACCTTCATGGAGTGGAAGCGTGCATTTTGAAGAGGTGAATACATGGGTAAATAAACAGATAGGAGCATACTTTTAGATGGTGCTGTTGAGATGCAGAAAAGTGAATAACACGTCACAGGGAGACCAAGCACGTAACAGATTTCTTGAAATCAACAGAACAAGATATTCAATATTGCAAGTACTGTTCAGGCTTACATGCTGGTTATATCCCCAATGTCCCTTTCTGCTCAGCCCTTGCCCTTCTCTCATCAAGTGCAGAAGGTCTAAATGGCAAATGTGAGTTGAAGACTCAGTGTGGTGGGAAACTTCTCTTTATCCAAGTTCCTGATTGTGCAGAGGATTGCAAATGCTGGGAGATAGACCCATTCAGACTTTGCTTGCCCAGCACAGAAAGGTCAGGAGAAGACAGGGCAGGCTACTATATGTTGCTGGTGGTGCCCATATCCCTGACATGGTTTCCAATTGGAAGTATCATTTCCATTTGGTCATTGTTTACATGGTTTGTAAACTATGTCAATAAGCCAAACTTTGAAGAATTTACATCTATCTGGACCGGCATGGAAATTATAGAGGCTGGGGCAACTATGCTGGGAGGTTTGGTGCAAAGGGGTGGGTGGGAGAACTGCATTGCAAAATTCGTAGAAGTACAAATTCAGAAATAGAGTTGCTTATGGGAAGTGCGAATTGGATAGGCTAGCATAAAATGTCAACTGAACTGAATTCCTCCCCTGGCCCTAGTAGCAAGCGATGTTTGCAACCAGTCAAGAACGAGACCGAAATTATATGAGCAAAGCCTTTTACTAAACGAGAGAGCTTCAAACTCACGTTCTCTGTGTGCTCCCCCTCCTCTCGCTCTGTGCTGTTGTGCTGAGTCACATCCCAATAGCTGTTCTATCAATCTGTGCCTTCACTTTGTGTCGCCAAGTTATTCCCCTGGCTGGCTTACTAAATTCTTTCACTTGGCGCCAAACATAACGTGACTTTTATCATTGCAGTTTGACATTCTGTAGCTTGTTTTGTTTTGTTTTACAAACAGTGGATGGGGAGCTCAGTCAGGGCAATGGCAAGTAAGTAGGGGGTTTAACCAGATGGCTCCACTGTGATCCCACACACGTATCTGTCAGGTGCAACGATACCTCAGAATACACGTTGTTGACAAACAATAGGAAAGGGCTATTGCCGCCAAGCTCTGCTTGTGAGTTTCCAGGTAGCATCCGGCTACTCCTATGGAGAAAGAGAATGCTGAATAAGATGGGCCCTTGGACTTGCTCAGTATGGCTCATTTTATTTTCTTATTATGTAGGAGCATGAGTTGCTTAAGGGGATGCAAATTTTGGCTCTTCGTATTC